>NC_041384.1:153163052-153223368 GCF_002162155.2 Triticum dicoccoides | reverse complement strand
GAGCTTGTGTTGGTTTTTCCCTTGAAGAGGAAAGGGTGATGCAGCAAAGGAGCATAAGTATTTCCCTTAGTTTTGAGAAGCAAGGTATCAATCCAGTAAGAGACTACGCAACAAGCCACCGAATACCTGCACAAACAAACACCAACTTGCAACCAACGCGACAAAGGGGTTGTCAATCCCTTCACGGTTATTCGCAAAGTGAGATGTGATAGAGATGGATAAACAACAAAGTAATATTTTTGGTATTTTTGGTTTATGGAACGGAAAGTAAAAGATTGCAAAGTAAGGGAACAACAACAGAAACTGGCAAGTCGACGGAAAACTAATATGATGTAAAATAGACTCGGGGGCCATAGGTTTCACTAGTGGCTTCTCTCAAGATAGAAAATATTACGGTGGCTGAACAAATTACTGTCGAGCCATTCATAGAAAAGAACAAAGTTATGATGATATCTAAGGCAATGATCATGAATATGGCATCACGTCCGTGACAACTAGACTGAAGCGATTCTGCATCTACTACTATTACTCCACACATCGACCGCTATCTAGGATGCATCTAGAGTATTGAGTTCATAAGAACAGAGTAACGCATTAAGCAAGATGACATGATGTAGCGGGATTAACTCAAGCAATATGATGAAAACCCCATCTTTTTATCCTCGATGGCAACAATACAATACGTGCCTTGCTGTCCCTACTGTTACTGGGAAAGGGCACCACAAGGTTGAACCCAAAGCTAAGCACTTCTCCCATTGTAAGAAAAACCAATCTAGTTGGCCAAACCAAATCGATAGTTTGAAGAGACTTGCAAAGATATCAAATCATGCATATAAGAATTCAGAGGAGATTCAAATAATATTCATAGATAAGCTGATCATAAATCTACAATTCATCGGATCTCGGCAAACACACCGCTAAAGAGTATTACATCGAATAGATCTCTAAGAACATCAATGAGAATTTTGTATTGAGAATCAAAGAGAGAGAAGAAGCCATCTAGCTAGTAGATATGGACCCGTAGGTCTAAAGTAAACTACCCACGCTTCATCGGAGAGGCAATGGTGTTGATGTAGAAGCCCTCCGTGATCGATTCCCCCTTCGGCAGGATGCCGGAAAACGCCCCAAGGTGGGATCTCATGGGTATAGAAGGTTGCGGCGGTGGAAAAGTGTTTTCGTGGTTATCCTGGTTGGTTTGGGGATATATGGGTATATATAGGCAAAAGAAATAGGTCGGTGGAGTCACGAAGGGCCTACAAGGGTGGGTGGCGCGCCCTACAAGGGTGGAGTCACGAAGGGCCTACAAGCTGATTCATGTGTGTCTCTCTCAAAAGGTGTATACAACAAGGATGATTGTGGAAAACTAAAAAGAAAAGACTCAAATCATACAAGACTCTCCAAGCAAAACACATATCATGTGGTGAATAAAAATATAGCCTCAAGTAAAGTTACTGATAGACAAAGACGAAAGAGGGGATGCCTTCCCGGGACATCCCCAAGCTTAGGCTTTTTGACATCCTTGAATATTACCTTGGGGTGCCTTGGGCATCCCCAAGCTTAGGCTCTTGCCATTCCTTATTCCACGGTCCATCAAATCCTTACCCAAAACTTGAAAACTTCACAACACAAAACTCTAACAAAAAATCTCGTAAGCTCCGTTAGTATAAGAAAATAAATCACCACTTTTGGTAGTGTTGTGAACTCATTCTTTATTTATATTGGTGTAATATCCACTGTATTCCAACTTTTCCATGGTCCACCCCCCCTGATACTAGCCATAGATGCATCAAAATAAGCAAACAACACACAAAAAATAGAATCTGTCAAAAAGAGAATAGTCTGTAGCAATCTGGATATTTCGAGTACTTATGTAACTCCAAAACTTCTGAGAAATTAGGAAGTACTAGATAATTTGTTTATTAATTCTCTGCAAAACAAATGAGTATTTTATCGTTCTTCTATAAAAGACTAAAACTAATCTACTAGGTGCAAAAGTTTCTGTTTTTCAGCAGGATCAAATTAACTATCACCGTAAGCTATCCCAAAGGTCTTACCTGGTACAAAAACTAATTAAAACACAAAACCACATCTAACCAAAATGAAAGATAGCAATTGAAACACAGAGAGAGCATCATAAAACATGTGACAAAAAAGTTTAAGTCTAACATGCTTCCTATGCATAGGTATCTTATAAGCAAACAAATTATCAAGGCAAGCAAAAACTAGCATATGCAAGGAAGAAGTAAGGACCATAGCAATCTCAACATAACGAGAGGTAATTTAGTAACATGAAAAATTTCTACAACCATATTTTCCTCTCTCAAAATAATTACATGTGGGATCGTATTCACATTCAACAATATAGTGCTACCTCTTGAGCTTGTGTTGGTTTTCCCTTGAAGAGGAAATGCTGATGCAGTACAGTAGCATAAGTATTTCCCTCAGTTTTTGAGAACCAAGGTATCAATCCAGTAGGAGACTACACGCAAGTCCCTCGTACCTGCACAAACAAACAAGAACCTTGCAACCAACATGATAAAGGGGTTGTCAATCCCTTCAAGGTCACTTACGAAAGTGAGATCTGATAAAGATAATAAGATAAATATTTTTTGGTATTTTTGTTTTATAGATTGGAAAATAAACGGCGACAGAAATAGCTTGTTGACGGGAGAATAATATAATGGAAAATAGACCTGGGGGCCATAGGTTTCACTAGTGACTTCTCTCAAGATAGCAAATTCTACTATGGGTGAACAAATTACTGTCGAGCAATTGATAGAAAAGCGCATAGTTATGAGAATATCTAGGCATGATCATGTATATAGGCATCACGTCCGCGACAACTAGACCGAAACAATTTTGCATCTACTACTATTACTCCACACATCGACCGCTATCCAACATGCATCTAGAGTATTAAGTTCATAAGAACAGAGTAACGCATTAGGCAAGATGACATGATGTAGAGGGATAAACTCAAGCAATATGATATAAAACTCATCTTTTTATCCTCAATGGCAACAATACAATACGTGCCTTGCTGCCCCTGCTGTCACTGGGAAAGGACACCACAAGATTGAACCCAAAGCTAAGCACTTCTCCCATTGCAAGAAAGATCAATCTAGTAGGCCAGACCAAGCCGATAATTCGAAGAGACTCGCAAAGATATTAAATCATGCATAAAAGATTTCAGAGAAGAATCAAATACTGTTCATAGATAATCTTGATCATAAACCCACAATTCATCGGATCTCGACAAACACACCGCGAAAAGAATTACATCGAATATATCTCCAAGAGAATCGAGGATAACATTGTATTGAGATCCAAAGAGAGAGAAGAAGCCATCTAGCTAATAACTATGGACCGAAGGTCTATGGTAAACTACTCACACATCATCAGAGAGGCTATGGTGTTGATGTAGAAGCCCTCCGTGATCTATTCCCCCTCCGGCAGAGCATCGTGGAAAAGGCCCCAAGATGGGTTCTCATGGGTACAGAAGGTTGCGGCGGTGGAAATAGGGTTTCGTGGTGCTCCTAGATGTTTTTGGGGTATATGGGTATATATAGGAGGAAGAAGTACGTCGGTGGAGCTGCGAGGGGCCCACGAGGGTGGGGGGTGCGCCTACTCCCCCTGGGCGCGCCCTCCTACCTCGTGGCCTCCTTGCTTCTTTATCGACAGCCACTCCAAGTCTCCTGGATCACGTTTGTTCCAAAAATAACTCTGCCGAAGGTTTCATTCCATTTGGATTCCGTTTGATATTCCTTTTCTGCGAAACACTGAAATAGACAAAAAAACAATTTGCACTGGGACTTTGGTTAGTAGGTCAGTCCCGAAAATAATATAAAATGTTATATTAAAGTCCATTAAACATCCTAAACAGATAATATAATAGCAAGGAACAATCAAAAATTATAGATACGTTGGAGACGTGTCAAGCATCCCCAAGCTTAATTCCTGCTCGTCCTTGAGTAGGTAAATGATAAAAATGGAATTTTTGATGTGGAATGCTACCTAGCATAATTCTAAATGTAATTTTATTTATTGTGGCATGAATGTTCAGATCCAAAAGATTCAAGACAAGAGTTTAATATTGACATAAAAATAATAATACTTCAAGCATACTAGCAAAGCAATCATTTCTTCTCAAAATAACATGGCCAAAGAGAGTTATCCCTACAAAATCGTATAGTTTGGCTATGCTCCATCTTCACCACACAAAATATTTAAATCATGCACAACCCCGATGACAAGCCAAGCAATTGTTTCATACATTTCATGTTCTCACACTTTTTCAATCCTCACACAATACATGAGTGTGAGCCATGGACCTAGCACTATAGGTGGAATAGAATGGTGTATGTGGAGAAGACAAAAAGC
This sequence comes from Triticum dicoccoides, assembly GCF_002162155.2. Classification (NCBI taxonomy): domain Eukaryota; kingdom Viridiplantae; phylum Streptophyta; class Magnoliopsida; order Poales; family Poaceae; genus Triticum; species Triticum dicoccoides. Next base: position 153,218,988 of record NC_041384.1, on the reverse strand, counting down.
AGAAGATGGTCTCACATCAACTAGACATATACACGAGCTATGGAGATGCCTATCAATAGATATCAATGTGAGTGAGTAGGGATTGCCATGCAACGGATGCACTAGAGCTATAAGTGTATGAAAGCTCAACAAAAGAACTAAGTCGGTGTGCATCCAACTTGCTTGCTCACGAAGACCTAGGGCATTTTGAGGAAGCCCATCATTGGAATATACAAGCCAAGTTCTATATTGTAAAATTCCCACTAGTATATGAAAGTGACAACATAGGAGACTCTCTATCATGAAGATCATGGTGCTACTTTGAAGCACAAGTGTGGTAAAAGGATAGTAACACTGTCCCTTCTATCTTTTTCTCTCATTTTTTTCTTTTCTCTCATTTTTTATTTTCTTTCGTCCGGAATCTCATCCCGACTTGTGGGGGAATCATAGTCTCCATCATACTTTCCTCACATGGGACAATGCTCTAATAATGATGATCATCACACTTTTATTTACTTACAACTCGATACTTAGAACAAAATATGACTCTATGTGAATGCCTCCAGCGGTGTACCGAGATGTGCAATGACTCATGAGTGACATGTATGAAAGAATTATGAATGGTGGCTTTGCCACAAATATAATGTCAACTACATGATCATGCAAAGCAATATGACAATGATGAAGCCTGTCATAACAAGGGAATGGTGGTAAGTTGCATGGCAACATATCTCGGAATGGCTATGGAAATGCCATAATAGGTAGGTATGGAGGCTGTTTTGAGGAAGGTATATGGTGGGTTTATGGTACCGGCAAAAGTTGCGCGATACTAGAGAGGCTAGCAATGGTGGAAGGGTGAGAGTGTGTATAATCCATGGACTCAACATTAGTCATAAAGAACTCACATACTTATTGCAAAAATCTATTAGTTATCGAAACAAAGTACTACGCGCATGCTCCTAGGGGGATAGATTGGTAGGAAAAGACCATCGCTCGTCCCCGACCGCCACTCATGAGGAAGACAATCTATAAATAAATCATGCTCCGACTTCTTCACATAACGGTTCACCATACGTGCATGCTACGGGAATCACAAACTTTAGAAAAAGTATTTCTAAAATTCACAGCTACTCAACTAGCATGACTCTAATATCACGATCTTCATATCTCAAAACAATCATCAAGTATCAAACTTCTCATAGTATTCAATGCACCTTTTATGATAATTTTTATTATACCCATCTTGGATGCCTATTATATTAGGACTAATTTTATAGCCAAAGCAAATTACCATGCTGTTCTAAAAGACTCTCAAAATTATATAAGTGAATCATGAGAGATCAATAATTTCTATAAAATAAAACCACCACCGTGCTCTTAAAGATATAAGTGAAGCACTAGAGAAAAATTATCTAGCTCAAAAGATATAAGTGAAGCACATAGAGTATTCTGATAAATTCCGATTCATGTGTGTCTCTCCAAAAGGTGTGTACAGCAAGGATGATTGTAGTAAACTAAAAATCAAAGACTCAAATCATACAAGATGCTCCAAGCAAAACACATATCATGTGGTGAATAAAAATATAGCATCAAGTAGTTACCGATAGACGAAGACGAAAGAGGGGGATGCCTTCCGGGGCATCCCCAATGTCGGTGTACTAGAGTAGGGGTACCCTATTACCCCGAACTCGTGCACGGGCAGTTGCAGTGCCCCGCGGCAAGGCTTGCCGGGTGACCGCCAAGACCCTCTGTGGTTCCCTTGAAGACCATTCAAGAACAAAATACTCAAACCAAGGCCCCGGCAAGAGGAGCTTGCCGGGAAGGCCAACCAAGGCCCCGACAAGAGGATCTTGCCGGGAGGAGACAAGACCCCGGCAAGAGGAGCTTGCCGGGAAGGCCACTCAAGGCATACCAAGAAAGCTTGCCGCGACGTGCCCTGCGTCCCGGCAAGATCCGGCGAGCGACAAGCTTCCGGACGCGACAAGACGACGGCCGCGGCAAGGAGCTTGCCGCGGGAAACCCCCACTTCGTGCCCGCGCTCCAGCACACCTGCTAATGTGTCGCTTTGGGACTCTCCCAAGCACACGTGGCAGGAGGCCGTGCAGCTAGGGGTACGTGGTGGCAAGCGGAGATGAAGAGAAGCCCATCGTGGCAAACGGTGGCGCTCCTAACGGTCACCTTTTGCACTGTTTAGGAGACTCAAACAGGCATTTAATGCCCTTGTCCCCTGCCGTCAGAGTTAGGTAGGGCGCACTGTATCCACAGTAGCGGTAGCTGCACCTACCGCATCGTTTTCCATTTTTACCCTTCTTGTCTACGTTGCCCCCTGTCGGTGACCCCTTGAGAGTATAAAAGGAGGCCCAGGCGCAACGTAGAAGAGGGTTCGGCAGGTTCGGCCAGTTCGGCTCATTCAACACCAGGAACACTCTCACGCTCAGTCTGGCAGCGTCCATCGCTCCTGAGCAAGAATCCAATATACACAAACAAGCAGCAGTAGGGTTTTACACATCTGTGCGGCCCGAAGCTAGGTAAAATCGCCCGCGTGTACTGCCTCGATCCGCTCTTTGTGCGCTCTCCGCCCCCCACCGAACCGAAAGGGGCCCTGTCCCCATAGGTGTTGGTGGAATCAGCATCCCCACCGACATCTCTGGCGCGCCAGGTAGGGGAGTAAGCAATCCAAAGCAGGGCATTGGCAGAGTTCATAGCAGAGTGGACGCCAACTCCAGATGAAGAAATTCCAGAGACGAGCATCCCCGTCAAGGAGACAAGCAAAGAGTGGCTGATGTACTTTGATGGTGCCTTCTCGCTGCAAGGCACCGGTGCTGGCGTGCTGCTTATCGCACCCACCGGAGAGCACCTCAAGTACGTAGTCCAGATGCACTTTCCCAAAGAGCAAGCAACCAACAATACTGCAGAGTATGAAGGATTGCTTGCCGGTCTCAGAATCGCAGCCGACCTTGGGATCAAGAAGCTCATTATCAGGGGTGACTCGCAGCTTGTCGTCCGCCAAGTGAACAAGAACTACCAGAGCCCGTTGATGGAAGCATATGTTGATGAAGTGAGGAAGCTAGAAGAGCGCTTTGACGTCCTACAAATGGAGCATATCCCAAGAGCTCAGAATGACATTGCTGATGGCCTATCAAAATGCGCTGCACTAAAGTTGCCTGTGGAACCAGGGATCTTTGTGCTCAAGCTGACTCAACCTTCCGTGACACCATCAACTGGACAGAATAAGAAGAGGAAGTTGGTTTCTGGTGACTACTTTCCGGCAGAGCTCCCCGAAGCCGCCGCCAAGAAAGTCCCCAAGATCAACACCAAGGATGCTGAGGGGCAGTCTGCTCCGGCGAACCTTATGGTTTGTTCCGTCGAAGCAAACGCTCCCGACAAGTTCTGCTCCGGCAAGCTTGCCGGGGAATATCATGCTCCGGCAGAGCCGCAGGTTCTTGCCGTAGAAGCGGATGTTCCCGCAACAACAGATATGCCTTTAGTCCTTGTTGTCGAGCCGCAAGCTCCAGCATGGGCGCAGCAGATTGTCCGTTTCCTTCAGACAGGAGAGCTTCCCGAAGAGCAAGAAGAAGCTGAAAAAGTAGCCCGGCAGTCAAGTATGTACAAGTTTGTCGACAGCACACTGTACAGAATAAGACTCAACGGTGTGAAATTGAAGTGCATTTGCCGGGAAGATGGACAATAGCTGTTGGCAGAGATACATGGAGGCATATGTGGTCACCACAATTGGCGCAAGAGCACTTGTCGGCAAAGCATTCCGACAAGGCTTCTTCTGGCCGACAGCCCTCCAGGATGCAACTGCACAAGTAACCAAGTGTGAAGCGTGCCAGTTCCATTCCAAACAAATACACCAGCCAGCTCAAACTCTCCAGACGATCCCTTTATCCTGGCCATTTTCGGTCTGGGGGCTCGACATCCTCGGCCCCTTCCCCCGAGCTGTCGGGGGCTTTGAGTTCTTGTACGTTGCAATCGACAAGTTCACAAAGTGGCCGGAAGTGGAACCAGTGAGGAAGGTGACAGCACAGTCAGCAGTCAAGTTCTTCAGGTCGATTGTTTGCCGTTTCGGGATCCCGAACAGGATCATCACTGACAACGGCACGCAATTTACGAGCCGCACCTTCATGCAGTACGTCCAAGATCTTGGCGCCAAGGTCTGCTTCGCTTCTGTTGCTCATCGAAGAAGCAACGGTCAAGCGGAGAGGGCAAATGCTGAAGTGCTGCGAGGCCTCAAGACCAGAACTTTCGACAGACTGCACAAGTGCGGAAGAAACTGGATCGAGGAGCTGCCGGTGGTTCTTTGGTCGATCAGGACGACGTCAAATCGAGCCACTGGCCAGACACCCTTCGCTCTAGTCTATGGAGCGGAGGCAGTTCTCCCCACGGATCTCGTATACGGGTCACCTCGAGTGCTCGCTTATGATGAGCTCGAGCAAGAGCAGCTGCGGCAAGATGACGCGCTGCTCCTTGAGGAAGACCGTCTCCAGGTTGCTGTGCGAGCCGCTCGCTACCAGCAAGCTCTGCGCCGCTACCATAGTCGCAGAGTCAATGCCAGGAGTCTCGAGGAAGGCGACCTTGTTCTTCGGCGCGTTCAGTCGGCCAAGAATTCCAACAAGTTGACGCCGAAGTGGGAAGGCCCTTATCGGGTGAAGCGAGTCACTAGGCCCAGCGCTGTCCGCCTTGAGACCGAAGATGGCATTCCGGTGAGCAACTCCTGGAACATCAAGCATCTTCGTAAGTTTTACCCGTAAGGCGTGGTTGTCGGACCCTGTCCGGCAACCACCTTTCTGTACAAGTCTTGCCGCTGTTGCATGTAATCCTTTGTACAGAGCCGGGCGCAGACCCCGTGCACTAGTAAAGTTCATGTGCCCCGCACATCTTGTCAGTTTCCTTATGCTATGATCCTTTTTCGCATATATTATCTGACACTTTGTGCAGCACCGGACCCCGGTAAGCGATAACGAGCCCAAGGCTCCATATCATTGCTTTATTTCTCTGTCTCTTTCTCAAAAGAAGGAAGGTTCCCTTGCCCACAAGGTTTACCGGGGGGGGGGGGAGGAGAAGATAATGGTGTGGACCAGGCCGTTCAAAAAAGTTTCTCCTTGCCGGGAAGCAGACGACAGAAAAGCTAAGTTGCTAAAGCTTGAGCAATCAGTTTTTTTAGTTTTTGAGTTATTTTCCTTGAACGACCGTGCTTTGTATGGAAAACCTGTGCGCGGAGGAACCAATTCGCAGCTAGCTGCGCCCTTACTTTGTTTCGAGTCCGCTCAACAACTTAAGTGAGCTGCTAGCGCCCTTACTTTGCTTCGAGTCCGCTCAGCAACTTAAGTGAGCCTCTAACGCCCTTACTTTGTTTCGAGTCCACTCAACAACTTAAGTGAGCTGCAACTAGTTGCGACAAGGTTGCTTGTCGGTAGCGACCCCGCCAGCAGGCTGCTGAAGTTCCGCACTCGGCGCTCGCGACAAGGGTGCCTGCACCGGCAAGTTTCCCTAGAAAGCGTAGGGCAGGACCATACAAAGCCAAGAGTCGAGTAAAGGAAGTAACACAGATATTTGTTGCCTAAGATAGAGTTATATTACAAAAATAACTTGTCGCGCCTCTAATAAAGTGTTCCCATGACATGACTGGCAGCGACAAGAGAAGAAGAAAACAGACGGCCTAATCTACGCGACCGCCGTCAACCCTTTTGACCTCGTTCACCCTGTCGACAATGGGTGCGACGAGGGCCTTAAGTGCGTCAAGATCAGCGTCCGCCGGCAGCTTCTTGAGGACGTTGGTGAGGTTGAGGCCCGGATTGCGAAAGGCCACCTTCACCAGCACCTTCTCCAGAACTCCGGCACAAATCAAGCGTGACTCATCGGCCAACTGCTTTGGGATCCGTTCCCGGAGTTGCTGGAGCGCCGCCGCCACGCCTTTGAAGAACAAAGTGAGCTTGGCGCTGGGTTGGAGGTTCTCGTCGGAGGAGTACCCGAAGCCTTCCACCCCCAATTGCACCAGCTCCTCCTCGATGACTGCAGCAATGTTCACGAGGCCCTCCGTCCAGAGCTCCACAGTATCTCTGAGAAGATTCTGGGTTTCGTCGGCCCTCGCTAGCAGCGCCTCGTTGGCCTCGATGTCCTTCTTCAAGTCTGCCTCCCATTTCCTGGCGCTGTCCAACGTCTCTATCAAGGTGGCCAGCTTCAGCGTCAGATCGGTGTTGGAATCCTTGGCGGCGCTCAATTCCTTGCCCCTCTCGGCGAGTCGGCCCTGCAGCTCACCGTGGGCAAGGGCGTCCTTCTCGCGCTCTAGCTTGAGGGCGGCAAGCTCTTCGCCACCAACCTTCAGATCAGTTTCTAGCTGCGCCACCTTTGCCTCCAATTCTTTCTTGGTGGCCTCGGTAGCCGCAGCCGTATCCTTTGCCTCTTGGAGCGTCCCGCCAAGTGCCCGTTCGCGCACGGCAAGCTCCTCTTCGTGGCTGTCGAGGTTCACTTTCCGCTGAGTCAGCTCGCCTTCTCGTGCGTACAGCTTCTCGCCAGTGAGCCGCTGCTGCTCTTCAGCTTCGGCCTTCTCGAGGAGGAAGGCCTTCCGTTCCTCGGCAAGCTGCTCCCGCTCCTCCGCCAAGGCCCGGAGAATTTCTTGACGAAGACCCCGGAGCTCCTCCGCACACTTCTCTATGTCCACGCTCGCCCTTGCGGCAAGCGCTTCCCGGGACTCCAACTTGACTTGACGGGCGCGGTAGAGCGCCAGCAGCCTCCGCAGTAGCCGCTCCTCCTCGGGCTCTTCACTGTTGCTTCCCGGCGCGTCGACGATCGACAACCCGGCGGAGGCAAGCACCTCCCCATCCAGAGCTTCTCCTTCCACCGGCGCCCTGGAGCTCGACGCCCAGGGGAGCTTGATGAAGATGCCCTCGCCAGCCTTCAGATAGGCGCCGGGCTGGGGCTCCTCGGAGCCTGGCGCTACGGCAGCGGCGGAGGGATCAGCGGTCGGTGCAGCGCCTGACGCTCCTGCGGCCTCAGGGCCGTCAGTGCGATCGCCAGATCCCCCACCAGCTTCCTCGGCGGCAGCCTTGGCGGCCTCTTTGCCGGCGGGCACGTCAGCGCCGGCCCTTTCTTCGGTGGCCGCGGCATCATCAGTATTGCCGCGCGCGTCCTCCTCGCTGCCCGTTTCGGTCTCCATCGGATCCGCGGAGGGTGGGTCTGACGACCGGAGAAGAAGGAGAAATCAAACAAGTATCCGAGAAGAAAAATCAGCAGAAGACTACAAGGAAAGTTTCAGGCAAGAAGGACTACCTGTGATGGGATCTGCTGTCATGACCTCCACCACCGAGGGATCGTTGGCGCTATCCCTTGCCAGAGACTCCCCCCTTGCCGGAGACTCCTCCCTTGCCGAAGATCGCTTCCTTGCCGGAGAACGCTCCCTTGCCGGGGAGTCCGCCCTTGGCGGCGTAGTCGAAGGAGACGACGAGTCAGAGGAGATCACCATGCCCTCCTGATGAAGCTGTTCTGCTCCTACACAAACAAACCAGTGATCAGATGTCAACAAAGGAAAAGAGCAACCACGCGCACCCAGAAGCAGAAAGTAAACCATATGCTTACGCTGGGGGCTGCGCTGGGGGTTGCTCTGCGAAGTGATGGCCGGGTCCGGCAAGGTAGTCTCGGGCGCGCCTCCTATCGTCGCAGTGGGCTCGTCCTCGATGACCACCACCTGAGCCTTGGCCCTCTTTGCCGCCCTCTAAGCCAGAGTCCTGAAAAGGAGAGCCCAGGGTGAATCAGATCCGATGCAAGACAAGATCAGCAAGTTGAAGAACTACAAGAACAAGCAAGGGAATCTTACTCTTCTTCCTCTTCCTCGTCGGAGCTGAGCGCGGAGAGGTCGAAGTTCGGCCCACCTCCGGCGCGACGAGGTGGAGGGGTGGGATCCCTCGGCCGCTTGGCGGGGGCTGCGGCGCCAGCCTGAGACGACCCCGCCCTAGTTGCCACTGCGGCGGGAGGCGCACCCGCGGCGACCGTACTTGCCGCGGTGGAGCGCGGCGCGCGGCGCAGCAGCTGTTGACCAGCTTGCCGCCCTGCTGCGTCCTCGATCCTGCTGAGGCGCCTTCTTGGCTGCACTGGGGGCTGCATTCCGGGCCCAGCTCCCGGCAAGCTCCCCGGAGGTGGCGGGCCGCTCGTACCCTCGGCGGGCTCATTCGACTCGGCATCGGGCGCGGCGAGCTCTTCTTCCTCTTCGGGCTGCTCCCGTTCGGCAATACTCATCACCAACGCCGCGTCCGCTTCCTCCATGGTGAACCCGAATTCACCCGCGGCCGCGGCTGCCGCCGCCTCTTCCGCCCTGGTGGCGATGCGCTCCATCTCTTGCTCAGTGGTGTCGCAGGTGAGGAGTTTCTTCTCGTCAGCATTGACCGCCACCTCCACTAGGCTGTCAAAGAACTGCTGCACGATGTAACCGGCGGGCTCTTGCCATGTTGGAGCGATCCCGTGCGAGTCGCACTATGACATCATTGCGCAGATGCGGTCGCGCGAGGAGTTGTTACACAGAGGCACGACGTCTGCCGGCAACCTGAACCACTCGGGATGCTGTGGGTCATGCTTGAATATCTCCTTAAGTATCCCGTCCAACTCTATGATGGTGAAATTGAAGTTGAGGCCTGGACGCAACCTCATTATATCTGTCGGGCCTCCAAATTCCAAGGCAGGTCTCCCCCTCGCCTGCAGAGGGGCGATGCGCTGGCGAAGGAAATCTGCGCCGACAGCTCCTACAGTCAGCCCGGCAAGCCTGAGACGCAAGATCCGAGTGGTGGTGATCGTCAGCTTGTCGTCGTCCGCGGACAGAGCGCTCCAGTCATTGCCACGCACTGCTGGGGCTTGGCGCTGGGCGGTGAACGGCTGCGGGATCTCTTCTACAACCCAACACCAATCTGCTCTCCACTCGTCCCACTTGCTGCGGAGCTCCCCCTCCAGATAGGTCTCCTTCTTGCCGGCCCGCGAGATCCAGGCGATCCCGCCGGCAAGAGGTTCCCCTCTCTCGACACGAGGCATAAAGAAATGGCGGAAGAGAGCTACGTTGGGGTGGACTCCGACAAAGTTTTCGCATAGATGGGCGAAAACTGCCATGGTCAGAACAGCGTTGGGGGTGAAGTCAAGGAGGTGGAGTCCGTAGGTGTTCATGATATCACAGAAGAAATCAGAGAATGGCGGGCAGAGCCCGCAGTAGAAGAACACGGCGAAGAAAGGATATCCGTCAACTGGAGCTGCTTGCGAGGCGACGGCGGAGAGTACCTTTGTGCGCGGATGCGCCCGCGTCTCCATCGACCAGAAGAGATAGTACCACTCCCTCAGCTCCTCCGCGGAGAGCTCGGGGGGGAAAGTGGCCCGCTCCTTCCGTAGCGCCTCAAGCCGCTGTGCTTCGGTCGACTTCGCAGCTTTCGCGGTCGCGGCCTTCGTGGCCTTCCCCTTCCCGGGCTTCGGAGGCATGGCGGAGGCGGTGGGGGAGATCGACGGCGCTGGTGGTGGCAGCGGCGACGGGAGCGGAGCGCTGCTCTCTTTCGACTTTGGAAGCGGAGGAGGGCGGCGGAGGTTTCTGAGATTGCAGCAGCGAATGACGAAGATAGGGGAAATGCCCCTGTTTTACCTGCTTATAAAGGGGGACGGGGCGGACGTTTCGACCTTCCAAGTAAACAACCACCCACGATCTCACCCACGACGCCGCGTTTGACGCGTGCCGTCTGGGCGTGCGCGGTGGGAGCGGAGAGATATGCGGTGTGACCTAGGCTGCACGTGCCCGTGCACTGTTTTGGGCCTGGCCCAACAGCGCTCGGCACCGTGTATGGCCCAGTCCCGGGGGCTCCTATCGGTGTACTAGAGTAGGGGTACCCTATTACCCCGAACTCGTGCACGGGCAGTTGCAGCGCCCCGCAGCAAGGCTTGCCGGGTGACCGCCAAGACCCTCTGTGGTTCCCTTGAAGACCATTCAAGAACAAAGTACTCAAACCAAGGCCCCGGCAAGAGGAGCTTGCCGGGAAGGCCAACCAAGGCCCCAGCAAGAGGATCTTGCCGGGAAGAGACAAGACCCCGGCAAGAGGAGCTTGCCGGGAAGGCCACTCAAAGCATACCAAGAAAGCTTGCCGCGACGCGCCCTGCGTCCCGGCAAGATCCGGCGAGCGACAAGCTTCCGGACGCGACAAGACGACGGCCGCGGCAAGGAGCTTGCCGCGGGAAACCCCCACTTCGTGCCCGCACTCCAGCATACCTGCTAACGTGTCGCTTTGGGACTCTCCCAAGCACACGTGGCAGGAGGCCGTGCAGCTAGGGGTACGTGGTGGCAAGCAGAGATGAAGAGAAGCCCATTGTGGCAAACGGTGGCGCTCCTAACGGTCACCTTTTGCACTGTTTAGGATACTCAGACAGGCATTTAATGCCCTTGTCCCCTGCTGTCAGAGTTAGGTAGGGCGCACTGTATCCACAGTAGCGGTAGCTGCACCTACCGCATCGTTTTCCATTTTTACCCTTCTTGTCTACGTTGCCCCCTGTCGGTGACCCCTTGAGAGTATAAAAGGAGGCCCAGGCGTAACGTAGAAGAGGGTTCGGCAGGTTCGGCCAGTTCGGCTCATTCAACACCAGGAACACTCTCACGCTCAGTCTGGCAGCGTCCATCGCTCATGAGCAAGAACCCAACATACACAAACAAGCAGCAGTAGGGTTTTACGCATCCGTGCGGCCCGAAGCTAGGTAAAATCGCCCGCGTGTACTGCCTCGATCCGCTCTTTGTGCGCTCTCCGCCCCCACCGAACCGAAAGGGGCCCTGTCCCCATAGGTGTTGGTGGAATCAACATCCCCGCCGACACCCAAGCGTAGGCTTTTGGTTGTCCTTGAATTTTACCTTGGGGTGCCTTGGGAATCTACAAGCTTAGGCTCTTGCCACTCTTTATTCCAAAATCCATCAAATCTTTACCCAAAACTTGAAAACTTCACAACTCAAAACTCAACAGAAAATCTCATGAGCTCCGTTAGTATAAGAAAGCAAACCAGCACTTCAAGGTACTGTAATGAACTCGTTATTTATTTATATTGGTGTTAAACATTTTGTATTCCAACTTATCTATGGTTCATACCCCCCGATACTAGCCATAGATTCATCAAAATAAGTAAACAACACACGAAAAACAGAATCTATCAAAAACAGAATAGTCTGTAGTAACCTGTAGGTTTAGAATACTTCTGTAACACCAAGCATTCTGAAATAGATTGGTGGACGTGAGGAATTTGTCTATTAATCATCTTCAAAAGGAATCAACCTAATCACACTCTCCAGTAAAAAATGGCAGCAAATCTCATGAGCGCTAAAGTTTTTGTTTTTCACAGCAAGATCGTAAAGACTTCCCCCAAGTCTTCCCAAAGGTTATACTTGGCACAAACACTAATTAAAAGCATAAAACCACATATAAACAGAAGCTATATGAATTATTTATTACTAAACAGAACCAAAAAGCAAGAAACAAAAAAAATTGGGTTGTCTCCCAACAAGCGCTATCATTTAACACCCCTTTCTAGGCATTGATAATTCCAATGATGCTCACATGAAAGACAAGAATTGAAGCACAAAGAGAGCATCATGAAACACGTGACAAACACATCTAAGTCTAACATAATTCCTATGCATAGGCATCTTATAGGCAAACAAATTATCATAGCAAGCAAAAACTAGCATATGCAAGGAAGCAGAAAGAAACAATAGCAATCTCAACATAACAAGAGGTAATTTAGTGACACGAAAATTTCTACAACCATATTTTACTCTCTCATAATAATTACATGTAGGATCATAATCAAATTCAACAATATAGCTATCACAAAACATATTCTTAACAAGATCCACATGTATGCAAAGTTGACACTCTTCCAAAATAGTGGGATTAACATTAACTAAAGTCATGACCTCTCCAAGCCCACTTTTATCAAAAACTTCATAAGATTGAACATTCTCCAAATATGTGGGATCTAAAGTTGACACTCTTCCAAACCCACTTTCAATATTATTGCAAACATTATTATCAAACTCATATTCATCATGGGGCTTACATAAATTTTCAAGATCATAAGAAGAATCACCCCAATCATGATCATTGCAATAAGTAGATGACATAGAAAAACTAGCATCCCAAAGCTTAGGGTTTTGCATATTATTAGCACAATTTACATCAATAGAATTTATAAAAAATCATTGCAATCATGTTTTTTATTCAAAGATCTATCATGAATCGTATCATAAAGTAATTCATCACACTTTTCAGATTCGCGAATTTCAAGCAAAACCTCATAAAGATAATCTAGTGCACTCAACTCACTAGCTATAGGTTCATCATAATTGGATCTCTTAGAGAGATTAGCAAGTGGATGAGAATCTATAACAATAGATATTTAGCAAGCGAAGATGCAAGCTAATAGAAGACACATGGTAACACGAGCAAACAGAAGGACGAACGGAAGATGGCGAATAAAACAACAAAGGTGAAGTGGGGGAGAGGAAAACGAGAGGCAAATGGCAAATAATGTAATGCGAGGGATAAGAGTTTGTGATGGGTACTTGGTATGTCTTGACTTCTGCGTATATCTCCCCGACAATAGCGCCAGAAATGGCTAGTTGCTAGGAGATCAAATCTTGACTTGACTTGGCGTAAGCCTCCCCGGCAACGGCCCCAGAAATCCTTCTTGCTACCTCTTGAGCTTGCGTTGGTTTTTCCTTGAAGAGGAAAGGGTGATGCAGCACAGTACCATAAGTATTTTCCTCAGTTAATGAGAACCAAGGTATCAATCCAGTAGGAGACTACACGCAAGTCCCTCGTACCTGCACAAACAAACAAGAACCTTGCAACCAACGCGATAAAGGGGTTGTCAATCCCTTCACGGTCACTTACGAAGGTGAGATCTGATAAAGATAATAAGATAAATATTTTTGGTATTTTTGTTGTATAGATTGGAAAATAAAGATTATAAAATAAACGGCGACAGAAATAGCATGTTGACGGGAGAATAATATAATGGAAAATAGACCCAGGGGGCCATAGGTTTCACTAGTGGCTTCTCTCAAGATAGCAAATTCTACGGTGGTTGAACAAATTACTGTCGAGCAATTGATAGAAAAGCGCATAGTTATGAGAATATCTAGGCATGATCATGTATATAGGCATCACGTCCGCGATAACTAGACCGAAACAATTCTGCATCTACTACTATTACTCCACACATCGACCGCTATCCAACATGCATCTAGAGTATTAAGTTCATAAGAACAGAGTAACACATTAGGCAAGATGACATGATGTAGAGGGATAAACTCAAGCAATATGATATAAACCCCATCTTTTTATCCTCGATGGCAACAATACAATACGTGCCTTGCTGCCCCTGCTGTCACTGGGAAAGGACACCGCAAGATTGAACCCAAAGCTAAGCACTTCTCCCATTGCAAGAAAGATCAATCTAGTAGGCCAAACCAAACTGATAATTCGAAGAGACTTGCAAATATATTAAATCATGCATAAAAGATTTCATAGAAGAATCAAATATTGTTCATAGATAATCTTGATCATAAACCCACAATTCATCGGATCTTGAAAAACACACCGCAAAAATAATTACACCGAATAGATCTCCAAGAGAATTGAGGAGAACTTTGTATTGAGATCCAAAGAGAGAGAAGAAGCCATCTAGCTAATAACTATGCACCCGAAGGTCTGTGGTAAACTACTCACACATCATCGGAGAGGCTATGGTGTTGATGTAGAATCCCTCCATGATCGATTCCCCCTCCGGCAGAGCGCCGGATAAGGCCCCAAGATGGGATCTCACGGGTACAGAAGGTTGCGGCGGTGGAAATAAGGTTTTGTGGTGCTCCTGGATGTTTTCGGGGTATATGGGTATATATAGGAGGAAGAAGTACGTCGGTGGAGCTGCGAGGGGCCCAGGAGGGTGGGGGGCGCGCCTACTCCCCTAGGCGCGCCCTCCTGCCTCGTTGCCTCCCTGCTTCTTTCTTGACGGCCACTCCTAGTCTCCTGGATCATGTTTGTTCCAAAAATAACTCTCCCGAAGTTTTCATCCCGTTTGGATTCCGTTTGATATTCCTTTTCTGCGAAACATTGAAATAGGCAAAAAAAACAACAATTTGCACTGGGCCTTTGGTTAGTAGGTTAGTCCCAAAAATAATATAAAAAGGTATTTTAAAGCCCATTAAACATCCAAAATAGATAATATAATAGGATTGAACAATCAAAAATTATAGATACGTTGGAGACGTATCATATAGCTATCACTTAAAATTTTCTCTACATGATCCACATGCATGCAAAGTTGACACTCTTCCAAAATAGTGGGAATATCATTAACTAAACTCATGACATCTCCAAACACACTTTTATCAAAAACTTCATAAGATTGAACATCATCCAAATATGTGGGATCTAAAGTTGACACTCTTCCAAACCCACTTTCAATTTTATTGTAAACATTATTATCAATCTCATGTTCATCATGGGGCTTAAACTAATTTTCAAGATCATAAGAAGAATCACCCCAATCATGATCATTACAATAAGTAGTGGACATAGCAAAACTAGCATCCCCAATCTTAGGGTTTTGCATATTATTGGCACAATTGACATTAATAGAATTTATAATAACATCATTGCAATCATGCTTTTTATTCAAGGATCTATCGGGAATCACTTCATAAAGTACTTCATCACAATTTTCAGATTCACAAATTTCAAGCAAAACTTCATAAAGATAATCTAGTGCACAAAACTCACTAGAAATTGGTTCATCATAATTGGATCTCTTAAAAAGATTGGCAAGCGGATGAGGATCCATAGATCTTAGGTTTTCTGATTTGCAATAAATACACAATTATTCCAACCAAACAAGCAAACGAGCCAAATAAGACATCAAATCAAACGAAAAGACAAACAAAAGAGGGGCGAAGAAAAGGCGAATCTTTTCAAAAATTGTTTTATAAGTGGGGGAGAGGAAAACGAGAGGCGAATGTAAAATAATCTAATGAGAGGGATGAGAGTTTATGATGGGTACTTGGTATGTCTTGGCTTGGTGTAGATCTCCCCGGCAACGGCGCCAGAAATCCTTCTTGCTACCTCTTGAGCTTGCGTTTGTTTTTCCCTTGAATATGAAAGGGTGATGCAACAAAGGAGCATAAGTATTTCCCTCAGTTTTGAGAACCAAGGTATCATTCTAGTAGGAGACTACACAACAAGCCACCGAATACCTGCACAAACAAACACCAACTTGCAACCAACGCGACAAAGGGGTTGTCAGTCCCTTCACAGTTATTCGCAAAGTGAGATCTGATAGAGATGGATAAACGGTAAAGTAATATTTTTGGTATTTTTGGTTTATGGAACAGAAAGTAAAAGATTGCGAAGTAAGGGAATGGCGACAGAAACTGGCAAGTTGACGGAAAACTAATATGATGTAAAATGGACCCAGGGGCCATAGGTTTCACTAGTGGCTTCTCTCAAGATAGAAAATATTACGGTGGTTGAACAAATTACTATCGAGCAATTGATAGAAAAGCGCAAAGTTATGACGATATCTAAGGCAATGATCATGAATATAGGCATCACGTCCGTGTCAAGTAGATCGAAACGATTCTGCATATACTACTATTACTCCACACATTGACCGACTTCTGCCTGCATCTAGAGTATTAAGTTCATAAGAACAGAGTAACGCATTAAGCAATATGACATGATGTAGCGGGATTAACTGAAGAAATATGATGAAAACCCCATCTTCTTATCCTCGATGGCAATAATACAATATGTGCCGTGCTGCCCCTACTGTCACTGGGAAAGGACACCACAAGATTGAACCCAAAGCTAAGCACTTCTCCCATTGCAAGAAAAACCAATCTAGTTGGCCAAACCAAATCGATAGTTCAAAGAGACTTGCAAAGATATCAAATAATGCGTATAAGAATTCAGAGGAGATTCAAATAATATTCATAGATAAGCTGATCATAAATCCACAATTCATCGAATCTCGGCAAACACACTGCAAAAGAGTATTACATCGAATAGATCTCTAAGAACATCGAGGAGAATGTTGTGTTGAGAATCAAAGAGAGAGAAGAAGCCATCTAGCTACTAGCTATGGACCCGTAGGTCTGAAGTAAACTACTCACGCTTCATCGGAGAGGCAATGGTGTTGATGTAGAAGCCCTCCGCGGTTGATTCCCCCTCTGGCAGGATGCCGGAAAATTCCCCAAGGTGGGACCTCACAAGTACAGAAGGTTGCGGCGGTGGAAAAGTGGTTTTGTGGCTCCCCTGGATGTTTTTTGGGTATAAGAGTATATATATATATATAGGTGGAAGAATTAGGTTAGTGGAGCTACGAGGGGCCCATAAGGTCGGGGGGCACCCCTAGGGCATGCCCTCCACCCTTGTGGCCGCCTCGAGGCTCATCTAACTTGTACTCCAAGTCTCCTGGGTATCTTCTGGTCCAAGAAAAATCATGGCGAAAGTTTTATTCTGTTTGGTATTCCTTTTCTGCGGAACTCTTAAACGAGGAAAAAAACAAAAACTGGCACTGGGCTCTAAGTTAATAGGTTAGTTCAAAAATCATATAAAATAGCATATTAATGCATATAAAAATCCAAAACAGATAATATAATAGCATGAACAATAAAAAAAATTATAGATACATTGGAGACGTATCACACGCAGCCCCGGACGCGCCTTCGCCAGCACCGCCGTCGGTGAACAATTTTTCATCCAAATTTTTCATTGCATTCAACATATTTATATTACATAGTTTGATTCAACATATATTTAAACCCTAAAAATAAAACTAGGTCGTCGCCGTTGATCATAGGTCATCGTCGTCGCTGGGTGCCAGCAGGTCGATCACGATGGCGCCTTCGCAATGATCATAGGCAATGATCATGAATATAGGAAGGACGTCCGTGTCAAGTAGACCAAAACGATTATGCACCTACTACTATTACTCTACACATCGAACGCTCCAGCATGCATCTAGAGTATTAAGTTCATGAAGAACATAGTAACACATTAAGTAAGATGACATGATGTAGAGGAATTAACTCAAGCAATATGATGAAAACCCCATCTTGTTATCCTCGATGGCAACAATACAACATCTGCCTTGCTGCCCCTACTGTCACTGGGAAAGGACACAGCAAGATTGAACCCAAAGCTAAGCACTTCTCCCATTGCAAGAAAACCCAATCTAGTTGGCCAAACGAAATCGATAGTTCGAAGAGACTTGCAAAGATATCAAATCATGCATAAAAGAATTCAGAGGAGATTCAAATAATATTCATAGATAAGCTGATCATAAATCCACAATTCATCGGATCTCGGCAAACACACTGCAAAAAAGTATTACATCGAATAGATCTCCAAGAACATCAAGGAGAACATGGTATTCAGAATCAAAGAGAGAGAAGAAGCCATCTAGCTACTAGCTATGGATCCGTAGGTCTGTGGTAAACTACTCACGCTTCATCGGAAGGGCAATGGAGTTGATGTAGAAGCCCTCCGTGATCGAGTCCCCCTCCGGCAGGACGCCAAAAAGGCCCCTACATGGGATCTCACTGGTACGGAAGGTTGCGGTGGTGGAAAAGTGTTTGCGTGGCTCTCCTGGTTGGTTTGGCGATATATGGGTATATATAGGTGAAAGAAATAGGCCGGTGGAGTCACGAAGGGCCTACAAGGGTGGGTGGCGTGCCCTACCCCCTGGTCGCACCCTCCATCCTTGTGGCCGCCTCGTGGCTCCCCCGACTTCGTCTCCAAGTCTTTTGGTTGTCTTCTGGTCCAAGAAAAATCATCACGAAGGTTTTATTCCGTTTGGACTCTGTTTGGTATTCCTTTTCTATGAAACTCTAAAACAAGGAAAAAACAACAACTGGCACTGGTCTCTAGGTTAGTCCCAAAAATAATATAAAGTAGCATATTAATGCATATAAAACATCCAAAACAGATAATATAATAGCATGGAACAATCAAAAATTATAGATACGTTGGAGACATATCAAGCATCCCCAAGCTTAATTCCTGCTCGTCCTCGAGTAGGTAAATGATAAAAACATAACTTTTGATGTGGAATGCTACCTAACATATTTATCCATGTAATTTCTTTATTGTGGCATGAATGTTCAGATCCGTATGATTCAAAACAAAAGTTTAATATTGACATAAAAACAATAATATTTCAAGCATACTAACAAGGCAATTATGTCTTCTCAAAATAACATGGCCAAAGAAAGCGTATCCCTACAAAATCATATTGGCTGGCTATACTCCATCTTTATCACACAAAATATTTAAATCTGCACAATTAATAACCCACAAGTATAGAGGATCACAACAGTTTTCGAGGGTAGAGTATTCAACCCAAGTTTATAGATTCGACACAAGGGGAGCCAAAGAATATTTGAAGGTATTAGCAGCTGAGTTGTCAATTCAACCACACCTGGAGATTAATTATCTGTAGCAACTAAAGGAAATATGCCCTAGAGGCAATAATAAAGATATTATTTATTTCCTTATATCATGATAAATGTTTATAATTCATGCTAGAATTGTATTAACCGGAAACTTAGTACATGTGTGAATACATAGACAAACAGAGTGTCACTAGTTTGCCTCTACTTGACTAGCTCATTGAATCAATGATGGTTATGTTTCCTAACCATAGACATGAGTTGTCATTTGATTAACGGGATCACATCATTAGAGAATGATGTGATTGACTTGACCCATCTGTTAGCTTAGCACGATGACCGTTTAGTTTGTTGCTATTGCTTTCTTCATGACTTATACATGTTCCTATGACTATGAGATTATGCAACTCCCGAGTATCAGAGGAACACTTTGTCTGCTAGCAAACGTCACAATGTAACTGGGTGATTATAAAGGTGATCTATAGGTGTCTCCAATGGTAATTCTTGAGTTGGCATAGATCGAGATTAGGATTTGTCACTCCGATTGTCGGAGAAGTATCACTGGGCCCTCTCGATAATGCACATCACAATAAGCCTTGCAAGCAATGTAGTTAATGAGTTAGTTACGGGATGTAGCATTATGGAACGAGCAAAGAGACTTGCTGGTAACGAGATTGAACTAGGTATGAGGATACCGATGATCAAATCTCGGGCAAGTAACATAACGATGACAAAGGGAACAACGTATACCGTTATGCCATTTGATCGATAAAGATCTTCGTAGAATATGTAGGAGCCAATATGAGAATCCAGGTTCCGCTATTGGTTATTGACCAGAGACATGTCTCGATCATGTCTACATAGTTCTCAAACCCGTAGGGTCCGCACGCTTAACGTTTGGTGATGATTGGTATTATGAGTTTATGTGATTTGATGTACCGAAGGTTTTTCGGAGTCCCGAATGAGATCGGGGACATGACGAGGAGTCTCGAAATGGTCGAGACATAAGATCGATATATTGGAAGGCTATATTCGGACATCGGAAAGGTTCCGAGTGATCCGGGTATTTTTCGGAGTACCGGGGGAGTTACGGGTATACGGGAGTACATATGGGCCTTAGTGGGCTTTAAGGGAAAAAGAGGGGAAGCCACGAGGGCTGGCAGCACGCCCCCCATGGGCCTAGTCCGGATTGGACTAGGGGAGGGGCTGCACCCCCTCTTTCCTTCTCCTCCCCTTCTCCTTCCTTCCCCGTCCTAGTAGGACTAGGAAAGGAGGAATCCTACTCCTACTAGGAGGAGGATTCCTCCCCCCTTGGCGCGCCTAGAGAGGCCGGCCGACCTCCCCTCCCTCCATTATATACGTGGGGAGGGGGCACCCTAGAACACACAAGTTGACATTGTTCTTAGCCGTGTGCGGTGCCCCCTCCACCATAATCCACCTCGGTCATATCGTAGTGGTGCTTAGGCGAAACCCTGCGTCGGTAGCATCATCATCACCGTCATCACGCCGTCGTGCTGACGGAACTCTCCCTTGAAGCTTTGCTAGATCGGAGTTCGTGGGACGTCACTGAGCTGAACGTGTGCTGAACTCGGAGGTGTCGTACATTCGGTACTTGGATCGGTCGGATCGTGAAGACGTACGACTACATCAACCGCGTTCTCATAACGCTTCCTCTTACAGTCTACGAGGGTACGTGGACGACACTCTCCCCTCTCGTTGCAATGCATCACCATGATCTTGCGTGTGCATAGGATTTTTTTTCAAATTACTGCGTTACCCAACAGTGGCATCTGAGTCAGGTTTATGCGTAGATGTTATATGCACGAGTAGAACACAAAGGAGTTGTGGGCGTGGGTATATACATATTGCTTGCCGTCCGTAGTTGATTCTTCATTCGGCGGTATTGTTGGATGAAGCGGCTCAGACTGACATGCGTATGCTTACGCGAGACTGGTTTTACCGGCGTGCTTCGCACACAGGTGGCTAGTGGGTGTCTGTTTCTCCAACTTTAGTTGAATCCGATTCAATGAACATGGTTCTTTCTGAAGATCAAAAAGCAATCACTATATCGCGTTGTGGTTTTTGATGCGTAGGTAAGAACGGTTCTTGCTCAGCCCGTAGCAGCCACGTAAAACTTGAAACCACAAAGTAGAGGACGTCTAACTTGTTTTTGCAGGGCATGTTGTGATGCGATATGCTCAAGATGTGATGATATATAAATTGTTGTATGAGATGATCATGTTTTGTAAAATTTATCGGCAAGTGGCAGGAGCCTTATGGTTGTCTTTTCATTGCATAAGATGCAAGCGCCATATAATTGCTTTACTTTATCGCTATGCGATAGCAATAGTTGCAAAAGTAATAGTTGGTGAGACGACCATGTGATGACATGTTGATAGAGATCAAGATGATGGAGATCATGGTGCCATGTCGGTGACGATAGAGATCATACGGTGTTTTGGAGATGGAGATCAAAGGCACAAGATGATGATGGCCATATCATGTCACATATTTTGATTGCATGTGATGTTTATCCTTTATGTATCTTATTTTGCTTAGTTCGATGGTAGCATTATAAGATGATCTCTCACTAAATTTCAAGGTATAAGTGTTCTCCCTGAGTATGCACCATTGCGACAGTTCGTCGTGCCGAGACACCACGTGATGATCGGGTGTGATAAGCTCTAGGTTCACATACAACGGGTGCAAGCCAGTTTTTCACACGCGGAATACTCGGGTTAAACTTGACGAGCCTAGCATATGCAGATATGGCCTCGGAACACTGGAGACCGAAAGGTCGAGCGTGAATCATATAGTAGATATGATCAACATAGTGATGTTCACCATTGAAAACTACTCCATCTCACGTGATGATCGGACATGGTTTAGTTGATTTGGATCACGTGATCATTTAGATGACTAGAGGGATGTCTACCTAAGTGGGAGTTCTTAAGTAATATGATTAATTGAACTTTAATTTATCATGAAATTAGTCCTGATAGTATTTGCATAACTATGTTGTAGATCAATAGCTCGCGATGTAGCTCCTCGTTTATTTTTGATATGTTCATAGAGAAAAACTATGTTGAAAGATGATAGTAGCAATGATGCGGACTGGGTTCATGATCTAAGGATTATCCTCATTGATGCATAGAAGAATTATGTCCTTGATGCATTGCTAGGTGATGGACCTATTGCAGGAGCAGATGAAGACGTTATGAACGTTTGGCAAAGCTCGGTATGATGACTACTTGATAGTTTAGTGCACCATGCTTTATAGCTTAGAACTGGGACTTCAAAACGTTTTGGACGCCATAGAGCATATGAGATGTTCCAAGAGCTGAAATTTGTATTTCAGACTCATGCCCGAGTCAAGAGGTATGAGACCTCCGACAAGTGTTTTGCCTACAAGATGGAGGAGAATAGCTCAACCAGTGAGCATGTGCTCAGAATGTCTGAGTACTACAATCGCTTGAATCAAGTGGGAGTTAATCTTCCAGATAAGATAGTGATTGACAGAGTTCTCTAGTCACTATTGCCAAGTTACTAGAACTTCGTGATGAACTATAATATGTAAGGGATGACGAAAACGATTCCCGAGCTCTTCGCGATGCTGAAATCAGCGAAGGTAGAAATCAAGAAAAGCATCAAGTGTTGATGGTTGACAAGACCACTAGTTTCAAGTAAAAGGGCAAGGGAAAGAAAGGGAACTTCAAGAATAATGGCAAGAAAGTTGCCACTCCCATGAAGAAGCCCAAAGCTAGACCCAAGCCTGAAACTGAGTGCTTCTACTGCAAAGGAAATGGTCACTGGAAGTGGAACTGCCCTAGATACTTGGCGGATAAGAAGGATGGCAAAGTGAAAAAAGGTATATTTGATATACATGTTATTGATGTGTACTTTACTAGTGTTTATAGAAACCCCTCGGTATTTGATACTGGTTCAGTTGCTAAGAGTAGTAACTCGAAACGGGAGTTGTAAAATAAACAGAGACTAGTTAAGGGCGAAGTGATGATGTGAGTTGGAAGTGATTCCGAGGTTGATAAGATCAGCATCACACACTCCCTTTACCTTCGGGATTAGTGTTGAACCTAAAATAAATGTTATTTGGTGTTTGCGTTGAGCATAAATATGATTGGATCATGTTTATTACAATACTGTTATTCATTTAAGTCAAAGAATAATTGTTGTTCTATTTACATGAGTAAAACCTTCTATGGTCATACACTCAATATAAATGGTTTATTGAATCTCGATCGTAGTGATACACACATTCATAATATTGAAGCCAAAAGATGCAAAGTTGATAATGATAGTGCAACTTATATGTGGCACTGCCGTTTATGTCATGTTGGTGTGAAGTGCATGAAGAAACTCTATGCTGATGTACTTTTGGAATCACTTGATGCTTGTGAACCATGCCTCATGGGCAAGATGACTAAGACTCCGTTCTTCGGAACAATGGAGCAAGCAACAGACTTGTTGGAAATAATACATACTGATGTGTGCGGTACAATGAGTGTTGAGGCTTGCGGTGGGTATCGTTTTTTTACCTTCACAGGTGATTTGAGCAAGATATGGGTATATCTACTTGATGAAACATAAGTCTGAAACATCTGAAAAGTTTGAAGAATTTTAGAGTGAAGTGGAAAATCATCGTAACAAGAAAATAAAGTTTCTGTGACCTGATCGTGGAGAAGAATATTTGAGTTACGAGTTTGGTCTTTATTTGAAACAATGCGGAATAGTTTCGCAACTCACGCCACCTGGAAAACCACAGCGTAATGGTGTGTCCGAATGTCATAACCATACTTTGTTAGATATGGTGCGATCTATGATAGCTCTTACCGATTTATCACTATCGTTTTGGGGTTATGCATTAGAGACAGCTGCATTCATGTTAAATTGGGCACCATCTAAATCTGTTGAGACGACACCATATGAACTATGGTTTAGCAAGAAACCTAAGCTGTCGTTTCTTAATTTTTGGGGCTATGATGCTTATGTGAAAAAGTTTCAACCTGATAAGCTCGAACCCAAATCGGAGAAATGCGTCTTCATAGGATACCCAAAGGAAACTGTTGGGTACACCTTCTATCACAGATCCGAAGGCAAGAAATTCGTTGCTGAGAACGGATCCTTTCTAGAGAAGAAATTTCTCTCGAAAGAAGTGAGTGGGAGGAAAGTAGAACTTGATGAGTTAATTGTACCTTCTCCCAAATTGGAAAGTAGTTCATCACAGAAATCAGTTCCAGTGATTCCTACACCAATTAGTGAGGAAGCTAATGATGATGATCATGAAACTTTAGATCAAGTTACTCACAAACCTCGTAGGTCAACCAGAGTACGGTCCGCACCAGAGTGGTACGGTAATCCTGTTCTGGAAGTGATGTTACTAGACCATGACGAACCTACGAACTATGAGGAAGCGATGATGAGCCCAGATTCCGCAAAATGGCTTGAGGCCATGAAATCTGAGATGGGATCTATGTATGAGAACAAAGTATGGACTTTGATTCACTTGCGCGATGATTGGTGAGTCATTGGGAATAAATGGATCTTCAAGAGGAATACGGACGCTGATAGTAGTGTTACTATCTACAAAGCTCGAATTGTCGCAAAAAGTTTTCGACAAGTTCAAGGTGTTGACTATGATGAGATTTTCTCACTCGTATCGATGCTTAATAGTCTGTCTGAATCATGTTAGCAGTTGCCGCATTTTATGAAATCTGGCAAATGGATGTCAAAAGTGCATCCCTTAATGGATTTCTTAAAGAAGAGTTGTATATGATGCAACCAAAAGGTTTTGTCGATCCTAAAGGTGCTAACAAAGTGAGCAAGCTCCAGCGATCCATCTATGGACTGGTGCAAGCATCTCGGAGTTGGAATATATGCTTTGATAAAGTGATCAAAGCATATGGTTTTATATAGACTTGCGGTGAATCCTGTATTTACAAGAAAGTGAGTGGGAGCACTAGAGCATTTTTGATAAGTATATGTGAATGACATATTGTTGATCGGAAATAATGTAGAATTTTCTGGAAAGCATAAAGGAGTGTTTGAAAGGAGCTTTTCAAAGAAAGAACTCGGTGAAACTACTTACATATTGAGCATCAAGATCTATAGAGATAGATCAAGACGCTTGATATATTTTCAATAAGTACATGCCTTGACAAGATTTTGAAGTAGTTCAAAATGGAACAGTCAAAGAAGGAGTTCTTGCCTTTGTTGCAAGGTGTGAAGTTGAGTAAAGACTAAAAACCTGGCCACGACAGAAAATAGAAAGAGAATGAAAATTCATTCGCTACGCCTCAGTCATAGGTTCTATAAAGTATGCTATGTTGTGTACCAGACCTATTGTGTACCTTGCCATAAGTTTGGCAAGAGGGTACATGTAACGCCCCGGACACATCCGCCGGTGTTCGTTACTCCTGGCGGGATCTAGACTGGCCCCACAGATCAATACTAGTCTTTTCTGCGCACTTTGTCCTCACTCGTGCACACCCGGGAGCAACTTCCCGGTCGGTCACCCATCCCGACACTACTCCAAGCTGACCACGCTTAACTTTGGAGCTCTGTCCGAATGGGCTCCCGGAAAAGAAGGAATTCCTTATTGATATGAGTAGTCTATCATCCCTAATAAGCCGGGCCATCACATACACCCCCACTCAGAGGAACCGACGTCCTCGTCGGGCCACAGGAACGTTCCCTCTTGGCACATACGTCTGTGCATCCAGTCCGGTACATGTACCATGCCGTGTGCCACGACGGGTCACAAACGTCATGAACAACATGACCGCGCACTTGTCCGCAAACATCCATGTAACCACGAGGGTCGGCTCTGATACCAACTTGTAACGCCCCGGACACACCCGCCGGTGGTCATTACTCCTGGCGGGATCTAGACTGGCCTCACAGATCAATACTAGTCTTTTCTGCGCACTTTGTCCTCACTCGTGCGCACCCGGGAGCAACTTCTCGGTCGGTCACCCATCTTGACACTACTCCAAGCTGAGCACGCTTAACTTTGGAGTTCTGTCCGAACGGGCTCCCGGAAAAGAAGGAATTCCTTATTGATATGAGTAGTCTATCATCCCTAATAAGCCAGGCCATCACAGTACAATAGTGACCTAGGAGTGGATCACTGAACAACGGTCAAAAATATCCTTAGTGGAATAAGGAAATGTTTCTCAGTTATGGAGGTGGTAAAGAGTTCGCCGTAAATAATTACGTTGATGCAAGCTTTGACACCGATCTGGATGACTCTTAAGTCTCGATCTAGATACATATTGAAAGTGGGAGCAATTAGCTAGGGTAGCTTCGTGCGAAGCATTGTAGACATAGGAAATTTGCAAAATACATACGACTCTGAATGTGGCAGACCCGTTAACTAAATTTCTCTCACAAGCAAAACATGATCACTCTTTGGGTGTTAATCACATAGCGATGTGAACTAGATTATTGACTCGAGTAAACCCTTAGGGTGTTAGTCACATGGAGATGTGAACTAATCACATAAAGATGTGAACTATTTGTGTTAAATCACATGACGATGTGAACTAGATTATTGACTCTAGTGCAAGTGGGAGACTGAAGGAAATATGCCCTAGAGGCAATAATAAAGTTATTATTTATTTCCTTATGTAATGATAAATGTTTATTATTCATGCTAGAATTGTATTAACCAGAAACTTAGTACATGTGTGAATACATTGACAAACAGAGTGTCACTAGTTTGCCTCTACTTGACTAGCTCGTTGAATCAATGATAGTTATGTTACCTAACCATAGACATGAGTTGTCATTTGATTAATGGGATCACATCATTAGAGAATGATGTGATTGACTTGACCCATCCATTAGCTTAGCACGATGATCGTTTAGTTTGTTGCTATTGCTTTATTCATGACTTATACATGTTCCTATGACTACGATATTATGCAACTCCCTAGTACCAGAGGAACACTTTGTGTGCTACCAAACGTCACAACGTAACTGGGTGATTATAAAGGTGCTCTACAGGTGTCTCCGATGGTACTTGTTGAGTTCTCATAGATCGAGATTAGGATTTTTCACTCCGATTGTCGGAGAAGTATCTCTAGGCCCTCTCGGTAATGCACATCACAATAAGCCTTGCAAGCAATGTAGCTAATGAGTTAGTTATGGGATGTAGCATTATGGAATGAGTAAATAGACTTGCCGGTAATGAGATTGAACTAGGTATGAGCATACCGACGGTCGAATCTCAAGCAAGTAACATACTGATGACAAAGGGAACAACGTATACCTTTATGCGGTTTGACCGATAAAGATCTTCGTAGAATATGTAGGAGCCAATATGAGCATCCAGGTTCCGCTATAGGTTATTGACCGGAGACATGTCTCGGTCATGTCTACATAGTTCTCGAACCCATAGGGTCCGCACACTTAACATTCGGTGATGATTGGTATTATGAGTTTATGTTATTTGATGTACCGAAGGTTGTTTGGAGTCCCGGATGAGATCGGGGACATGAAGAGGAGTCTCGAAATGGTCAAGACATAAAGAACGATATATTGGAAGGCTGTATTCGAACATTGGAAAGGTTCCGAGTGATCCGGGTATTTTTCGGAGTACCGGGGGAGTTACGGGAATACGGGAGTACATATGGGCCTTAGTGGGCTTTAAGGGGAAAAGAGGAGAAGCAACGAGGGCTGGTAGCGCGCCCCCCATGGGACTAGTCCGAATTGGACTAGGGGAGGGGCTGCGCCCCCTCTTTCCTTCTCCTCCCCTTCTCCTTCCTCCCCCCTCCTAGTAGGACTTGGAAAGGAGGAATCCTACTCCTACTAGGAGGAGTATTCCTCCCCCTTGGCACGCCTAGAGAGGACGGCCGGCCTCCCCTCCCTCCTTTATATACGTGGGGAGGGGGCACCCTAGAACACACACGTTGTCATTGTTCATAGCCGTGTGCGGTGCCCCCCTCCAGCATAATCCACCTCAGTCATATCGTAGTGGTGCTTAGGTGAAGCCCTGCGTCGGTAGCATCATCATCACCGTCATCACGCCGTCGTGCTGATGGAACTCTCCCTCGAAGCTCTGCTGGATCAGAGTTTGTGGGACATCACCGAGCTAAACGTGTGTTGAACTCGGAGGTGTCGTACATTCGGTACTTGGATCGGTCGGATCGTGAAGACATACGACTACATCAATCGCGTTCTCGTAATGCTTCCGCTTATGGTCTATGACGGTACATGGACGACACTCTCCCCTCTCGTTGCCATGCATCACCATGATCTTGCGTGTGCGTAGGATTTTTTTGAAATTACAGCGTTACCGAAAAGCAACGTGATCAGTAGCAAAGTAGTTTGATAGTTTTGATAGTAATGGCAGTAGCAATAGTAACGGTAACAATGATAACAGTAATTTTGTAGCAAGTGTCACCGTGACAATAGAAGTAGTAACTTAGCAAGAACAATATAAGATAAATTCATTGGCATTGGATCGGTGACTTGTTGGATGATATTCATCATGAGACAGTTATAACCTAGGGTGATATGGCACTAGCCCCAGTTCATCAATATAACGTAGGCATGTATTTCGTAAATAGTCATACGCTAATGGAAAGAACTTGCATGACATCTTTTTTCCTACCCTCCCGTGGCAACGAGGTCCTATTGGAAACTAAGGGATATTCAGGCCTCCTTTTAATAGAGAACCAGAACAAAGGATTAACACACGGTGAATACATGAATTCCTCAAACTACGGTCATCACCGGGAGTGGTCCCGACTATTGTCACTGCAGGTTTGCCGGATCATAACACGTAGTAGGTGACTATAACTTGCAAGATCGGATCTAGAACATGGATATAATGGTGATAATATAAACGGTTCAGATCTGAATTCACGGCACCCGGGCCCAAAGTGACAAGCATTAAGCATGGCAAATTCATAGCAACATCAATCTTAGAACATAGTGGATACTAGGAATCATGCCCTAACAAAACTAACTCGATTACATGATGAATCTCATCCAACTCCTCACCGGCCAGCGAGCCTAAGAAGGAATTACTCACTCCAGGTGGGGAGCATCATGGAATTGGCAATGGAGAAGGGTTGGTGATGACGAAGAACAAAGATCCCCCTTTCCGAAGCCCCAAACGGACTCCAGATCTGGCCCCTCGATGAAGAACAGGAGGTGACGGCGGCTCCGTCTCGTGGATCGCGATAATTATTTCTCCCTGATTTTTGCTGGAAAAATAGGATTTTATAGCGTCAGTTTCAGGGTCTACGGGGCCACCAGGTGGGGACAACCCACTTGGGCGCGCCAGGAGGGGGGCACCCTGGTGGGTTGTGCCCACCCAGGTGCCCCCTCCGGTGGATCTTGGCTCCAGAAATTCTTGTTTATTGTATAAAAAGTCCTCGCAACGTTTTGTTCCATTATGAGAACTTTTATTTCTGCACAAAAACAACACCATGATAGTTCTGCTGAAAACAGCATCAGTCCGGGGTTAGTTTCATTCAAATCATGCAAAATGCAAATTAGAGTCCAAACCAAGAGAAAAAGCGTTAGGAAAAGTAGATACATTGGAGACACTTGATAACCCACAAGTATAGGGGATCACAACAGTTTTTGAGGGTAGAGTATTCAACCAAACTTTATAGATTCGACACAAGGGGAGCCAAAGAATATTTGAAGGCATTAGCAGCTAAGTTGTCAATTCAACCACACCTGGATATTAATTATCTGTAGCAAAGTGATTAGTAGCAAAGTAATATGATAGTTCTAATGATAGTAGCAGTATCAATGGTAATGGTAGCAGTGATAGCAGTGGTTTTGTAACAAGTGTAACAGTAATAGTAGCAGTAGTAACTTGGCAAGAACAATATAGGATAAATCCATAGGCATTGGATCGGTGACTCGTTGGATGATATTCATCATGAGATAGTTATAATCTAGGTCGATACAACACTAGCTCCAGTTCATCAATATAACGTAGGCATGTATTCCGTAAATAGTCATACGTGCTTATGGAAAGAACTTGCATGACATCTTTTGTCCTGCCCTCCCGTGGCAGCGGTGTCCTATTGAAAACTAAGGGATATTAAGGCCACCTTTTAATAGAGAACCGGAACAAAGCATTAACACACGGTGAATACATGAACTCCTCAAACTACGGTCATCACCGGGAGTGGTCCCGACTATTGTCACTCCGGGGTTGCCGGATCATAACACGTAGTAGGTGACTATAACTTGCAAGATCGGATCTAGAACATGGATATATTGGTGATAACATAAACGGTTCAGATCTGAAATCATGGCACCCGGGCCCAAAGTGACAAGCATTAAGCATAGCAAAGTCATAGCAACATCAATCTAAGAACATAGTGGATAATAGGAATCAAGCCCTAACAAAACTAACTCAATTACATAATGTATCTCATCCAACTCCTCACCGACTAGCGAGCCTGCTAAGGAATCACTCACTCCCGGTGGGGAGCATCATGGAATTGGAGATGGAGAAGGGTTGGTGATGATGAAGAACGAAAATCCCCCTCTTCGGAGCCCCAAATGCTCTCTAGATCTGGCCTCCCGATGAAGAAAAGGAGGTGACAGCGGCTCCGTCTTGTGGATCACGATAATTCTTTCTCCGTGATTTTTTCTGGAAAAATAGGATTTATAGCATCGGTTTCAGGGTTTGCGGGGCCACCAGTGGGGACAACCCACCTGGGCGCGCTAGGAGAGGGGGGCGCGCCCTGGTGGGTTGTGCCCAACCAGGTGCCCATCTCCGATGGATCTTGGCTCCAGAAATTCTTATTTATTGCATAAAAATTCCTCGCAAAGTTTCATTCCATTCCGAGAACTTTTATTTCTACACAAAAACAACACCATGGTAGTCCTGCTGAAAACAGCGTCAGTCCGGGGTTAGTTTCATTCAGATCATGGAAATTAGAGTCCAAAACAAGAGGAAAAGCGTTAGGAAAAGTAGATACGTTGGAGACGTATCAACTCCCTCAAGCTTAAACCTTTGCTTGTCCTCAAGCAATTCAGTTGATAAACTGAAAGTGAAAAAGAAAAACTTTTACAAACTCTTTTGCTCTTGTTTGCATAAATAAGCTTAAACAGCACCCAGGTTGTCAGCCAACATTATAACTAACAATGCCGACAATAACTCTTAAAGATTATATTAACTCATATCAATGACATAATCAACTAGCGAGCAATAATAAGATATCTCAAACGGCAACATGTTGTCAAAACAACCATGATATAATATGACAATAGTGGTATCTCGCTAGCCCTTTCTGAGACCGCAAAACATAAATGCATAGCACCTCCAAAGTCCAAGCAGCGACTAAACATTGTAATTCATGGTAGAAAAGATCCAGTCATGATGCACCCAACATTAGCTACACACAATGCATAAGTCATGACTGCAGTGCTCTCAGGTTCTGGCGCTTGTTTTAGAGGGTGATGACACAACATAAAAGTAAATAGATAGCCCCTTCACAGAGGGAAGCAGTGATTTGCAGAGGTGCCAAAGCTCAGGTTTTTAAAACAGAGGTAAATGATATTTTGAGACATGCACCCTTCTCTTTTACTTCACGACTATCAGTTATCAATATCTTCCATGCTAAGAACGCTAGTGGCGGTTCCCAAGCGATAGAAGTAAAGGTTTTGACTCCATTGGGAGTTTTGTTTGATTATTTGTAAGCTTTTTCTGTTTGCAGTTTGGGACTGGGCATCCCTATTATTGCCCTTTTCTCGTGCGATGGCGAGTGAATAAACACTCGACCTGAGAATAACCCGCTTAGCATGGAAGATACCGACCACCTCCTGTCATTGCATGAACAATACAAACACACAAAAAGGGTATTTATTAGAAGTTTTTAGAGGCGGCACATGCAAATTTACTTAGGACGGCAGGGTAATACTGCATATAGGTAGGTATGGTGGACTCATCTGGAATAACTTTTGGGTTCAAGGTTTTTGATGTACAAGCAGAATTCCCACTTAGTACAGGCCAAGGCTAGCAAATAGGTTGAGAAGCGGCTAGCTAGAGAGCAACAGCGGTCATGAACATGCATTATGAATAAGTAACATTGGACACTAGCATGAGTAGGATATGCACACCATGAACATAAATATCATAGAGGCTATGTTGGTTTTGATTCAACTACATGCATGAACATGTGCCAAGTCAAGCCACTCGAACACTCAGAGGAGGATACCATATCATCATACTACACCACAATCATTTTAACGCAATGTTGATATCCAAGATGAATCATTATCCACTCCTAGCTACTTATGCATGGCATGAGAAACTATAATCTCTAATTGTCATTGCAAACATGTTTAATAATAATGGGTTGAATCATGGATACTAGGTTAAACATATTTACACAAACAGAACAAGTCGAGTTCATACCCATTTCTCTCTGCCATGACCAGTTCATCGAATATCGTCATTATCGCCTTTCACTTGCACGACCGAACGATATGAAAATAATAACAGTGCAAGAATCCCATGGACTAGGTTGGAATCTGCAAACATTTTATTCAACAGGAGAAGACAAGGTAAAATGGACTATTTATTAGATCAACAGTTATTCATATGAGAGCCACTCAACATTTTCATTGTGGTCTTCTCCTCGGTACAACTCGCATAAAAAGAAAAGAAATTCAGAGAAACACATTGAAATATTTTGGAGTTTTTGGTTTTCTTGAGCAAGCAAATAAAAGATAAAAGCAAAAACGAGAAAAACTATTTACACGGGAAAGCTCCCAACAAACAAAAAGAAGAACAAGGAAATCGTTTGGGGTTTTCTTTTTAGTGCTACAGCTAAGCATGCATAGAAAGTAAACTAACTACAACTAATTTTTTTTGTTTTTCTAAAGTTTTTTCAAACACACAAGATGAAAGCGAGCAAATAAATTTAACATGGATGATACAATGAAAAGTGTGAACACCAACAAACGGAATAAGTAAACATGAATGTAATGTCGGTGAGAAACACGTACTCCCCCAAGCTTAGGCTTTTGGCCTAGCTTGGTAATCGACCAGTAGCCTGGATAGTAGTTGGCGTGGTAGCTCATGGAGGCTCTCGATGCGGATGCCTCGGCCTACCGTGCTTCCTCCACTGCCGCGTTGTGAGCTCGGGCCTCACTCTCAAGAACAAAATATATCCCTTTGCTATTATAGTCAAAAAGAGTAGGCACAGGCAAATATGTGTGCACAACAGATGCTTGGTTAAACAACAATTTATAGGTGAAAATATGAATGTCTCCTTTAAGGATCTTATGATCTTTCATAGCATCAAAGTCTAAATACTGCGTAGGTAGAATAGGATCAAAGGGTAAAGGTGAAACACCCAGCTCTCTTGCTAAACGCATGGCATAAATTCCACCATAGAAACAACCGCTATTAGCGTTGTGTTGTAACCTGCGTGTAACAATCGCCCCAAGATTATAACTTCTATCACCGGTGAGAGCGTTGTGTATGAGGCTCAAGTCTGGAGCACAAAGTGTACTACAATCTTGTTTGCCTACAATACATTTCCCATTAAATAAAGCAAATTGCTGAATTGCGGGAAAATGAATGCTCTCTATTCTACCCTACATCACTCCCCTCATCTCACCGTAGCAAAGACTAGTCAAAAATGATTGGTACTAAGCCCTTGGCGGTTCGCCAAGCGAACCCAGAATGGGAGTTTGTAGTGGTGAGCAAATCTCTCTAGTGATATGGTAAATGGATTTTCATACAGTTTAAATGACACCCTATACTCACGTGGATGGAATTTAAATCCTTCACCAAATGATTCAGTGAGAGTCTGGTGTTGATCGCACTTATCTAAAATGTAGGGACCGAGACCGGCATTGTGAACATATTGCTCAAATTCCTCCTTAATGCCCACATGCAATATATAATCATCGCATGGCCATATGCATGTTTTGGTGGCGACATCTTGAATGGACTTTCACTTGGTTCAACATAAGACCGACGAGCGGAGCTGTCACAAGAAGCTGCCCTCGAGAATCTCCTCCTCGAAGAACTCCTTCCAAATAGGTTCATCATGTTAACGTACAATTTTCTAAAAAAAATTGGGTGACAACAATTTATCAACAAAACTTTATAAGATTTATAACAACTACTCATACGGATACATAGAGACCATAGAAAGCATTCAAACTACTTAGAACTATAAGAATTCAACATGCAAGCTCATCTACAACAACACCAAGAGTAGCTAATTATTCAAAATATAAACCACTAAAACAAAAACTAATTGGACAAACGGTGAGTCACATACCAAGCAACAATCCCCTGAAACAGTTTCAGAAACGGAGCTTCGAGTAAAGAGATCAAAATCCGCGGGTTTGAGAGCAAGAACACGAGAAAGAGAGAGAGAGAGAGAGAGAGAGAGAGAGAGAGAGAGAGAGAGAGAGAGAGAGAGAGAGCAATTGAGATTTTTTTCTCGAAGTGATGATGTGGAGGGATAAGTGAGGGGGCCCACGTGGGGACCACAACCCACCAGGGCGCGCCTGGGGGTCCTGGCATGCCCAGCTGGGTTGTGCCCACCTGGTGCACCTTCCTATGATATTATTTGCACCAGAAATTCTTAAATATTCAGAAAAAAAAACCGTGTATAATTTCCTGGGCATTCTGAGAACTTTTATTTTTGGGTCATTTTTTTATTGCACAGAAAATTCAGAAAATAGACAAAACATGGCATTTTATTTTATTTAACTAATAAAAATAGAAAACAAAAAGTAGGGACATAAGGTAGTGCTTACTAAATTCATCAACTTCATACCGCTCAAAAATGATCCGTTAATAAGGTTGATCAAGTCTTATTAACAACCACTTTCGATTAGCATGAAACCGAAGAACTTCTGTAAATCACTAAGTTACCTCAATGGGGATATTAATGTCCCCAACAATAAGCATTTCGTATTTCTTTTTGACAGTAGGTAGAGGTATTTGGAAACTTCCAATATTGATTGTCAGAGATTTTTCAATAACATTAATACCATTCACTTGGAATTGTTTCTTCGGAAAGTGCACCGTATGCTCATTACCATTGATATGAAAAGTGACCTTGCTTTTATTGCAATCAATAATAGCCCCTGCAGTATTCAAGAAGGGTCTACCAAGGATAATCGACATGTTGTCGTCCTCGGGCATCTCAAGTATAACAAAGTCAGTCAAAATAGTAACATTAGCAACAACAACGGGCACATCCTCACAAATACCGATAGGTATGGTAGTTGATTTGTCAGCCATTTGCAAAGATATTTCAGTTGGTGCGAGTTTATTCAAATCAAGTCTTTTATATAAAGAGAAAGGCATAACACTAACACCAGCTCCTAAATCACACAAAGCAGTTTTCACATAATTCTTTTTGATAGAGCAAGGTATAGTTGGTATTCCCGGATCTCCAAATTTTTTAGGTACTCCATCCTTAAAAGTATAATTAGCAAGCATAGTGGAGATTTCAGCTTTCGGTATTTTTCTCTTATTAGTGATGATGTCTTTCATATACTTTGCATAAGGAGGCATTTTCAAGATATCAGTCAAGCGAGTACGCAAAAAAGACTGGCCTCAGCATTTCAGCAAAGCGTTCAAATTCTTCATCATCTTTCTTTTTAGTTAACTTAGGTGGAAAAGGTAGAAGTTTTTGAACCCACGGTTCTCTTTCTTTACCGTGTTTTCTAGCCATGAAGTCACTTTTATCATACCTCTTATTCTTAGGTTGTGGGTTATCATGATCAACAGGTGGTTCTATCTCAACATCATTATCTAGTTCTTCATTATTTGTTTGACTATCTTCATGAACCTCATCATTAACTTTTTCATTATCATAAGGTGAGTGTTCACTACCAGGTTGAGTCTCAACATCAGAGATAGAGACTTCATTATCATTATCAGGAGGTTTTTCTATTTCAGGTTCACTAGAAACATGCAAAGTCCTATCATTTGTCTTTTTCCTTTTCTTTCTAGAAGGACAAGGTGTGGTGGTGTTGTTCCTTTGTGAATCTTGTTCTATTCTTTTTGGGTGTCCCTCAGGATAAAGTGGTTCGTGAGTCATTTTACCTCCTCTACACTACTAGGGAAAACCTTATACACAGAAGTTTATCAGTAGCGCGGTCTAAAATGAGGCGCTACTACTAATTAGTAGTAGCGAGGGGTATAAAACCCACGCTACAACTAAGTTGATAGTAGTAGCGAGGGTAATAAACCTGTGCTACTACTAAGTGGTCTGCACCATGCCCTCCGGGAAAAACCATAGTAGTAGCGAGGGGTATAAAACCCGCGCTACTACTAAGTTGATAGTAGTAGCGAGGGATATAAACCTGCGCTGCTACTAAGTGGCCTCCACTTTTTCACCATCCACCCCGGCCCGATCCACTCCCACCCCATCACTCTCTCTCTCTCATCCCTAAAAAACTCTCTCATGCCGGCTCCTCTCCCCACGATCTCCTCGCCGCCACCGCCACCCCATCCCCCACCCCGCATCTCTCTTTCTCTCTCTCGACAGCACTCGAGCAAATCTCCAACGACGGGCCTCCTCTATTTTGGCGGCGGTGGAGGATTTTGGCACACGCGGCGAGGCATCCATCCTTCCATGATGGCTGATGGGCGGAGCGAGGTGGCACGTCATCCACGACCTTCACCCCCAGTGGCGGCGTGCGTCGAGGAGTCGGGGGCTCTAACATGAGGCGCAGCGCCGCTCTCCCCTGCACGGCGGCAGTGGCCTCCCGCCGGTGGAAGTTACAGATTTTCTTGCGGCAGATCTGAGGTCAGCGGGTCTCCGACGCCGCGGGTGGTGGTCGCGGATGCCGACGCAGGGGATGGTGCGGGCTGCGCGTGGTGGTCGGGGACGCTGACGTGCTGCGCTCTGGTTTGTTTTCTCACCGATGCAGAGCTTTCTGCACGGACTGCCCAGCCCAGGGGGTTGGCGAAGTCTCGTGTCATGGTAGACACTACTTCTGCTGATGCGTGTGCGGCCAGGTATTGTCACTAGTTTCTGATGATAGCATTTGTAGCGTACAGACATTAAAACCATGACGATTCACCACTACTTCTGCCTCCCATTTTAGTGTCAATTGATGCTGGTCCGTGATAGTAGTCCTGGGATAGTAATTGATTTGGGATTTTGGATTTGATTCACTATTGGATTGATGCTACTTTTTCAGTTGTGTAAAAACAGAGCAAATTATCACCAACTGACATGGCAATTTTACAATCTTTTTATAGCTATCATCTTTTTTTAGTAAAACTAGGCCAATGCCCATGCGTTGCAACGGGAAGAAGAAATGTTATATGAGTGATACAACATCATCATGTACTTTATTTGGCTATCAAGAATTAACGAAACAAAATACTTTATTTGGCTCTATACAACATCATCATGTACACTGCACATATCTATTTAAATAAAAATATTTCTTCATATCTACCTCCTAATACATTGCTCTTACAAGGTCAAAAACCTAATGCTTTTCCAAAATATATCTACTTATCTGAAAAAACATTCTGGAATTCCTTCCACATGTTTGAGTCAAAAACTGAAACCGCCATAATTATCCAATTAAGTGCAAATGGAAGTCAACGAATTCATAAGCAATACATTCCCGATTAAAATTCAACTCACATGTGTCGGAATCCTCCACTTCTGAGTCACAACTTAGAATAGAGAGTAATGCAAGAGATAGGAACCCATGTGTGTAGCGATTTAACAAGCAATTTAAAGTCAAAATCATTAGGATCAATAGCTTACCTATCCACCCTGTTATGGTCCACGCTGTCCTTGCAGCAATAAGTGTACGAAAGAAAAATAAGAGTGCTGCTTGGCTGCACCTTGTGCTCACGCCCAAACTTTAGGTTCAACAAAGAAAAGCTAAAAAAGAATTTAGCTCATGCAAGTGTCACCACACAAATAGACTAACGACTGATATGCTATTTTAACCAATGTCGGGCATTTCGTCAAGCATGTAGTGCACAGTGAGATATAGAAGGCACACATCGTCTCAGAGATGACTTCTCCCTCGGACAGGCCTAGGTCCAGCATCTCAACAACCAAGCGATTCATATTGGTATTGTGTCCCTAGGAGCGTTTGTCAGGATGCTATCTGTACCCAACGAACCGTCGATTTCTTCAGTTAAATTGCCAACACCTTCAGTTAATGCTTGAGTAATCCACAGCAACTCTTCGCTGCCGGTTGAAGCGTGGAAGCTGCAAGTCGAGGTGGTACTAACAACAAGCGAGACCTTCAACCACAACAATCAAGCAAGTGCTAGATCATAGGCTACACTAAGCAAGTAAATAATGTGCTTCACACACTGCCTAGTACAAAGCAAAAACTAAAGGAGAACAGAAGATAACTACATGACCTTCGCTTCGCATTATGTGGTAGTTGTCGTGCTTGCAGGGGAGGAGGCCAGATGAGTCAAGCCTGGCCTAGCCGCTGACGACAGCCAAGGGTGCTCGATTGAGCTTGTGGATGATGTCTCGTCTCTCGACGGTGAAGTCAGCAAAAGACCGAATGACATGGTTCCTGTCCCTGTAAGTAACAGTGCTCTCTTCCTATAATTGCTAGAATGTAGATTGTATATATGTTCTGATCAATGCAAATGCTGAGCAATGTTCCACTTTTACTGCTCTACGTTATATTTTTACTACCTGAAGGGGTTAAGTACAACAGTTTTGGGTTTCTACAGTTACAAGGGCTTCAGAGTTTCACCTTTTTTGTATTATCTAATTATGAAATAACAAGCATGCTCTGAAGTTCAGAGGGGTTGTGATTGCTAGTTCCTGCTAGGTAATCATAAGAATGCTTGGGTTATTACTCAAGGACGTCGGACACTATTTCCGGGATAATATGTTAAATGCAGAATTATCGATCTTCCTTAGTGGATGCCCATGGTTCGATCATGTGTCATTTCCTATCAATGCAAGTGCTGAGCTACGTTCCATTTTTACTATTCTGTGTGATAGTTCTTGCACTTTACTACGTTCCCTCTTAAGGCGGGCCACCTTTCACACTAATAATGAGTTTGTTGCGCATTAATCTAGAAAATAGAAGTTCAGAACCTGCACCTCTAACTCTATGTCGATGAGCAACAAGCTCATTCTTTTGCGATTTTCGTTCACTTGCATGTGTTCCCTTGAAGATCAGTGTTATGTCTTAGATTCTGTTGCTTACTCATTTTGCTAATGCAGCATGTCCCTAAAACAAACGGAGACATTCCTTCCTTTGATGAGGCGATTTCAGATCACTGGAGACTTCTCGACAAGTTGGTGCTGTATGGCCTGGTCATCTAGTTCCTCAACCCCAAAGGTCTATTATTTATTTCCTTCATGGTGTCTCTGCATACTCGCTGCTTGCTTCTGCTTACATTTGGAGGTGCAGATGGGGATTACTGACTTGTTTGTGTCCTGTTTTCTGTCGATGCAGTGCAAGCGTCCATCGCCGCAAACACATGGGTGGTCAGTGGGACTCCCCAGACCAAGAGTATGGATCCATCTCACTTCTCTATCATTTGGCCATGATGATGATGATGCAAGTTGTAACATTCTTAGATTGGATTTATGGATGCATCGCTTTAATGCAACAACTAACCCTCATTCGCATCCATTCAAGAGAGATCCACTGGTTGTTATTCCTTAATTATCCTAGTCAATCTGAACAAGTTTATAACATCTCTCTATGCACCCGATTAGTCTTGTATCCCTGAAGCCATGCACTTTGGTCTTATAGTTCACAGTAAGTGGTCTGATGGGCCGTTGTTTGTCCTTGTTGGTCTGCTTTCATTTTGGAAAATCATCCTATAAGATTTGTGCTGTCCTATCGAGCAATTGATCTGATGGGTTGTGAGATTTTTAGCTGTCCAACATCACCCTATGGCAGATAATCATTTCTATTATGTGTTAATGCTTTCCTTTTAAACTACTTGAAAAAACCAAAGAAATTGGATTCTTTTAGCCGTATTATCCTTTGAACATCTATATGAAATGATCTAAGTTTAAGTATATTTAGTTTTGAATAAAACTAAAGGCAATTAATGTGAAAATTAGATATGTCCTATTACCTGGCAATATATAGTTCATCTAGGCTTGGTTGGCAATATATATTATCTAGACATTAATTTCATTTGTTTGTAGCTATTACATAGGTGATCTCTTGTTTATAGAAATCACTCACTTTTTTGTTTTCGTATATTTATTCCCGTAGCTACTGTACATCACAACATGCAAGGAAATATATGTCTGCTGAAATTTAATTTTATTTGTTTTTTGCTCTTTACAGAAATCTTGGATTCATAAATGGGCGAAGCACATAAGGGAGAAGAAGATGATTGCAAGGATGGAGAGGGAGCAAATCATTTGGAGGGATAGAATGCCACTGGTTGGTGTTTTTATGCATTTTTTTGCTTTCAACTGTGTTTGCACTAGCTGGGAATAAGTGAATAGGCAATAAGTGTAGATGTATGGATATGCTCTAATGCTCCTGGTTTACTATAAATCTTCGATTTGGAATGATGTGTAATGCTGCTGGTTTATTACAAATCTGGGCTTGTTTTAGTTGTTAGAATTGTATGCATAAAATGGAATTGATGGATTTTATTTTTTTTAATTCCTAATTAGTTAGTAGTAGCGTGGGGGTGAAATGGAGCGCTACTAGTAGCGTGTGGTACTATAGACGTGCTACTACTATTTTGTTAGTAGTAGCGCGGGTGACATCCGCGCTACTAGTAAAATGTTACTAGTAGCGCGGGTTTACCCCGCGCTACTACTAACTATTAGTTGTAGTGCGATACTAGTAGCGCGGGTACCCGCGCTGCTAGTAGCCATTTTACCCGCGCTGCTAGTAGCCTTTTTCCTAATAGTGCTAGTTTCTACTCTAACAGCAAAGTCATGTATATTATTATTCATTTCATCAAGCAATTCTCTTTGAGATTTAGCAACTTGTTCTAATTGAGTTTGAACCATAGAAGCATGCTTTCCAACACCTCTAACATCATTTGAGATTCTAAATAACAAGTCACTCAAGCGAGAAATCATATCAGAATTGTATTTCAATTGTTTCATAACATTTGCATTGAAGTGATTTTGTTTTCTAATATAGTTTTCAATCTCGTAAAGGCATTGGCTAGGGTGCATATTGTGAGGATTGTCATTTTCATTGAACTTCATTAGAGAATTTACCTCTACCACCTTAGGAGGTGGTGTATTATTAATACCTTTTTCCTTCATAGATTTCTTTGCCTCTTGCATATCTTCAAGACTGAGATATAACATACCCCTCTTCTTCGGAGTGTGTCGTGGAATTGTCACGGCAGATGTCCTTAGTGTTAGGACTCATCGCGAGGCCAACACATCTATGTGGTAGCTTGAGAGGGGTTGAGTGGAACGAGAGACGTGAGGTTTTACCCAGGTTCGGCCCCTCATGGTGGAGGTAAGAGCCTACGTCATGCTTCATTGATATTGATGATGATGATCACGATTACAAGGGAGCTCTATCTCGAGAGCTATTGAGTTGTCTGTCTAAACCTAACTTATCAAAAACCTTCCCTCTTGGGGTGCCCTGCCCCTCCTTATATAAGTTAGAGGGGCGGGTTACTGTGGAGTCCTATTAGGATTAGGACTAGTCTACCTTCTAATACAAACCGGATACAAGTCCGGGTCTTAACTCCTTGTAAGGTAAATATTCCTCACGCCTTTCCTCTTAAACCGGCCCACCATTAACATAAACCGGCCTTCTGGGCCTTGGGCCTTGTCATCCATCTGTCCCGCCTTCCAGGTTATCAGTGAGTCATAATGTTCAGGTAGGTTGCTTGTAAACCGTCTGATCAGGGCGGGTCGCCAGTAAATCGCCAAGTGTAAACCGGGTCTCAAGTAAACCGCCAAGCCCGGACGGGTCATATTTCCGGCCGGGTCATACCGCGGGGTATATCCCCGACATTAGCCCCCAGTTTAGCTTGGATTTATCCATGGTAAACTTATGCTGCAAAAAACACAAGAACAAATTTGACAGGTTGTGCCCCGGGTTAAGAAATTCTTGTAAACCGGCACCTGAACATCCTTAAGTCCTTGTCATTTCCTTCTTCTAGAAAATCCGGGTCAACAGACCAGCTTCATAATCAATTTGCTTGCATAAGAAATATTGTAAATCAAGAATCCATTTGAGTCGGCCTTCAATGCTTTGACTTGAAAAAATATTGGTCTTTGAAATATTCAACTGATATCCAGCTGGCTTGAAAATGTAGAACTTGCTGGTTTATGATTAGCACCATTGCCAGGTTATAAAAACTGATAATTCCGGGTCATGAATATTATAGACACTGGGTCATGATTGTTACCAACACCGGGCGACACAATTAATCTTCCTGCTTTGCTCAAAACTGAGAATTTGAAGATGTTCCTCCTTTATATGCATATTACATGTAGCCCCCAAGTCTTAAGAGGAGAACATAGTGATAGCTTAAGACTTGCTTCAATATAAATGTTACAACCTTTGAAGAAATCCAGATTGTTCATCTCAGTCACTAGTCAAAACTGAATATTCCACATATGTAGCCCCCAAGTGCCAGGTTGTCATGCTTGCAGCAGCCTGGGACTTATAATTGCCTTTATGCTCATAAAAATTTCAACCAGTGTAGCCCCAAGGGCCGGGTCATTTATGCAATAATGAGTAGGGACTTTATAAATATGATCATGTAGACTTGAATCAGCAATGTGTAGCCCCCAAGGGCCGGGTCATTATGCAATAATGAGCAGGGACTTTATATATATATACTTCAATGAAAATACCGTCATATGATGTAACCTCGTCATGGGGCTTGAACCCACGTCCACAAGGTTAAAAGCTTTGTGCTTTACCAACTAAGCAGTGAATCCTTTAATATAATGGATTAAGACTTGTGTACCTTGAATCATTGATAGGAGCAATTGGTAGCCCCCAAGGGCCGGCTCATTATGATGTGATGAGTCGGGTCTTCAATAAGGCCAATAAAAATGACTTTGCATTAGCCCCCAAGTGTCATCGTGCATGCTTGCAGCGACATGAGACTTGCATATTTGATATAATCTCAATTTTAATAATGTAGCCCCAAGTGCCGAGTCGTAAGCCTGCAGCGACTCGGGACTATTCCTTCAATTGTAGAATAAATCATATCCATTGATAATATAATAGCCATTGCGCTAAAGCGACTTTGAAAACCTTAATCATAATACTGGTTATTAATAACCATAAAAAATCACGCCATGTTGGCTATTGGAAGATTTGAATAATATAATCCAATGATGTATGATCGCATGATTCCAATGGTGCAATCCAAATATATACTAGCGACTTATAATCCCAAGCCAGTCCGGGTTAATAGACACTTGATAATTTATCATCATACTGGCAACTTATAGTCAAAAGCCAGACCGGGTTAATAAACGCTGGTGATTTATAATCATGCTTTATTCAACCTATTTCTGCATACAACAAGTTTAAAGTGTCCTGGCGGTTTACCGCCGGACGGGTCATAATGCCCAACATATAACCCGGGTTTAAAACCAAGGCTGCACTTAAGAATAATCAAATATGAAATATATCATACTTGTGACATTGAATCACATTGTTGGTTTACCAACTTTTTGTAGTAAAGGTGATAACCCAAATTTTGAGTACTGATAACTCTTGCCATGTCTTGCCGGTTTATAGTAAAACCGTACCGGGTTGTAATAAACACCGGATTATCCATATATAATACTGGCAACTTGTAGTAGAAACCAGACCGGGTCAATAAGCACCGGATTATAGCTGATCATGTACTGAAAACTTGTAGTTGAAAGCCAAGCCGGGTCAATAAACGCCGGTTTATCATAAGATAATATGAAACTCATCAAAGGAGAAAAACTTGGCAAATAAAAGCATAAAAAGAATATGCAAGGCTTTTCATGGGCTGCCAGGCCCAAAATTGAGGCTTTTCATGGGCTGCTAGGCCACTGAGTTAAACCATTTTACAAAGCCTTTTAAGATGGACCTCACATTAACCAATCGTTGTTTTAACTTTGACAAGTTCAGGGTCTATGAGATTGACTTGTCAAATGTTCGGCGGGTCATACCAGGATTACCTGGAC
The DNA here is from genome assembly GCF_002162155.2 of Triticum dicoccoides. NCBI lineage: Eukaryota > Viridiplantae > Streptophyta > Magnoliopsida > Poales > Poaceae > Triticum > Triticum dicoccoides. The sequence continues at coordinate 153,175,440 of NC_041384.1, read as the reverse complement.
GGAGTGGCTTACTTAAAGAGGCAGGATAACCCGAGGTTTTAGGTGAATACACCTGGCTTACAAGCCTGGCTTGGCAGCCTATTACAGGGGTGTAGACTCTATTCTTTGAGAAGTGAAGAGCCCCCGAGCAATATTTTGCGCTGTGCTCAGTGGGTGCCTATGTTTGAGTTGTGCTTTTGCAACAGTCTCTTTGGCCCCCAAGTGATTTTTCTGGTGGCCTTACGCCGATCAAGAGGTGTAGCTATGGTTCGAATACGACCAAGCCCCCAAGTGATTTCCCTGGTGGCCTTACGCCGATCAAGAGGTGTAGTTATGGTTCGAATACGACCAAGCCCCCAAGTGATTTTTCTGAGAACTCGAACTTTGCGAGAGATATTTCTTCTTGAACCGGATGTTAAACCGGATTTTGAGAGCTTCAAAGCTTTGTGGGAGACATCTTTCCCTTGAACCGGAATTTAAACCGGAATCTTCATTTTTTAGCCGGAAATTTTCTGACGGCCTTTAAACTCGAACTTGCGAGAGATTAATTTTTTTGAACCGGAAATTCTAAAACCGGATTTGAGAGCTTCAGAGCTTTGCGAGAGACAACTTCCTCTTAAACCGGATTTTGAATCGGATATTGAGGGCTTCAGCACTTTGTTGGAGACGGGATTTACCTTGAACCGGATTGTAAACCGGAAGCATCATTGTGAGCCTAAATATTTTCTGATGCCCTTTTAAATTTTCATCAATATGGTAGTAGCCTCCGGGACCGGGTTATCTTTCCCTCCACTACTAGGGAAAACCCTAGCAGTAGCGCTGGTTTTGTGCTCACTAGTAGCGCAGGTAAGCGCGCTACTAATAAGGCGCTACAGCTATTGCTTAGTAGTAACGCGTGCCCGCACGCGCTACTGCTAGGACAAGTAGCTGCATCGTTTGTTCACTCCCACGCTACTGCTATTGTAACTGTACTGGTAGCGTGTTTTCTCTCCATTGCTACTAGTATTCTTTTTTTATTTTTAGTGTATTTATGCGCCATCGTACAAATATTGGTACAATACCAGTTATGAGGTTTACATTATTATGTCCATAATAGTGTGTCAAATGAAGGTGGATTAGGTTCAAGTGGAGGCAATATGTGGTGCATGTCAAAAGTATACTACTAATCCAAACTTGATCAGTTTGGACTAGTAGTACTTTCGATGTGCACCACATGTTGCCTCCACTTGAATCTAATCCACCAGCACAAGCTATTTAATCATCATCATAGTCATTACCACCAACAATATTTATTTAATCACCACTAACACTAGCTAATAATAACCATCATAGTCATTACCACCAACACTAGCTATTTTATCATCATAGTAATAGTGTAGCACATCATCATCCTCAAACTCATTTCTAGCTAGCTAATCACTCCTGCTGCTCTCTCTTAGGTAAAATAACATAAAACATGTGTAGCTCTCCTCCTTGATCAAGTTGGAGCATGCAGATGAACCTGCCTCCTAATCGTGGGTAGCGCATCTATTTGCTGCCCCTTAGTACTTCTCTGCACTTCTCCATCACACATTTGGTCCAGTCTTGCACTATTAAGCATCCGTCGCTAATCTTGAATGCACTAAAGTATCTGTAGGATATCTTGGCCGTAAGCTAATAATACTCATGGTACCTTTAGTCTCGATCCCATAAGGCACAACATTCATCGGGAGTCCTTGTTGAAGAACATCGTATGGTAACATACTTAGCAATGAAGTTTAGCTTCAAAAATAATGTATGGAAAAGATGCACTGAGGACAAATAGTAAAAATCTTACCATCCTTCCTAAATAGATGTGACCGTAGTTCATTACGAACACTATTGGTCGCACATTTTCAGTACTAACATTTCTAAATGCAGGAAGAAAATTTGTCTTGACAGTATCAAGATCCTCAAGCCATGAAACATAATGACTTAGCTCCTCGCAGTTTAGTTCTGCCTCGGGACAGTAGTAGGTCCTGTCTACCAAGCGCTGGACATGTTTGCTTGCACCGAAATAAGCTGACAATACAAATTAGTTGTCAACTATTTTTGAATAAACAATATCAAAGACATAAATATGGTTGAGAAACTTACATGATGGTATAACTGGAGGCGTCTGCACATCGACCCAGATGTCGGTATTACCTTCAATATCATCTTCCGGACGAATATCAAAGGTGATAACCATATCAGGCTCAAATGCATAATTCTTGCATAGTGCTCGCCATGTTTTGCATCCAAAATAGGTGTAGTTGTCTGAATTGTATAATTTTGCATCGAAAATGTAACCATGCTCGGTCTTCAAGTAAACTTTCTTTTCCTCCATAGTACGACTGAAACCTATCTTATCCAATACAAAAAACTCTTGCATGGCAGGGGATACGCTAGTAGAATAGTAAAAAAAGACTTGTCATGCTTAATGTCATGCTTAAATTATAAGTTGAAGCAAATGAAGCAAATGTCATGCTTAATTACGAAAAAAGACTTGTCGTTGTGACTTACTGTATCCACTTCGAAGTTCTCGTCCAGCTTGATGCTGAAGCGCCTATCATCATCTAGGAAGATTCCGTCGCACAGGCCGCGCTCGTCTTCGCTGTATTTGCAAATACCGAAATCCTTTTCGTCGTCAGACATTTCCTATGTTCATAGTTAAAACATTAATTGAAAATCGATCGAAGACAACTACCAGGATACTCAACACACAAATCTGGGGCACTCGATATTTCCTACATCTTCTGGCACAAGTCATGCCAAAATTCACGGAAAAATCCGGCATGACCTTTGCTAAAATAGGACATATCGAGCACCTAAAATTTGCTGGAACGGAAATGAATCAACACTCCGGCAAAACATAGGCCACTCGGAGGTGTAACTTGCAAACATGACCGGCCACTTGGGCAAGCACATATCCTATTTGAGCAACACAAGATATGCATTTCAAAATATCTTATTGGACTCAAATTAGCATGCATTCAATAAGCAAAAGTAAATCATCTCATGCATCCATACATCGTCAAATATTATCTCTAATACATCCCAAATAGTGTCATACATATAACATCACTAATACAACTAAAACCCTAGCACACGACGGGTATCGGCGCGGGCGGTGAACACCCACAGAGAAGGAACCATCACGGGATCATAGCTCCAGTGAGATCCCTGGAGAACCTGCCAGGTATTGGAGAACCTGTGCTCCAACGCAAACAAGTAGCGACGGACGTGCGCGTCCTCCTCACTGACACGGTGACGCACCACCTCCGCGGGGTCCTCGAGCCTCTAGACCGTCACTGGCCCACGCGACCGCCACCAAAGAAGGTTCAGGTAAACGATAGGTTGGCTCCTCACCAACCTGCGCCCCCGACTCGACGACGAGGATGCGGGATAGGCATCGTCCACATCGATGCGGGAAAAATTGCTTTAACTAAAAAAATAGCAACAAGTTCTTATTAACTAGCTCTATTAATTCAACTAGTTCTTATTAAAAATAAACTTACTATAAATAAAAATAAACTAGTACCTAATTAGTACCTAGTTCTTACTAACTAATTAGTACCTAGGAACTACTGCCCTAATTACCATCTAATTTGATGAAGCTAGGGGTGGAAAGTGGTAGCGGATATTCCAATTATCCAACTATAAAGTGAAATAAGTAGTCAAATTTTACTCATTTTATGATTCATCTTAGAAATTTGATTCGTTTCCACCCTTACATGAACCCTAACTCATTTGAGCCGCATCCGCATCCGACTCATTTCCACCCTTACATGAACCCTAACTAATTTGATGCAACTAAAATATAAAGAAACCGTAGGCAGAGGTAGGGAGAGGGAGGAGCAGGCGTGCTCACCTCGGGTGCCTGCAACGAGGGAGGGGCAGGCAGCATCGAGGTCGGAGTCGGGGCTCGGGCGCGCGGCCGATGGCGGCGTCGAGGTCGGGGTCGGGGGCGGCGTTGAGGTCGGGGGCGGGGGCGGCGTTGAATCTGGGGTCGGGGCGGCGTAGAGGGTGTGCGGAGAGCACGCGGCGGCCGACGGGCGACAGCGGCGGCGAGAGTGGAGAGCTGGATTTGGGGGAAGTGGCCGTGGGGAAGGACGAACCCCGTGGTTAAGTCAGAAGTAGCAGTAGCGCGTTCCAGAAAGCGCGCTAGTACTACGTTAGCTACAGCGCTTTCTGGGATACACGCTACTGCTACTCTTTTATCTTTCCCCCCCTTTTTCATTTTGTTTTCTTCAAATTTTATTTTTTTTCCTTTGACGTTATTCTATTTCTTTCATTTTCAATTACCTTTCTATGTGCTTTCCATTTAATTTTATATCCTTTAGCAGTAGCGAGTTTAGATTAAAACACGCTGCTACAAAGAAAGTAGCGGTAGCGGTTCGATATAGGTCGCTACTACTATGTGTAGCCTATCGGCTAAGCCGTGGGAATTTTAGTAGTAACGTGTTTAGAACAAGACGCGCTACTACTAAAACTTTATCTACAACGCGGTTCGCACAGGCGCGCTACTGCTACTTAGCACCAGCGTGCTTCTTTGACCCGCGCTACTGCTAAAGTTTTGTGTATAAGGTTTTCCCTAGTAGTGCTCCATTGTCCTGAGGTTCTTGAATTCACTGAAAAACCGACAATATTTGCTGAGTCATACCATTGTAGCCCCCGAGTCTCAAGGTGACTCGAGGAGTTGGCTTGAGATTCTCCATATTTGACCGTGATATAAACTGGCATAAGTTGTATATCATTGGTGCTGATAGCACGATGTGAATCTACAGAAGGTTGAGGTGACTGCGGCGGATTATAAATGATCCTGTATGAGCCATGTCAGCAACTCGGCCAATGGTTCCTTCCAACTGGCTGTTTTGAAGTTTAACCAAACTGTAGTAGCGGCGACTTGTGCGCCTGCTCATTGAGCAATCCAGTGCAAACGGCGGTTGATAGTATATGATAATTTGCCTCCAATTTGTCGAAAGAAAAACCGAGCCACCCGAGCTGTAACATCCCAAATATTCAAATTTGGAATGTTATACATTAGGTCATCATTGCATATCATATTTTATTGCATTTTGGCTAGATCCTAGAAATTCTACGCAACTCAAGGACCCACGGAGAGAGTTGGGAATTTCGTTATTTTCACATTTGAGTTTTTCTCAAATTTTGAAAAGAGGATCATTTGATTTTAATTATTTTATCTTCAAATATTTCGTTTATAAAAAATAAAAGAGAGAGGATAAAATGACTTCCTCAAAATAAAGAAATATCAAAGATTTAATATTAAAATCAAATAAGATTTTTATTCGGAGTTTTATCGCTATTTTATTTGAATTAGGGAAAAATATGCGTTTTTCAAAATTGCATTTTAGGCCCAAATAAATGTTCACCTTGTCCAACTTATTTTTAGAGGATGGGGAAAATTTATTTCAGGATTTTTGGAGTCCGTTTAGTATCTCTTTTCTTTCTTTTTTCTGCACGTCGGAATTATTTTAAAAAAAGTTAAACTCACTCCGGGCCGTACCCGAGCGGGACTCCGCCCGGGGGCCTTTATAAGCTGCGCCACCCGAGCCGCCGAGGCCCAGCCGCAGCTGAAGCCCACCGCCGCCCAAACCCTAACCCTAACCGTGCCCCGCCGCCGCCGCGCGCCGCCACGCCGCTGCCGCTGCCGCCCCGCGCCGACGCCGCCGCGCCTTGCCGCCGCCCCGCCGCCCAGAGCCGCCGCCTGTGCCGCCACCCACCGCCGCCCCGCCGCCCGTCGCCGCCGACCACCACCGCCGCCTGCGCCGCCACCTGCCCTCGCTGGAGTCGTCAAGGTAGCCGGAGCCGCCGCCGCGGTTTTCATTAGAACACCTTCGGTTTTTTAGAACCCTAGATCCATTTTTTTAGATTCAGTTCGGTATTTTCGGTTTAGTTAAATAGCGGACGCCCGTTCGTACTTTCGTTTTAACGAACGGTTTTCGTCCGTTAGCCACAGACGGCGAACGTTCATTCGTTAGCCTGTTCGTCAGTTTTTCTTTTTCTCAGATTTTCCGCGATTATTTTTTATCACAATTTCTGATCCGATTTTCGTTTTAGTATAACTTTTCACTCGTTTATCGGAATCAGGCGATTCAAGCACCTAGAGTTTCGTCTCGAAACCCTCTTTCTGTTTAACCAACTTAAACAAGTTTTTGCTACTGTAAAATTTGACTTTAGTCCAGATTAGTAAATGAAGCTTGTTTCTTTCGCCATTTGAGTTTGGTTGCTTCGTTTGATTTGATTCTTTTTGCAAACCAGAGTTCTTAAGTTGAACTTTATGGTTAGATCTCTTATTTGAGTTTTACCCGTGCCCTTGATTGATTGCTTATTGTGTGGTTGTTTGATTGCGATAGAGTACCGGAGTGCGAAGCGTGCTACATCGAGTCTCTAGGTTTCACGGATCATCAGCAAGGCAAGTAACACTTTGATCATACCTCTTTACTACCCAGTTTTATTGCATTAGATCAATCCTCAAACAATTGCATGGTTAGGATCTGAATAAATTGTGGGTTGGGAAAGAGATGAGGTACTACCTATTCACCTATTTACACTACAGGAATCAGCTACTTTGCCATCTGCCACGGCAGACGGCAAAGGCATGGATGGCTGACGGCAAAGGTCTTTGCCGTCTGCCGCGGACGGCAAAAGGGGACGGCAAAGTAAGGTTCGGCAAAGAGCTACTTTGCCGTCTGCTTCAGGCGGCTGACGGCAAAGGGGCCTTTGCCATCAGCAGCGGACGGCAAAGAGTGCAGACGGCAATAAATGCACTGTTACTCCGTTAGGTGGTTAACGGCAGGCCTTTGTCGTCCGCCGCTGAAGGCGAACTTCAGAAGGCCTTTGCCGTCCGCCGAATGATGTCAGCCGACGTCACTACACGGCAGGCCTTTGCCGTCCGCCACTGTAGGCAAAGTTTTTACTCTTTGCCGTCCGCCGCCGACGGCAAAGCCTTTGTCGTCAGCCACTGTAGGCAAACTGACCAATTTGGTCAGCCTCCCAGGAAGCACAGTTGCCTGCCACGTGGCCTCTTTACCGTCGGCTGCTGATGGCAAAGAGCCCTTTGCCGTTGGTGGCAGACGGCAAAGAGCCTGCATATTGTCTCTTTTTTTCTGTTTTTTTTATCCAACAATTTTCACAGCAAATATATATGACATATATAAATATATTTAACAGCAAACATATCACATATCCAGCACATAATTCCATATACATATTACATAGCAAAGTTTCATCAACATAGAAAGTTCCATCAAGTTCCATCCATACACATTGTTCCATATACATATTACATTGCAAAGTTTCATCAACATAGCAAGTTCTATCATAGCAAGCTAGATACAATGCAAAGTTTTAACAAAGAAAAAGCAAGCACTCCATCATAGCAAGCTAGCTTCCATGAAGTGAGTTAAATCTGCAAAATGGTAAATAAGAAAGTTAGAAATAGGTGAATAGAACAAGAAGAAGACTAGAACAAGAAGTATATGTCATTTATGAGCTAACTTAGGTGAAATGGATCATATATGAGCTAACTAAGTTGAAATGGGTTCTTTATGAGCTAACTTAGTTGAAATGGATCATTTATGAGCTAACTTAGTTGAAATGGGTCGTTTATGAGCTAACTAAGGTGAAGGGCATCGTTTTTGAGCTAACTAAGGTGAAATGGATCATTTTTGAGCTAACTAAGGTGAAATGGATCGTTTTTGAGCTAACTAAGGTGAAATGGATCATTTTTGAGCTAACTAAGGTGAAATGGATCGTTTTTGAGCTAACTTAGGTGAAATGGATCATTTATGAGCTAACTTAGGTGAAATGGATCATTTATGAGCTAACTTAGTTGAAATGGGTCGTTTATGAGCTAACTAAGGTGAAATGGATCATTTTTGAGCTAACTAAGGTGAAATGGATCGTTGTTTAGCTAACTTAGGTGAAATGAGTCATTTTAGAGCTAACTAAGGTAAAATGGATCGTTTATGAGCTAACTAAGTTAATTATGCAATTTTTGACATAAGTAAGATAAGTATATATCGTTTTAGAGCTAACTTAGGTAAAATGGATGGTTTATGAGGTCAGTAAGCTTATTAAGTCATTTTGGAGGAAAAGAAGCTAACTCTAGGTCATTATGGTAAGCATATTGGAGGAAATAAAGCTAAGTCTAGGTCTTTATGCATTTGTTAAGCAAAACACTAGAGAAACTTACCGTGATCACGGAGGTGTAGGAGCGGGCTGGCTCGCGCCGGTAGCTGGAGAAGGATCGTGCGATGCGTTTCGGGAGTTAAGCTGCACCAAAGATCATTTCCAATGTCTCGTTAGCATTATGACACTCAAATGTTGAGACTAGCAAGTAATGTCCATTCAAATTAAACTCACCGTGCTCCCAGGAGCAATCACTGGCATCGGCGGAGCGGTCTGACCGGACTTCAAGCACACAGACTGCACATTTAGTTTTCACAACAGAGTCATACTAGTTAGTAATGAGACTCAAATGTTAAGACTAGCAAGTAATCACGTGGCGGCACTTCATAAAAGACATCCCAACCTTTCAGATTTGGATTAGTTTGGTAGGCCCACGGTAGATAGAATACTTGGGTCGCTTGTTGAGCCGTAATATAGACATCAGGAACATCTAAATGGGTGCTTTGGTTGATTTCAACTAGCCCTATATGTTCATGAGTCCTTCTAGTCTCCTTCGGCTGAAACCAATAACATTTGAAGACTACGACATTCGGTGGGTTTTCACCATAGAAAAGAAGTTCATAAATTGCTTCAACTCTCCCATAATACTCGGTACCTCCTTTGCTGATAGCAGATACACAACAACTTATAGACTTTCGGTCGGCCATAGATAGCTCTTTGCCATAGGTACGAAAGCGACACCCGTTGATGTCGTACTTGTCAAATGAACGGACCTTATAGTCAAAACCATTAGCGACTTGTCTCAATTCGGCGTCCATAGACTCTGAATTAGCCTACAAGTTTAATATGGAAGGATTGTTGCATTACGCACAAATTAGCAAATGAAATGAAATTGTCTAATAGAAATTACCGTTTGTTTGAACCAAGAGATGAAACCGGGATAGCCGCCTCCTTGCTTTGCGAGAAGCTCATACTCTTCGACGGAATCCTTTTGGATCTCCGCTCCATACGAGAATATGGCGACGTATCGACTGTATGACATATCCAGGAATAAGAGTAGTTCAAAGGAAATAGAAGTTGCGAAACAATGTACCGAGAACTTACTCGATGTACGGCCACACTTCTATCAGGTTGTTGAAGATATACAACGAAATGGTCTGCCATTCTTTGTTATCCAAAGATACTGGATGTGAAACACTAGCTGGTGCGAGATTCCCTTTGAATAGGGTGAGGTTGGATCCACCCTTTTTAGGGTCGTCAGCATTGTACCGAGGCTTCGGATTATGCAAATGATGATTTTTGGCTTCGTAGTGCGCTGTTACGAAGTTTGCCTCCTCCTCTGTGATGAATGCCTCAGCCATCGATGCTTCAATTCTACGTTTATTTTTACATTTTTCTCGAAGTGTCTTCTGCATCCTCTCAGTTGGGTAGCACCAACAATTTTGCACGGGCCCCCCCAATCTTGCCTCGGCCGGGAGATGCAAAATCAAATGCTGCATTGGATTAAAGAAGGCCGGTGGAAAGATCTTCTCTAACTTGCAGATCAACTCCGGCGCCAACTCTTCCATTTCTTCTAGCACGCCAGGCGATAGTTCTTTCGCACAAAGAACACGGAAGAAATAGCTGAGTTCTGCCAGTACTAGCCATTCATCCTCAGGGATGAAGCCACGCAACATCACCGGCATTACCAGCTCAATCCATATGTGCCAATCATGACTCTTGAGACCAAATATCTTTAGTTTATCAAGATTCGCTCCCCTCTTTAGATTCGCTGCATACCCATCGGGGAACATCAACTGTTGTTGCACCCACAAGATAATTTCCCTCATAGCTGGCCTTCCAAGATTGAACCATGCCTTTGGCTTTGTCCATTTCTGCTTTCCTTTTGGTTCTTTCATGTTTTGTAACGGCCTATCACATAGCGCCTCCAGATCGACTCTAGCCTTAGTATTATCCTTTAACTTCCCATCTATGCCGAACAATGTACCAAAAAGTGCCTCGGTGATATTCTTCTCAGTGTGCATCACATCGATGTTGTGTGGGCAAAGGAGGTCTTTGAAGTAAGGGAGATCCCATAAGCATGTTTTGTGAGTCCACGCGTGCTTAGTATTATACCCCTTGAAGTACCCTGGACATTGTGGATCTGGCTCGAGAGCATTTAACCGATCCAGGGTCTGTTGGCCTGTCAATGCAGGTGGTGCAGAGTTTTTGACAACTCTACCCCTGATGAAGTTCTTCTTGTCTTTCCTAAACTTATGGCGAGGATCCAGGAACTGTCTATGCATGTCGAAGCAAGAAAACTTGCGACCGGCCTGAAGCCAACTAAACTCAAGAGCTCCCTTGCATGTGGGGCACAGGAACCTTCCATGCACACACCAGCCAACGAATAGCGCATACGCCGGCAAGTCATGCGTAGAGTACATGTACCAAACACGCATTATGAAGTTCCGTTTGCTAAAGGCGTCGTATGTCTTGAACTCATTATCCCAGGCTTCTTGCAATTCATCCTTAAGCGGCTGCATGTACACATTCATATTTTTCCCCGGATAGTTGGGCCCTGGAATTATCAATGCCAGGAAAATGCTCTTTCTTTGCATAATCTGTCCGGGGGGGAGATTGAGTGGAAAGACAAATACGGGCCAACAACTGTATTGGGCTGCCGTCATACCAAACACACTGAACCCATCCGTGCTGATGCCGACTCGAGGATGCCTCGAATCTGCCGCTTTGTCAGCATGTAATTCATCAAACTTTTTCCATGCAACACCATCCGATGTGTGTACCATCATCAGATTCCCATCTGCATCTAGTTCGGTTCTTTTGCCTGTTTTGTGCCATGTCATCTGTCTGGCCATCTCTTCGACCATGAAAAGACGTTGAAGTCTTGGTACGATTGGCATATACCGAAGAACACTAACGGGGATTTTGGTCTGTGTCTTCTCACCCATACCGTTGTCTACCACAATATACCTGGAAGACTTGCAAATGGGATCCAACATTTCATTGAAGGCCTTTGCAGATTCCTCCATCTCCTTGTCCGGATCCCGAGCATCATCATAGTCTTGCACCATGTTTTCCATCCCGGTACCATGCTCATCGGTGCGACGACGATCCACCTCGGCTCGGTCACGTTGGGCAGACTCACCATGAAATGTCCACACCGTATAATCGGGCGTAAAACCACTCTTCTACAGGTGTTTGCCCATTTCAGCCTCTGTCTTCTTTTCCCAATTGCCGCACCGGAAACAGGGGCACCAGGTTTTCTTCTGGCCATTTGCAAATGCGGCTTGCACAAACCCCTTGGTTTTTGTGAACCATTCAGCGCTCCATTTGTTCTGACTAGTGTGACCGGTATACATCCACGCACGGTCACTCATCTTGACTTTCAGAGCTACTGGACACACAACAATTATATATGTAATTCACCATGTATATATTCATCAGTTGATCTACTTTGTCAATTTTATTACGTCCATGCAACCTACACTCTAATAGGTAATGATAGGTCCTAATCCCACCCATGTATGTGTAGATTGGGTTCATTTTCCCATGCTATGCTCCGGATCTAACGCAAAATTTCGGCAGCACCTCCCCGCTGTTCTCCTGATACACGTCTCTGCAATAAACAGAGAGGATGTGTACCCGGAGAAGAACAGGGGAGGCACTGACGAAATTTATGCGTCGGATCCGGAGCAAAGCATATGGGAAAACGAACCCAATCTACACATACTCGGGTTGTCCATGGATAGCGTTGGACAATTCGAAAGAATCAAGGTTATAAATATGCAAATGCATGCATATTTATAACTATGACGCTTTCGAACGGGAGACACATATTGGTTACGCATACTGATGATTCAAGACACATATATAGCTAGCTATCAAGTTTCATCGGAATAGATCAAATAATTAATAGGGGAGGAGGACATGTCATTTGTGCTCACCCACGAACGAAGGGGCAGAGCTCGTCAAACACACGGCGAGGTCGTCGAACACCAAACCTCGCAGCGATGAAACAACTGCACATTTAAAACTACCCGATCAACACAATTAGATATGATGTTTTTCATAACAAAATTGAAAAATATATGACCTAACTAATAATTCACAAATATATGACCCCGTCGGCCTCTGCAAGGCCAAAGAACACCTTTTTGGGAGGTGTCGAGGGTCGGGGTGTCGTGTCGGTGTCGGGGTGCCATGTCGGGGTCGGGGTGCTGTTTCAGGGTCGGGGTGTGGTGTCGGGGTCGGGGTG
>NC_041384.1:153156260-153162628 GCF_002162155.2 Triticum dicoccoides | reverse complement strand
GGGGTGTCAGGGTCGGGGTCTCGGGGACGGGGTGTCGTGTCGGGGTGCCGGGTCGGGGTCGGTGTACCGTGTCTGGTCGGGTTTTTTCCTCTTTTTTCCTTTTCTTCTTATTCCTCTTCTTCCTTTTCTTCCTGGCGGTGTCCTGGACTAGGGGGTACTCAATACGTCATCTCCCGATCTGATAGATTGGGCTGAGGACCCCGTGGCCGTATACTCATGGGCCAGTTCGGACAACTGCCGCATACAAGGAAGATTCCACAAGACTTGGCGATCAAGACAAGGACTTCTCCCCACCGGCGTATTCGGCTAGGAATCTTGTTAACCTAGGCCTCTGGTGCATTATATAAACCAGGGTCAGGCTAGTCGATAGATCACATATACATACAATCATACCATAGGCTAGCTTCTAGGGTTTAGCCTCCTTGATCTCGTGGTAGATCTACTCTTGTACTACCCATATCCTCAATATTAATCAAGCAGGAGTAGGGTATTACCTTCATCGAAGGGCCCGAACCTGGGTAAAAACATCGTGTCCCTTGTCTTTGTTACCATCCGGCCTTGACGCACAGTTCGGGACCCCCTACCCGAGATCCACCGGTTTTGACACCGACATTGGTGCTTTCATTGAGAGTTCCGTTGTGTGATCGACAAAAGGATCGATGGCTCGCCTGCAGATCAACTGCAACTTTGGCATCTTCGCCACCAGCTCGACTGGTCACCTTGGTTCGACCAAGAATTACGCCCCGTGTTCGGATCACCATGTTCGGACGAGGGCCTTCATAAAATATCAACTCCGATCTCTATCAAGATCATGGAGGAATCATCTATGGAGCTCGGGGGCTCAACGTCAACATTGCCCTCAAGCGACTATGCTGTTTTTCTGGACAGCAAACTCGTATCTGCCGCCACCACCTCCTGGAGTATCGCTTTGACGATCGCGTTGGTGGAATTGTGCGGAATTGTGTCTACAACAACCTTGGAAAATTTCGTCGAGTTCCGATGGAGGAATCTTTGGCAATCCACGGTATACCGGAGCCCTGTCAAATTTGGACGGGAATTTGGATGAGTTTAGGGCGTGGTGTCCAGCTTCAAGCTCGGACGTTCTTTGGAAGATCCAACTGTTGATCGGCTGCGGAATTCCTGTATCTACCACCTCTCAAAATTTCAGCTCGATCCGACCGTCCAGACTCCGGGAACCTTCTGATTAGTGCATCACTTTTCGGATCTGTTTTTTGGAAAAAGGGTCCGGCCCGAGTTCATCTTTTTTATGAACAGGATTTCGGACATCCCCTTTGAAGGAAGTTTTGTATGGGGTATTGTGTTTTATTGCCGAACACATCCCACTAACTTGAAGATCTTTTGAACATGATCTTCAACATCATGCTGGTGTCAAACCAGTCCGGCAATATTACTCCATGGCTGCCGACCTGCGCTAGACACGGCGTCACTTTGTTGAGCCGAGCTCAACTTCTTCGGATCATCATCTCGGCAAGCCGAACAAGAGTCCGCATCGCGAAGGATAAATCATCACCAACATCGCCTCCCCACGGATTACACGGAGCGGGCATACCGGCATCGCCGCACGGTCGCTTCATCAAGCCGGCATTGACCACGTCACGACCTGCATCGACAGGGCCGCACTATTGCTTCTTCAAGCTGGTGTCCATCACGCCGACCTACTTCGAGTCATCGGCTGACATCGAGGCTTCGACATCTCGGCTGGACCGGGGCTTCGCCATCTCTTCATCAACCTACTCTGGACACTTCGGCGTCACTAGCTGACCAGCTCCGTCACGTTAGCTGGCCGAGGGCTTTGCCTCGGCGAGTCAACCTTTACCAGCATTGCCATGCCATCGTTTTATCGCCCATCAGGCAATGGGTGTGCGGAGCGAGTCCTAATTTTGGGAATCACCTTCCTTCGGATGGCTACAACAAATAAACCAGGTGCTATTAACCTCAATATTTTTTGCTTGTTTGGGTTCATTTTTTCCCAAGGAATTATTACTCTGGTTTGTCCATGATATGTACACAGGTCTATCAAATGGTGACCGCAGTAACGACGGTCGCGTGGTGGTTCGATCAGTTTCCGTACATAATCCAGCGAATGCCGCATCCGGAGCTTGGACCGACCTATGAATTCAGGCTTTGCCACGCCTTTACTACATCACGCCGACGCCCTGCATCGACATTGACTTTGGCGCCAGGCCATATTTCTTCTATTCCTCACTTTGCATAAATTATTTATTATGCAACATTTTTTTTCATTATCATTATTACTATTATCTCCAGTTTGCACTATTTTATGTGGCACAGGAAAATGATCCAGTCGGACTATATCCTTTGGCGTCACCTCGGCTGGACGGGGGGCTTCGTCAACACTTCATTACCCCATGTCAGGGACTTCGGCATCACTCTGTCGGCCTGCATTGACCGTGATATGTCACCACTTCGGAGTGCCGAGCTCTTTGCTCCGCCACCTCGGGACCGGCTTGGGGGATGACACCTTGTCCCGCATCAAGCTCGGACCGCGTCATCAATACCGAACACATTAACCAGCTAAGTTGCCTTCATGCTCAAAGTTTTAAATTTTTAACTTGTGTTCGGCTCGACCAAGCATTATACTTTTTTGGAAAAAAGTTGCTTCTAAAAAATTTCCTTGTCCAAACTTTGTTTGTGACGCATAAATTCAAATACCCCGTTTACTTGGGGGCTTCCTTCATGAAGTTTTTTCCTCTTGCATATGATTATACTTGTACGGCTTCGTTCCTTGTTCGTGTATTACGCCACAATATGCACCATATTGACTTAAGCGATTTGTAAGCCGGGTTGCCTCGCTCCTGTGTTTACCCCTACGTTCCCGATTGTTCGGCTAGGGAGTAAAGGGAGCACCTCTGCGATTGTCACGATCGGGTCGCCCAAGCTGGACCTTAGACTGGGTGAAGCCGAAAGCTAGCGCTCTTATAATTTTCAATGATGGTCGGCACACAACGGAACTCATGAGTACAAAAAATCTATTGCACAAGTCTCATAATAACAATGAGAACCGAAGGAAGGTATCGGTGGGGGTACTATTTTCTTCGAAGATGCTTCTTACACTTCACGGTAATATAGCATAAGTTCCCTGACCGCACTTTGTCTGTTACAGCCTTATGGCCTGATTGCCTGGTTATTGGAAACACCGTCGATATTCTCGATCAATGGAGTACATAACACTTTTCGGTCCTTAAACGAAGAGGGAGAAGCCGACGGTCGGTTAAGACTCGTTTAAAGTTCGGTTGAACACAGATATGATATAAGTACTTCGGTCCATGCAATCATTCTTCTACCCAAGTCACTTGGGGGCTCTTAAGTTTATTTGAGCCGTTTTATAATAAGTGTTCTTCTTCTCAGTCGTTGCAAAGTTCTATTATTATTATTATTATTATTTATCACTCCTTTTTTCGACGCGAGTGTGCGGTCACTAGCCGGGGAGCCTAATTTCTCTCTCAAAGCCGCTAGAGTTTAGTTTGCTAAACTGGCCTAATGAGAAGTACTCCGCCCTCAGGATAGGAGGTTGAAGCCGTAGGCTGACCCGCTCGAAGTCTTGAGATAGGATGTGTCATGTTATAGGACGACAAAAGCACTTCTTTTTTCTAAGACCAATTTTCGGATTGGCACCGAACACTTGATCTTGTTCGGACGTCATGTTTTTACTGACGTTTCTTGGTTTTCCAAGCTTTTTGGCACTTTTAAACTATTTATGCTTTTCCAACATTAGTCTCGCAGTGCAACGCCGGACACCTTTAGGGATTCGGCAAAAACATTCTCAGATATTGCTATATATGCATCGGTTTCGAATTGTGTCTTCGGTCAATAGTTGGGTTGCCCGGCTCCTACACTTGCTTCCTACGTTCCGTTTTGTTCGGCTAGGCATGCAAAGGGAGAACCACTGCGATTGTGCTTCCAGCTCACATGGTTAAGCACCTCAGTGGAGAAAGCCGAAAACTGACTTTCACAATAAGCGTAAACTAGTCAGCGATCCGATGACTATGTTAAATGATGGGCCGTTCATAACATTGGCTGAAGTGTTTACGGCTTGACCGCGACTGTTGCCGAACACTATCGGGGGCTATTAACTGGCCTCCCAAACTAAATCCTCAATATTTTGCTCTTACATTAGAGCTGAGGTTTAATGATCATGCTTAGCATGACAACCCAAAGAGAGGAACCGATAGCGGGACTATTTTCTTTGGAATACATTTCTTCTGTTAAACAGTAATATAACATATCTCTATGCGTACCTTTGTTTATAAAACCGTGTGGCCAGATTGCCTTGTTTATTGTAAATCTTTGCCCTCATAAAGGCTTTATAAAGTAGGACAAACACTCCTCGGCTACTGGCCAAGGAGGTGGAAGCTGATGGTCGGTCAACAAAGTTTTGTACAATGCGGATCCGAGCATTAATGACGTAAAGTACTTGGATACATAGAGTCATTACACATAATTTGTGATTTTACTACGGATATTGATCCTTAATTCAGCCACTCGTGCCCGCATTAAGGCTTGGGGGCTACTGGGCTTCGGGCTTATTATTTACAAATATTAAAGGGGCACATCGATCCCCTGATCTGGTGTTGCCACCCGACCAGTGTCTCGGGGGCTACTGCATTGCTTGACCAATGTAGAAAATTTTATGTGCAATATAGTTTCCGAGGAGATTTTGATCCTCAGGTTGGTCGGCCGCACCCAACCTGAGTCTCGAGGACTGAGCACGCCGCTTTTAGTGTCCCGAAGTATTCTGCCGAGCTTGGACTTGATCCTCAGGCCGATTTTGTAAATCAACCTAAGTCTCAGCGGCTACTGGGATCAGCGGTCTTACGTCATCCTTCAGGTGCATCTCGAGTTTTAGACCGATACACACCTTGAGGGCTACTGGCTATATATCTCGACAGAGAATAAATTGCACCAATAAAAAATATTCACAAAAATCGGCCCACATTCGGGGTGGTGCACCACCTCGGAAGTAGCCCGGCATAAAGCTCGGGCGCTAGTGGCTGGCTCCATAGAGGGCATTTCCAGCATTAAGCTCGGCTAAACTCCTTCAAACTTCTTTGAACCAAGTTGATTTACGACACCTCGGATATAGTCTGGCGTTGGAGCTCGGATACAGTCCGGCGTTGGAGCTCGGATGCATAGTCCGGTGTTGGAGCTCAGATACATTCCGGCGTTAGAGCCGGGAAGCGGTCCGGCGTTGGTGCTCGGCTGCAAAAGATACCTCGAATGCGGTCCGGCGGTGGAGCTCAGACGCAAGAGGACACTGCCTCCCGGGAACAACTTCAAACCCGAGGTGTGGCATAAAAACAAACAAGGCATTGATAAAGTCCGGAAACTTAAAGGGGCTCCTCGAATACCCGACGTGTAAACCCGTCGAATGCATTTCGGCGATCCTCAAGATCGAAGATAAAGAAGATTTGTTGAACCAGTTTTCAAGACCGACGCCTGAAGATGAAGAATAGTTCGGAAGAATCGAGGAGCGTCCCTAACTTGAAGACTAGTTCAGGGGGCTACTGACGGTGTCCTGGACTAGGGGGTACTCAACACGTCATCTCCCGATCTGATAGATTGGGCCGAGGACCCCCGTGGCCGTATACTCATGGGCCAGTTCGGACAACTGCCGCATACAAGGAAGATTCCACAAGACTTGGCGATCAAGACAAGGACTTCTCCCCACCGGCGTATTCGGCTAGGACTCTTGTTAACCTAGGCCTCTGGTGCATTATATAAACCAGGGCCAGGCTAGTCGATAGATCACATATACATACAATCATACCATAGGCTAGCTTCTAGGGTTTAGCCTCCTTGATCTCGTGGTAGATCTACTCTTGTACTACCCATATCCTCAATATTAATCAAGCAGGAGTAGGGTATTACCTCCATTGAGAGGGCCCGAACCTGGGTAAAAACATCGTGTCCCTTGTCTCCTGTTACCATCCGGCCTTGACGCACAGTTCGGGACCCCCTACCCGAGATCCGCCGGTTTTGACACCGACACTTCCTTTTTTTCCCTTCTTCTTCTTCTTCTTCTTCTTCTTCTTCTTCTTCTTCTTCTTCTTCTTCTTCTTCTTCTTCTTCTTCTTCTTCTTCTTCTTCTTCTTCTTCTTCTTCTTCTTCTTCTTCTTCCTCCTTTCCTTTTTCCTCTTCTTCTTCTCCTCCTCTCCTCTTTTTTCTTCTTCTTCTTCCTCTTCTTCTTTTTTCTTCTCCTCCTCCTCTTCTTCTTCTTCCTTTCCTTTTTCCTCTTCTTCTTCTCCTCCTCTCCTCTTTTTCTCTTCTTCTTCTTTCCTAAAACTAAACTAAACCTAAACCTAAAACTAAAAAAACAGAAAAAGGAA
>NC_041384.1:153148253-153156006 GCF_002162155.2 Triticum dicoccoides | reverse complement strand
CCGGTGGAGCGCCGGGTGGCAGTGGCGACGGGGCGGCGCGCGGGATGGTGCGGCAACGGGGCGGCACGCGGGGTGGTGGGGCGACGGGGCGGCGGCGAGTGCTGGGGGCGGTGACGCGCGTGAAGAAGAGAAAGAGAGAGAGAGGGGGCGGGGTGGGGCGCAGCCGTTAACGTTAGTGGGGCCCCTCCCTCTTTGCCGTCCGCCTCCCTTTGCCGTCCGCTTATTTTCTCTTTGCCGTCTGCTAGCGGACGACAAAGAGGGGGGGGCGTTAGGTTTTTTTAAGCAGCTCGTCAGTGGGGCCCCCTCCCTCTTTGCCGTCCGCTAGCCGGCGGCAAAGATTCTTTGCCGTCCGCTAGTGGACGGCAAAGAACTGGCTGATGGCAAATTAGGTCTTTGCCATCAGCCAATTCTTTGCCATCTGCTTTTTGGTAGCTGATGGCAAAGAGCTTCTTTGCTGTCCGCTAGCTGACGGCAAAGAGCTGGCAGATGGCAAAGTACCTGATTCCAGTAGTGTTATTATCAAACCCTGGGAGTTACTTCTACGTTGCTTATACTGCTATGCTATGCTCGTTGACGTGGATTGGGTTTGATTGTATTCATGACAGATGTGAGATTGTTAATTAATGGTTCAACTTAAGGTGGCAACTTTGATACACATCTGGGTGGATTGAGGCACCTGGGGTATCCAGTGATTGCCTGTATTTTTGGAAATCCCGGGGTACCGTGTGATTTTCCTATGGACCGCCACCCAGGCTCAAAGGGATCATAAGATTATTCATGCTAGAAACTTCCGTGTGCATCCACATGCCATTATGGGCTCTGGCATAGTTGAGTAAGTTCTGGGAAACCTTTCCATGATGGGCTAGCAGTTGTAGGGGATTGTAGGTGTACCGGCCTATCTATCGGTTAAGGGGACCTCCTCGGAAAACTGTGTCTCGGTCATCCGTTTCTCAAACATTATGTAGTGCGAGAAATCCAACGGAGGAGATCGAGTCTTGTGGGGAAAAGTGCACAAACCTCTGCAGAGTGTACAAACTAATCATGGTTAGCCGTGTCCCCGATTATGGACATCTTGAGTATCTAGTTCTTGGATTATCATGTGGATCTCATCACTCTTAATGTAATTTGATTGGGTTCCATGATGATGCTTAATTGGGATTGAGTTGGGTGAACCTTCTCAATTCTTAACAACTACCATGATAGTTAAATAAAATTTATTCCTTTGCAGTAGGGAAAATTGGCTTTTTCGCAAAATCTAGTAACCATACAGCCTCCACCAGCCATATATGCATGTAGTGATAGCATTATTCTGTTCATTACTCTCTTGTGTTACACTACCAGCATATTCCATGTGCTGACCCATTTTTCGGGCTGCAACGTATCATGTTGCAGACTTTTCAGACGACGAGTAAGGAGCCTTAGGTCATGGTATTTCACTCAGTGATGTCATTGGAGTTGATGGACTCACTTTATCTTCCAAGTCTTCCGCTGTTATTGTACTTAGATGGCCTTAAGCCATATTTATTGTAATAAGTTCTCTTTTGAGACATTCGATGTAATAAGTGTGTGATTGCTACTCTGTTATAAATCCTTCAAGTATTGTGTGTGTCAGCATTACCGATCCAGGGATGACACTTCTGCACAGAGATCAGACTGTTTGAAGTCTGGTCGCTACAAAGATGGTATCAGAGCACACGCTGACTTTAGGACACGACCACTAAGCCAAAACCCTAGATCACTACTCTCTTCTCATTTCTGACTCCTCTCCATTTTCTACTCTTTAGGATGGCAGACGCAAGGAACAAGTTTGCACAACCGGATGAAGACACACCTTTTGGACGCCACTTGAAGGAAGTCACTAGGTACCTGAACATTGGAATACCAAGCTTCACTGGGACTTACAACACCACTTTACCAGAAGAGGAGCGCTGGATGATTCAAGTTCAAGTTCCAGGAAGGACATTTACGCCAGTCACTGAGCCCACAGAGTTTTCCTTTGATGCACCAACCTGGAGTCTAGGAAAGAGTATGGCAGCTCACGTTACCATGGGACAAATTGGAGAAGTTTACCATAAGGATCTCAAGGATACTATCTACCAGATTTGTGGGCGCCGAGATGAGCAATGTGAGATGATCAGCACCAGGAAGGATAGATCAATTACCGCTTTCATCCAAGAGTTAAACCAGCACATTCATCGCCAGGAGAATCAGATGTGTGCAGGCATGATAGATCTGAAGAAGGCAATGACAAGGATCACGGAGCTTGAAGAAGAACTCAAGGCTACACGCAAAGATTATGAGGAGGAAATCATCGTACTAGTGGAGAAGAATGATGACCTAGAAAGGAAGCTAGGAGTATTCATGGGAGACCCCGCGCCAGGAGGAGAAGACGACAAACCCAAGGAGATTCGTTCTGAAGACTACATCATCATCAACGACACCGACTCGGACCCTGACGATAGTGATGATGACTATGTTGATGAAGCTGGAGCAGATATCAT
Organism: Triticum dicoccoides; assembly: GCF_002162155.2. NCBI lineage: Eukaryota > Viridiplantae > Streptophyta > Magnoliopsida > Poales > Poaceae > Triticum > Triticum dicoccoides. The sequence goes on along the minus strand of NC_041384.1, from coordinate 153,153,505 downwards.
GGAGTCTTCGACCGATCAATATTTCTAGTCAACCACCATATCACTAGTATTATTTCCCCATGTAAACAGTATAGTCCAAGCACTTTGTAACGATAGTTCTAGACCGATTGTATGCCCTTGCTTGATTGATTGAGTGATATGATTGTGTTTGTCTCATGTGCATATGGGTAGTGTTTTCTCACTAGACCTCATTCTATTCTATTCTCTTCCCTCTAAACCCTCAGATGCCTCCGAGACGTGACCCCGGATTTACCTTTCCACCATAGCTCACTCAGTTGATCTAGCAGCAGAATACCCTGATGTAGTTGTTAGTTCAGAACCAAGGCAACAACAACAACCCACCACCACCAACCCCAGTTGACAACTTAGCCCGCTTTCTGAGGCTGCAGCCGCCGGTGTTTTCCAGTAGCACCAAGCCGATAGTTGCATATGATTGGCTCCGCAAGATTGGAAGGGAGTTAACCGCTGCAGGATGCACAGATGCTGAGAAGGTGCGTTTTGCCGCACACCAATTGGATGGACCAGCAGCCTCATGGTGGGAGTATTACACTGTCACCTATCCTATAGCCGCTGTTACATGGGACCAGTTCCAGCAGGCTTTTCGTACTGCCCATGTATCAGCAGGAGCTATGGCCATAAAGAAGCGTGTGTTTCGCAACTTACGCCAAGGAGGACGCACCGTTAGCCAGTATGTGGATGACTTTAGCAAGCTAGCACATTATGCCCCAAATGACGTTGCTACGGATGCAGCTAAGTAGGAGAAGTTTTTGGAAGGACTAAATGATGAGCTGAGCATGTAGTTGATGGTAGCAACCTTTAATAACTACCAACAGTTGGTATATAGATCTCTCATGATTGAAGGGAAGTAGCGGCAGATTGATAACCGCAAGAGGAAGTATGGACAAGGGAAGTATAATTCTGGAGCCCAGCAGAGACCCCGTCTTACCCCGAACTCAGGATGACTTGTGCATAACCATGGAGGCCACACTCACAATGGAGGAAGTTCTCACAACCATAGTGGCTCCAAGAATGGTAATGTCGGAAGCAACGGACAGAACCGTTCCAACCCAACAACACCCGCCAAGAAAGATCTATGCCATGTTACTTGCTACAAGTGCCAGAAGACCGAACATTACGCCAATGAATGTCCTGAAGCTAAGAACAGGAACGGCAATGGAAGCTCTGGGAAGAAGCCCAATCCTTTCAACAGGGGACAAGTGAACCACGTTAATGTGGAGGAGATTGAAGCCCAGCCAAATGTAGTAATAGGTAAGTTTTTGGTTAAGTCTTTTACTGCAGTCGTACTTTTCGATACTGGTGCATCGCATTCATACATATCAAGGGTATTTGTGGATAAGTATAAACTGCCCACCAAAGTTCTTAGTACACCTATATTAGTGATCTCACCAGGAGCAGAGTATATGGCAAGCCAAGGATGTTTTCAGATACCGTTGGCCATAGGTAGGAATGTTTTCCCCTCAGATCTGATTATTCTGGAGCCGCAAGGTTTGGATGTGATTCTGGGTATGGATTGGCTATCGATGTATGGAGGGAACATCGATTGCGCTAGTGAGTCGATTTTTCTCACCACCCCAGAAGGAAGAAGGATCAAGTATGTATCCCGGCATGTGCCGATTAGGACTCAAGTAAATTCCTTATCAGGAGTTGTACAGGAGGAAGTACCAGTGGTGAAGGAATTCCCGAATGTATTTCCCGAAGACTTGCCAGGCATGCCACCGGATAGAGACATTGAGTTTTTGATTGAGCTTTTGCCAGGCACAGGGCCAATATCTAAGAGACCATACAGGATGCCCGCACAGGATTTAGAGGAAATTAAGAGGCAGATTAAGGAGTTACTGGATAAAGGTTATATTCACCCAAGTTCGTCACTTTGGGGATCACCGGTACTTCTAGTGGAGAAGAAGGACGTATCGTTAAGATGGTTGTTGATTATCGTGGATTGAATGAAGTAACGATCAAGAACAAGTACCCACTGCCGATGATCAATGATTTTTTTGATCAGCTGCAAGGAGCTAAGGTGTTTTCCAAGATCGATCTGTGATCAGGGTACCACCAGTTGAAGATTCAAGAGCAGGATATACCTAAGACAGCTTTTACCACGAGGTACAGGCTATATGAGTATACTGTTATGTCATTTGGCCTGACTAACGCACCTTCCTATTTCATGAACATGATGAACAAGGTGTTTATGGAGTTTTTGGATAAGTTCGTTGTGGTGTTCATTGATGATATTCTGGTCTACTCGAAGAATGAAGAGGAGCATAAGGAGCGTTTGCATTTAGTACTTGGGAAGCTCAGAGAACATCAGCTATACGCCAAGTTCAACAAGTGTGAGTTTTGGTTGAAGGAATTTGGATTCCTTGGACATGTTATATCCGGAGAAGGAATATCGGTAGACCCCAACAAAGTCGTCACTGTGACAAATTGGGAGGCACCCACGACAGTTGGAGAAATTCGGAGTTTCCTTGGACTCGCGGGATACTACCGGAGGTTCATTGAGAATTTATTGAAGATTTCAAAGCCTATGACAGAGTTGTTGAAGAAGGACACCAAGTTCAAATGGACTGAGGAATGTGAGGCTACTTTTCAGGAATTGAAGAAACGTTTGGTTACATCACCAGTGTTGATTCTGCCAGATCAACGCAAAGATTATGAAGTGTATTGCGACGATTCTCGTCGAGGACTTGGAGCAGTGCTTATGCAGGAAGGAAGAGTTGTTTCATATGCCTCATGACAGCTTAAACCCCATGAGTTAAATTATGCTACGCATGATTTGGTGTTAGCAGCCGTAGTGCATGCGTTGAAGACTTGGAGACATTTTCTCATCGGAAACCATTGTGAGGTATACAGAGATCACAAGAGTTTGAAGTATATCTTCACGCAGAAGGAGTTAAATCTCAGACATAAGAGATGGTTGGAACTCATTAAGGATTATGATATAAGATTACACTATCATCCGGGAAAGGCTAACGTAGTAGCCGATGCGTTGAGCTGCAAGAGTCATGTCAATACACTCATGACAGGAGAGTTACCCAAGGAGTTAGCAGAAGACCTTCGTGAGCTATGTTTGGAGATAGTTCCGAGAGGCTATGTAGCAACTTTGGAGATTCAGTCTACTTTGATGGATAAGATCAGAGAAGTGCAGAAGACGGAAAAGGAGATTGCCGAGATAAAGGAAAGGATGAGCAAAGGAAAAGCCAAGGGATTTCGTGAGGATGAGCATGATACCCTATGGTTTGAGGACTGCGTATATGTACCAAAGATCAGGAGATCAGGAAGCTGATTTTGCAGGAGGCCCATGACTCACCATATTCGATTCACCCAGGAAATACCAAGATGTACCTAGATCTGAAGGATAGCTTCTGGAGGACCGGAATGAAGAAGGATATTGCAGAGTATGTAGCAGTTTGTGATGTATGTTAGAGAGTGAAGGCAGAGCATCAGAAGCCAGCAGGATTGCTGCAACCATTGCCAATACCCGAATGGAAGTGGGATAAGCTAGGCATGGACTTTATCATGTGATTACCCATGACTCGTTCAGGCTATGACTCGATATGGGTTGTAGTCGATTGTTTGACGAAAGAAGCTCATTTCATCCCAGTGAAGACCACTTACACCAATGCTAAGTTGGCAAAGATATACATGACCAGGATCGTATGTTTGCATGAAGTTCCGGGGACAATTGTATCAGATAGAGGAACCCACTTTACCTCAAAGTTTTGGAATCAATCACATGAAACTTTGGGAACCGGGCTAGAGTTCAGTACGGCTTTTCACCCGCAGACGGATGGACAGACTAAGAGAGTCCATCAGATTCTGGAGGACATGTTGAGAGCCTGTGCGCTAGATTATGGATCTAAATGGGATGATAATTTGACTTACGTAGAGTTCTCTTACAACAACAGTTATCAAGCCAGTTTGAAGATGGCCCCTTTCGAAGAACTGTACGGAAGGAAGTGCAGAACACAGTTGTTGTGGGATGAAGTTGGAGACCGACAGTTGTTTGGACCAGATTTGATTAAAGAATCTGAAGGGAAGGTTAAGATGATTCGTGATAGACTCAAGGTAGCCCAGTCCAGGCAAAAGAGCTATGAGGATTCTAAACGCAAGGAGACAGCTTACGAAGTTGGAGACAGAGTGTATCTTCGTGTATCACCACTCCGAGGAGTTAAGTGCTTTGGAGTTAAGGGAAAGTTAGCACCACATTTTGTGGGACCATACACAGTTTTGGAATGTATGGGAGAAGTTGCTTACAAGTTGAAATTGCCCGAAGGATTGTCAGGAGTTCACGATGTGTTCCACGTTTCTCAGTTGAAAAAGTGCCATGCAGAGATGGCTGATATTCCTCTAAGAGATACAGTACCACTGGAAGCGATACATTTGGATAGTGATTTGACATATGAGGAGAAACCAGTCAAGATACTCGAGTTTCCTAGCCGAGTCACACGCAACAAAGTTATCATGTTTTGCAAGGTTTAGTGGAGTCACCATACCGAAGATGAAGCCACCTAGGAACGAGAGGAAGACCTACGGAAGGATCACCCACACCTATTTTCTAGCCAACCCGAATCTCGAGGGTGAGATTCATCTTAAGGGGGGTAGGTTCCCAAATTTTCAAATTTGGAATGTTATACATTAGGTCATCATTGCATATCATATTTTATTGCATTTTGGCTAGATCCTAGAAATTCTACGCAACTCAAGGACCCATAGAGAGAGTTGGGAATTTCATTATTTTCATATTTGAGTTTTTCTCAAATTTTGAAAAGAGGATCATTTTACTTTAATTATTTTATCTTCAAATACTTCATTTATAAAAAATAAAAGAGAGAGGAGAAAATGACTTCCACAAAATAAATAAATATCAAAGATTTAATATTAAAATCAAATAGGATTTTTATTCGAAGTTTTATCGCTATTTTATTTGAATTAGGAAAAAATATGTGTTTTTCAAAATTGCATTTTAGGCCCAAATAAATGTTCACCTTGTCTGGATTATTTTTAGAGAACGGGGAAAATTTATGTCGGGATTTTTGGAGTCCGTTTAGTATCTCTTTTATTTCTTTTTCCGCATGTTGGAATTATTTAAAAAAAAGTCAAACCGACTCCAGGTCGTACCCGAGCGGGACTCCGCCCGGGGGGGGGGGGGCTTTATAAGCCGCGCCACCCAAGCCGCCGAGGCCCAGCCGCAGCCGAAGCCCATCGCCGCCCAGACCCTAACCCTAACCACG
>NC_041384.1:153075542-153147498 GCF_002162155.2 Triticum dicoccoides | reverse complement strand
GCCGCCGCGCGCCGCCGACGCCGCTGCCGCCACCTGCCATCGCCCCGCCGCCTGTCACCGCCGACCACCACCGCCGCCCATGCCGCCACCCGCCCTCGCCGGAGCCGACGAAAACCGTCGGTTTTTTAGAACCCTAGATCCGTTTTTTAGATTCGGTTTGGTTTTTTTCGGTTTAGTTAAATAGCGGACGCCCGTTCGTACGTTCGTTTTAACGAACGGTTTTCGTCCGTTAGCCACAGACAGTGAACGTTCGTTAGCCTGTTCGTCAGTTTTTCTTTTTCTCAGATTTTTCGCGATTATTTTTTATCGTGATTTCTGATCCGATTTTCGTTTTAGTATAACTTTTCGCTCGTTTATTGAAATCAGGCGATTCAAGCGCCTAGAGTTTCGTCTCGAAACCCTCTTTCTGTTTAACCAACTTAAACAAGTTTTTGCTACTGTAAAATTTGTATTTAGTCCAGATTAGTAAACGAAGCTTGTTTCTTTCGCCATTTTAGTTTGGTTGCTTCGTTTGATTTTATTCTTTTTGCAATCTTGAGTTCTTAAGTTGAACTTTCTGGTTAGATCTCTTATTTGAGTTTTACCTGTGCCCTTTCTTGCTTTCTTATTGTGTGCTTGTTTGATTGCGAGAGAGTACCCGGAGTGCGAAGCGTGCTACATCGAGTCTCTAGGTTTCACGGATCATCAGCAAGGCAAGTAACACTTTGATCATACCTCTTTACTACCCAGTTTTATTGCATTAGATCAATCCTCAAACAATTGCATGGTTAGGATCTGAATAAATTGTGGGTTGGGAAGTAGATGAGGTAGTACCTATTCACCTGTTTATTATCAAACCCTGGGAGTTACTTCTACGTTGCTTATACTGCTATGCTATGCTCGTAGACATGGATTGGGTTTGAGTGTATTCATGACAGATGTGAGATTGTTAATTAATGGTCCAACTTAAGGTGGCAACTTTAATACACATCTGGGTGGATTGAGGCACCTGGGGTATCTAGTGAGTGCCTGTATTTTTGGAAATCCCGGGGTACCGTGTGATTTTCCTATGGACCGCCACCGAGGCTCAAAGGGATCATAAGATTATTCATGCTAGAAACTTCCATGTGCAGCCACATGCCATTATGGGCTCTGGCATAGTTGAGTAAGTTGTGGGAAACCTTTACATGACGGGCTAGCAGATGTAGGGGATTGTAGGTGTACCGGCCTATCTATCGGTTAAGGGGACCTCTTCGGAAAGACTGTGTCTCGGTCATCCGTTTCTCAAACATTATGTAGTGCGAGCAATCCAACGGAGGAGATCGAGTCTTGTGGGGAAAAGTGCACAAACCTCTGCAGAGTGTACAAACTAATCATGGTTAGCCGTGTCCCGGGTTATGGACATCTTGAGTATCTAGCTAGTTCTTGGATTATCATGTGGATCTCATCACTCTAAATATAATTTGATTTGGTTTAATGATGATGCTTAATTGGGATTGAGTTGGGTGAACCTTCTCAATGTTTAACAACTACCATGATAGTTAAATAAAATTTATTCCTTTGCAGTAGGGAAAATTGGCTTTTTCGCAAAATCTAGTAACCATACAGCCTCCACCAGCCATATATGCATGTAGTGATAACATTATTCTGTTCATTACTCTCTTGTGTTACACTGCCAGCATATTCCATGTGCTGACCCGTTTTCGGGCTGCAACGTATCATGTTGCAGACTTTTCAGACGACGAGTAAGGAGCCTTAGGTCATGGTCTTTCACTTAGTGATGCCGTTGGAGTTGATGGACTCACTTTATCTTCCAAGCCTTCCGCTCTTATCGTATTTAGACGGCCTTAAGCCATATTTATTGTAATAAGTTCTCTTTTGAGACATTCGATGTAATAAGTGTGTGATTGGTACTCTGTTATAAATCCTTCAAGTACTGTGTGTGTCAGCATTACCGATCCAGGGATGACACTTATGCACAGAGATCAGACTGTTCGAGGTCTGGTCGCTACACGAGCAGTGACTAGCTTTATACCCAATAAACAGTCCATGTTGACAGGTGCAGCCCGGTGTGTTGATGTAGACCAGGCCGCGAGAGACGGATAACAAAAACGACCGCAGCATCAGAGGCGGCTCAGACAGATGAGTCGGCCGCGACACTGTAAGCCGGTGGGGACGGGTGAGTTAACCACATCACACTGATGTAAACTGGTCTACAGAATGGCGGCTTGCAGGTATATTTACCGAGCTTGATGGTGTGGTCAGATGCTAGCGCATTATAATGGTGGCGCGAGCTATACATCCATGATATAGCCATTGCTTTTACGATGAACAATTTCTCCTGGATATGTTAGGCCAAAAAATTATCCACGAGAGCGGACGGTCGAGTCATCCGTGGTGTTGTAAGCTGGTGCAGTCGCGAGAGACGGCCACGACGTTTGTAAGCCGGTGCGAACAGTGAGTCGGCCGTAGGCGCGGACGGATGTAAACCGAACAGCAGGGGCGCCGATTTGCACGTCGAGGAGCATGGCACTGAGGAACGCCAATGCAAAATTATGCTGGCACGCGCTCCATGTCCGCGTTATAAAAATGCCTTTTGTCATAAATAATTATCCTGCATAAAAACATTGCAGACCACGACAAAGATAAATTGTTCTTTGACAAAAAACAATATGTGATAATAAAACAAACTTGTATGGATATCACCTGATTTGTTCGGATGACGGATGATCCGTTTCACGTGATAGAGGCAGATCACGCAGACCGGCGACTCAATATAGCCCCGGCAGCTCAATATGGCAGAGACGGCTCAACGCGGCCCCGGCGGCTCAATACAACAGAGGCGGTTCAACGCTGCCGCGACGGCTCAACACAGTAGAGGCAAAGAATGACAGCTCAGGGTCGGCCTGATGTGGACGTCGGGCTGGTGTTGATAACAATGAAGAGCAGCAACAACGACTTGGGGAAGCGCAATGATGAAGGCGGCTCGACAGCGGGTCTCAACAGGGACTGGCCACGGTGGCTCAATTGAGGCCTGGCCGGTCTAAAAGTGGCCGCTCAGAGCGGCGGTTCACCGTGGATCAGAGGAAAAAACTTCACTTATTAACTTTGAAAAAACTTCATCATTAATTTTGGGATCTGTGTGGTAGTTTGATTCCTTGATTGATCTTTTAACTACTAGAATTACTATCTGTCAGTCCAGATTGGATCCTTCATCACGTGATCCCCTTTTCTTTATTCCTCCTTAGTCTCACGTGGGAGTGGGTGCCAAGTCTCCTAGCAAAATCTTCGGTGGCAATTGATGACAGAAAAAAACTAAACTAGAAGCAGGGAACAAATCTGACTAGGACTCTGATCACACTCTGGTACTTGTGCGTGTACTACTTCAAGGATTGGTAGTACTGGTGCAGAACGTCCCGGATGACTGAGAAATCGCTCCGCCTCCAAATTTTCTTCATGGTCTTGCCTTATCCCGTTGCAGCATACGACGGCTCAGGGCGAGGTTGGTGCCGAAAAATCGTCCGAGTCCGTGTTCACATCTGGGTCCTTTTCCAGGTCGTGGCCGGTTTGAACAAATAGTCCGAGTCGTGTTGAGTTTTTGACTTTTATGTCTGGCTGCACGCGTACGGATCCGACACCAGTGTGGCTTCCCAGTGAATACCAATACTACTTGATTGATCTTGACCGGAGTAGTTGACATGTGTTTGATCTCCGCCTGGAGTAAACAGTAGCTTCAATTGATGCCTCTGGACTTGTAGGGTGTCCAAACGGTCTTGGTGATGACTTAAATCTCTTAAACTATGAACCAAAACCGATGAACTCAAAGCTGATGTAGATACTCCTCAACCGATCTTCCTAATCTGGCAAATTATGAACTTCTCGATCCCTGTGAAAGATCCCTCGAAGAACTTAACACCACCGTGTGCAGGCCCCACGGTGGGCGCCAACTGTCGTGGAATTGTCACGGCAGATGTCCTTAGTGTCAGGACTTAGTCGCGAGGCCAACGAATCTATGTGGTAGCTTGAGAGGGGTTGAGTGGAACGAGAGACGTGAGGTTTTACCCAGGTTCGGCCCCTCACGGTGGAGGTAAAAGCCTATGTCCTGCTTCATTGATATTGATGATGATGATCACGATTACAAGGGAGCTCTATCTTGAGAGCTATTGAGTTGTCTGTCTAAACCTAACTTATCAAAAACCTGTCCTCTTGGGGTTCCCTTGCCCTCCTTATATAAGTTAGAGGGGCGGGTTACTGTGGAGTCCTATTAGGATTAGGACTAGTCTACCTTCTAATACAAACCGGATACAAGTCCGGGTCTTAACTCCTTGTAAGGTAAATATTCCTCACGCCTTTCCTCTTAAACCGGCCCACCATTAACATAAACCGGCCTTCTGGGCCTTGGGCCTTGTCATCCATCTGTCCCGCCTGCCAGGTTATCAGTGAGTCATAATGTTCAGGAAGGTTGCTTGTAAACCTTCTGATCAGGGCAGGTCGCCAGTGAATCGCCAAGTGTAAACCGGGTCTCAAGTAAACCGCCAAGCCCGGCCGGGTCATACCGCGGGGTATATTCCCGACAGAGTGGGTTTAACCGGTTGTTCTGGAAGAGTCCAATCATCATAATTTTTCAATATGTTATTCAATAATTCTTCAGCTTGCCCAATAGTTCGTTCCCTGAAAACACAACCAGCACAACTATCTAGGAAATCCCTAGAAGCATTAGTTAGTCCATTATAGAAGATATCAAGTATTTCATTTTTCTTAAGAGGATGATCAGGCAAAGCATTAAGTAATTGGCAAAGCCTCCCCCAAGCTTGTGGGAGAGTATCTTCTTTAATTTGCACAAAGTTAAATATTTACTGCAAGGTAGCTTGTTTCTTTTGAGTAGGGAAATATTTTCCAGAGAAGTAATAAATCATATCCTGGGGACTACACACACAACCAGGAGAAAGAGTATTGTACCAAGCTTTAGCATCACCCTTTAATGAGAACGGAAATAATTTGAGAATAAAGTAATAGTAAGTTTTCTCATCATGAGTAAAAAGGGTGGCTATGTCAGTCAACTTAGTAAGATGTGCCACAACAATTTCAGTTTCATAACAATGGAAAGGATCAGATTCAACCAAAGTAATTAACTCTGGGTCGATAGAGAATTCATAATCCTTATCATCAATAAAGATATGTGAAGTAGCAAACTTAGGATCATATTTCATTCTAGCATTCAGATATTTTTCTTTATACTTGCATAATAATTTCTCTAGATCATCTCTATCCCTACAAGCAAGATATCTCTAGTTGTCTCCTCATTCATAACATAGCCTTTCGGTACCTCAGGCAATTCATATCTAGGAGGGATGGTTCTAGCAGGTGTTTAAGGAGTTTCAGTTTCAAGCTCATACTCAGATTCAACAACATTATGTTTTATTACTCTAGCAATTTGTTCATCAAGAAAATCACCAAGTGGCGCATCATTATCATCAAGCAAGGTACTACCATCATCATAAGCATTATCCATAGTAGAAGTAGCATCATCAATAACTAGCGACATATAAGAATTAATAGCATGTGGTGTTGTTGCAAGTTTACTTATAACAGAAGGTGAATCTAAAGCAGAACTGGATGGCAGTTCCTTACCACCCCTCGTCTTAGAGAGATAAATCTTAGTATTAGCATCCTTCAGATTCTTCATAGTGATAAACTGATAATAATCCCAAGCGACTCAACAAATATAGCTATGCTCCCTGACAATAGCACCAAAAAAGGTCTTGATAACCCACAAGTATAGGGGATCGCAACCGTTTTCGAGGGTAGAGTATTCAACCCAAATTTATAGATTCGACACAAGGGGATACAAAGAATATTTGAAGGTATTAGTAGCTGAGTTGTCAATTCAACCACACCTAGAGATTAATTATCTGCAACAACGTGATCAGTAGAAAAGTAGTTTGATAGTAATGACAACAACAATAGTAACGGTAACAAAGATAACAGTAGTTTTGTAGCAAGTGTAACCATGACGATGGTAGTAGTAACTTAGCAAGACCAATATAAGATGAATTTGTAGGCATTGGATCGGTGACTTGTTGGATGGTATTCATCATGAGACTGTTATAACCTAGGGCGATACGGCACTAGCTCTAGTTCATCAATATAATGTAGGCATGTATTCCGTAAATAGTCATACGTTCTTATGGAAAGAACTTGCATGACATCTTTTGTCCTACTCTCCCGTGGCAGCAGGGTCCTATTGGAAAATAAGGGATATTAAGGCCTCCTTCTAATAGAGAATCGGAACAAAGCATTAACACACGATGAATACTTGAACACCTCAAACTACCGTCATAGCCGGGAGTGGTCCCGACTATTGTCACTCCGGGGTTGCCGGATCATAACACGTATTAGGTGACTATAACTTGCAAGATCGGATCTATAACATGGATATAATGTTGATAACATAAATGGTTCAGATCTGAAATCATGGCACCCGAGCCCAAAGTGACAAGCATTAAGCATGGCAAATTCATAGCAACATCAATCTTAGAACATAGTGGATACTAGGGATCAGGCCCTAACAAAACTAACTCGATTACATGATGAATCTCATCCAACTCCTCACCGACCAGCGAGCCTACGAAGGAATTACTCACTCCAGGTGGGGAGCATCATGGAATTGTCGATGGAGAAGGGTTGGTGATGACGAAGAACGAAGATCCCCCTCTCCGAAGCCCCAAACGGACTCCAGATCTGGCCTCCCGATGAAGAAGAGGAGGTGACGGCGGCTCCGTCTCATGGATCATGATAATTCTTTCTCCCTGATTTTTTTTCTCTGAAGAAGTAGGATTTTATAGCGCCAGTTTCAGGGTCTGCGGGGCCACCAGGTGGGGACAACCCACCTGGGCACACTAGGAGGGGCGTGCCCTAGTGGGTTGTGCCCACCCAGGTGCCCCCTCCGATGGATCTTGGCTCCAGAAATTCTTGTTTATTGTATAAAAAATTCTTGCAAAGTTTCATTCCATTCCGAGAACTTTATTTCTGCACAAAAACAACACCATGATAGTTCTGCTGAAAACAGCTTCAGTCCGGGGTTAGTCTCATTCAAATCATTCAAATTAGAGTCCAAAACAAGAGGAAAAGCATTAGGAAAAGTAGATACGTTGGAGACAAGCCAAGCAATTGTTTCATACTTTTGATGTTCTCAAACTTTTTCAACTTTCACGCAATACATGTGTGTAAGCCATGGACATAGCACTATAGGTGGAATGGACAGTGGTTGTGGAGAAGACAAAAATAAGGAGATAGTCCCACATCATCTAGGCGTATCAATGGGCTATGGAGATGCCCATCAATAGATATCAAGAAAAACCAATCTAGTTGGCCAAACCAAATCGATAGTTTTAAGAGATTTGCAAAGATATCAAATCACGCATAAAAGAATTAACAGGAGATTCAAATAATATTCATAAATAAGCTGATCATAAATCCACAATTCATCGGATCTTGGAAAACACACCACAAAAAAGTATTAGATCGAATAGATCTCCAAGAACATTGAGGAGAACATGGTATTGAGAATCAAAGAGAGAGAAGAAGCCATCTAGCTACTAGCTATGGACCCGTAGGTCTGTGGTAAACTACTCACGCTTCAATGGAAGGGCAATGGAGTTGATGTAGAAGCCCTCCGTGATCGAATCCCCCTCTAGCAGGACATCGGAAAAGGCCCCTAGATGGGATCTCGCGGGTAAAGAAGGTTGCGGCGGTGGAAAAGTGTTTTTGTGGCTCTCCTGGTTGGTTTGGGGATATATGGGTATATATAGGTGAAAGAAATAGGTAGGTGGAGTCACGAGGGGCCCACTAGGGTGGGGGCGCGCCCTCCATCCTTGTGGCCGCTTCATGGCTCCTCCGACTTCATCTCCAAGTCTTCTGGTTGTCTTTTGGTCCAAGAAAAATCATCATGAAGGTTTTATTCCGTTTGGACTCCGTTTGGTATTCCTTTTCTATGAAACTCTAAAACAAAGAAAAAACAAGAACTAACACTGGGATCTAGGTTAATAGGATAGTCCCAAAAATAATATAAAATATCATATTAATGCATATAAAACATCCAAAATAGATAATATAATAGCATGGAACAATCAAAAACTATAGATACATTGGAGACATATGCAGCACCTCATGGCCCATCTGAACATGAGAGCGACGCCAAAAAATCCTATATATACAGAAACCCCCAGAAATAACCATAGATTAGAGGTTCCGCCTCCGCAAGCCTCTGTAGCCACGTAAAATCAATCTAGACCCTGTTCCAGCACCCTTCCAGAGGGGCAAATCATCACCGGAATCCATCTTCATCATCCTGGTGGCCACCATGATGAGGAGAGAGTAGTTCACCCTCGGGACTGAGAGTTTGTACTAGTATCTATGTGTTTTATCTCTCTCTCTCATGTTCTTGATTTGGCACGATCTTGATGTATCGCGAGCTTTGTTAAATAGTTGGATCATATGGTGTTTTCCCTCTTTATCTTGTTGTGATGAATTGAGTTCTACCTTTGAGATTTCAGTTTTATCGGATTGAATACTTTGTTGGATTTGAGTGCACTTGACGTATGTGATGTCTACTATGCAACCTTCTTCTTGTAGACTCGTGTTGGGCCTCCAAGCGCAGAGTTTTGTAGGACAATAGCAATTTTCCCTCAAGTGGATGACCCAAGGTTTATCAATCTGTGGGAGGCGTAGGATGAAGATGGACTCTCTCAAACAAACCTGCAACCAAATAACAAAGAATATCTTGTGTCCCCAACACACCCAATACAATGGTAAATTGTATAGGTGCACTAGTTGAGCGAAGAGATGGTGATACAAGTGTAATATGGTTGGTAGATATAGGTTTTTGTAATCTGAAAATATAAAAACAGCAAGGTAACTAGTAACAAAAGTGAGCAAAAACGGTATTGCAATGCTTGTAACCAAGGCCTAGGGTTCATAATTTCACTAGTGCAAGTTCTCAACAATGATAACATAATTAGATCATATAACACTCCCTCAGTGTGCAACAAAGAGTAACTCCAAAGTTCCTATCATGGAGAACATAAGATGAAATTTCTTGTAGGGTACGAAACCACCTCAAAGTTATTCTTTCTGATCAATCCATTGGGCTACTCTTATAAGTGTCACAAACAGCCCTAGAGTTCGTAGTAAAATAACACCATATGATACACATCAATCAACCCTAATGTCACCTAGATAATCCAATGTCACCACAAGTATCCGCGGGTCAATCATACGATATGCATCAAACAAGTTCATATTCATAATATTGAATCCAACACAAAATACTTCAAAGAGTGCCCCAAAGATTTCTACCGGAGAAACAAGGACGAAAACGTGCATCAACCCCTATGCATAGATTACCCCAATGTCACCTCAAGAATCCACGAGTTGAGTGCCAAAACATACATTCAGTGAATCAATAGAACACCCCATTGTCACGACGGGTATCCCACGCAAGACATACATCAAGTGTTCTCAAATCCATAATAGTATTCAATACGATAATAGTGAAACCTCAAAGGTAAAAATCAATTCATCACAAGAAGATAGAGGGGAAGAAACACCATATGATTCAACTATAGTAACAAAGCTCGCAGTACATCAAGATCGTGCCAAATCAAGAACACGAGAGAAAGAGAGAGAGAGAGAGAGATCGAACACATAGTTACTGGTACATTCCCTCAACCCCGAGGGTGAACTACTCCCTCCTCGTCATGGAGAGCGTCGGGATGATGAAGATGGCCACCGGTGATGGTTTCCCCCTCCGGCAGGGTTCCAGAACGGGCTCCTGATTGTTTTTTCATGTCTACAGAGGCTTGCGGCAACGGAACCCTCGATCTAGGTTTATTTCTAGGGGTTTCTATATTTATAGGAATTTTTGGCATCAAGAACAAGTTAAGGGGGTCCACGAGGTGACGACAAGATAGGGGGCGCGCCCTTGGGGGGTTGCCCTCCACCCTTGTGGAGGCCTCGTGGCTCTTCTGGCCCAACTCTTTTGCTCCAGGGGCTTCTTCTGGTCCATAAAAAATCACCGTATATTTTCAGCTCATTTGGACTTCGTTTGATATTGCTTTTCTGCGAAACTCAAAACAAGGAAAAAACATAAACTGGCACTAGGCTCTAGGTTAATAGGTTAGTCCCAAAAATCATATAAATGCATATAAAACATCCAAGATAGATAATATAATAGCATGGAACAATAAAAAATTATAGATACTTTGGAGACATATCAATCATCCCTAAGCTTAATTCCTACTCGTCCTCGAGTAGGTAAATGATAAAAATAGAATTTTTGATGTGGAATGCTAGGAAGTGCACAAGTTTGATCAATGATAATTCCAATCACTTTTTCTAGCATCATTATATATCATAACAGTAGCTCATATCATAAAGCTTCTCTTGATCCAGTAACAAGCTATTCACATGTTAAAGCATAGACCATAAACTTTCTTCAAAACTAACAAACTAGGTTCTCAATCATCAAACTAAAGGAAATATGCCCTAGAGGCAATAATAAAGTTGTTATTTATATTTCTTTATATCATGATAAATGTTTATTATTCATGCTAGAATTGTATTAACCGGAAACTTGATACATGTGTGGATACATAGACAAAACACCGTGTCCCTAGTAAGCCTCTACTAGACTAGCTTGTTAATCAAAGATGGTTAAGTTTCCTAACCATGGACATGTGTTGTCATTTGATGAACGAGATCACATTACTAGGAGAATGATGTGATAGACAAGACCCATCCGTTAGCTTAGCATAATGATCATTAAGTTTTATTGCTATTACTTTCTTCATGTCATATAATGATGACCCACAAGTGTAGGGGATCTATCGTAGCCTTTTCAATAAGTAAGAGTGTCAAACCCAATGAGGAGCAGAAGGAAATGATAAGCAGTTTTCAGTAAGGTATTCTCTGCAAGCACTGAAATTATCGGTAACAGATAGTTTTGTGATAAGATAAATTGTAACGAGCAACAAGTAATAAAAGTAAATAAGGTGCAGCAAGATGGCCCAATCCTTTTTGTATCAAAGGACAAGCCTGGACAAACTCTTATATGAAGTAAAGCGCTCCCGAGGACACATGGGAATTATCATCGAGCTAGTTTTCATCACGTTCATATGATTCGCGTTCGGTACTTTGATAATTTGATATGTGGGTGGACCAGTGCTTGGGTGTTGTCCTTACTTGGAATAGCATCCCACTTATGATTAACCCCCATTGCAAGCATCCGAAACTATAACAGAAGTATTAAGGTAAACCTAACCATAGCATGAAACATATGGATCCAAATCAGCCCCTTACGAAGCAACACATAAACTAGGGTTTAAGCTTCTGTCACTCTAGCAAGCCATCATCTACTTATTACTTACCAATGCCTCCCTCTAGGCCCAAGCAATGGTGAAGTGTCATGTAGTCGACGTTCACATGACACCACTAGAGGGATGACAACATACATCTCATCAAAATATCAAACGAATACCAAATTCACATGACTACTAATAGCAAGACTTCTCCCATGTCCTCTGGAACAAACGTAACTACTCACAAAGCATATTCATGGTCATAATCAGAGGGGTATTAATATGCATAATGTATCTGAACATATAATATTCCACCAAGTAAACCAACTAGCATCAACTACAAGGAGTAATCAACACTACTAGCAACCCACAGGTACCAATCTGAGGTTTGGATACAAAGATTGGATACAAGAGATGAACTAGGGTTTGAGATGAGATGGTGCTGGTGAAGATGTTGATGGAGATTGACCCCCTCCCGATGAGAGGATTGTTGGTGATGACGATGGTGATGATTTCCCCCTCCGAGAGGGCAGTTTCCCCGGCAGAACAGCTCAGCCGGAGCCCTAGATTGGTTCCGCCAAGGTTCCGCCTCGTGGCGGCGGAGTTTCATCCCGTAAGCTTGCTTATGATTTTTTCCTCGACAAAGGACTTGATATAGCAGAAGATGGGCATCAGAGGGCCACCACGAGGTAGGGGGCGTGCCCCCACCCTCGTGGCCAGGGTGTGGCCCCCCTTTGGAACTTTATTCGCTCAGTATTTTTTATATATTCTAGAAATAACTTCCGTGAAGTTTCAGGACTTTTGGAGCTGTGCAGAATAGGTCTCTAATATTTTCTCCTTTTCCAGCCCAGAATCCTAGCTGCCGGCATTCTCCCTCTTCATGTAAACCTTGTAAAATAAGACAGAATAGGCATAAGTATTGTGACATAATGTGTAATAACAACCCATAATGCAATAAATGTCGATATAAAAACATGATGCAAAATGGACGTATCATATACATATTCCTTTGACTATGAGATTATGCAACCCCCGAATACCAGAGGAATACCTTGTGTGCTATCAAACGTCACAACATAACTGGGTGATTATAAAGATGCTCTACAGGTATCTCCGAAGGTGTTTGTTGGGTTGGCATAGATCGAGATTAGGATTTGTCACTCCGAGTATCGGAGAGGTATCTCTTGGCCCTATCGGTAATACACATCATAAGAAGCCTTGAAGCAGTGTGACTAATGAGTTAGTTGCGGGATGACGTATTATAGAATGAGTAAAGAGACTTGCCAGTAGCGAGATTGAACTAGGTATGAAGATATCGACGATCGAATCTCGGGAAAGTAACATACCGATGACAAAGGGAATAACGTCTGTTGTCATTACGGTACAACCGATAAAGATCTTCGTAGAATATGTGGGAACCAATATGAGCATCCAGGTTCCGCTGTTGGTTATTGACCGGAGATGTGTCTCGGTCATGTCTACATAGTTCTCGAACCCGTAGGGTCCGCACGCTTAACGTTCGATGACGATGTTGTATTATATGAGTTATGTGATTTGGTGGCCGAATGTTGTTTCGAGTCCCGGATGAGATCACGGACATGGCGAGGAGTCTCAAAATGGTCGAGAGGTAAAGATTCATATATAGGACGATGATATTTGGACACCGGAAGTATTCTGGGGGTACCGAGTACATATCGGGTCACCGGAAGGGGTTCCGGGCACCCCCCGGCAACTATATGGGCCTAATGGGTCAAGAGGGGAAACGCAGCAGCCAGCATGGGCTGCTGCGCCCCCCATATGAGCTGCACCTAAGGGAGAATGAAAGAGGGGAAGAGAGAAGGAAGTGGAGGGATTCAGCCTCCCCTTCCTTCCCTCCTCCCTCCTCCTTCCGTCCCCCTCTGGAAGTTATGGTAGGGGGGCGAATTGCACTAGGGCCCCAAGTAGGATTCCTCTTACTTGGGTGCCCCTTGGCTGTCCTCCTCCCCCTCCAACCAATATATACATGGGTGTGACGCCCCCGATACAATCGTACACTAACCACACACGCAATTGTGTACGATCAAGATCAAGGACTCACGGGAAGATATCACAACACAACTCTAGACACAAATAAAATAATACAAGCCTTATATTACAAGCCAGGGACCTCAAGGGCTCGAATACATCAACTCGAAAACGCAAGAATCAGTGGAAGCAACAATATTTGAGTACAGACATAAGTTAAACAAGTTTGCCTTAAGAAGGCTAGCACAAAAGCATCTACGATCGAAAAGGCAAGGCCTCCTGCCTGAGAGCCTCCTAACTACTCAAGGTCGTCAGCGACCGTCACGTAGTAGTAGGCACCCTCAGGGTAGTAGTAATCATCAATGGCGTCGTCTGGCTCCTGGGATCCGCCATCTGGTCGCAACAATCGGGTATGGGGGAAAAGAGGTAGCAAAGCAACCGTTAGTACTCATCCAAAGTACTCGCAAGACTTACATCATATCTAAAGTAAGTATGCATCTATATCAAATGAATGGGTTGTATCTGTGGACTAAACTGCAGAATGCCAAAAGAGAAGGGGAAAGCATAGCCCATCAAAGGCTAGCATCTTCAAGCATCTTCAAGCACCTCGGCCAGAGATCCTTTCTCGACTCCCTGTGAGAAAGCAATCCCAGAGCCATACTATCTAGTTATCACCTCAAATATCCAGTTCTAGTTGCATCGATCGGGATACAACTCCAAGTGGCCGTTACCGTAGGTCAGGCTATCGATAGATGTTTTCTTCCTTGCAGGGGTGCACCAACTTACCCACCATGCTCGATTAACTCTGGCCGGACACACTTTCCTGGGTCATGCCGACCTCGCCCAAACAATACGCCACAACCTGACCTAGGCTTAATAGAGAGGTCAGCATGCTGGACTAAACCTATGCCCCCAGGGGTCATGGGCCATCGCCCCGGGAACTCCTGCATGTTGCATGGGCGGTCGGTGAGCAGACCTAGTTACCTCCTTAAAAAGGCAGGAGCTTACCAGTCCAACCCGGCGCGCGCCGCTCAGTCGCTGACGTCTAATAAGCTTCGGCTGATGCATACGACGCAGAACGCCCATACAATGCCCACGTGATGGTTAGTGCTATGAGGCCAGAGGCCCCTCAGATCAAATATCCAAATCGTAGTGGATTAGGAACGCGCGGTAACAAGCAGAGACTCACGAAAGTTGTGACCCCATCGCCTCGTCTCGAGGACTTGCGGCAAGGGCTAAGAATGCCCGACCATGCCTCGTAATTATCTCGCGGGCACCCTCCAGGTCAACCCTGAGCCGCTTCAATAGGATCAAAATCCGGCACCCAAGCTTTTTCCCGGATTAAGGCATTAATCGCACCGGTTCGAGCAGCAGATTTCTTCAGCTCTTCCACCCGGGCAGGAAGCACTGACAGTTTCTGCGGAGTGTCCTGAATCAAAGTGGGCGCCGGCTTGTTGTGGGATGCAGTACAGATGATCCGCTGTGCACCAGTGTACAGTTGTTCGATCAACGTATAGGCGGCTTTCAATTTCTTCCGCACATCTGACCCCAAATGACCAATGCGTGTCCCTGAAATATCACAAAGGGTTAACAAACCGGCAGCTCTGTAAGACGGCAGAATCAATTCAGAAATCAAACCGGCTTACCAAAGATAGCGGCAGTCACGGCATGCACGTGCCGCTTTATGCTGGTCAATTCATCCAGCACCGGTTTTAGTGCAGCCTCGGCGTCTTCTGCTCGTTTGGCTAAAGCGGATTTTTCAGTAGCCCAATCCGCCCGCTCCTTCTTGAAATCCATCTTAAGTTGTTCCATGACGCTTAAGGCGCTGGTCAACTCCTCTTTTGCTTTTGAGGTTTCAGTCTATTGGGACTTCAGATTTTCTTGGAGATCGGCGATTTGGGTCTCTTTTGTCTTCAGCTGAGCCTGCATACAGACAATTATATGATTCAGCAAGCAGTGCAAGAATTGAAGCACCAACCACATAACAAGTTATGCACTTGGCACTTGGGGGCTAATGGCTATTTGATCTTCATATTTCACTTGATTATAAAGTCCCAAGCTCAATACAAGTATTCAACTTGGCACTTGGGGGCTAATGGCTATTTGTTCAAATAAGTTCTAATGCGGCGATATTAATTACTTAAGTCCCGGTTTAACTACACTAAGTTGAACCGGCCCTTGGGGGCTACATCAGCGAATTTCGAGGCATAAAGATTTATATTAGTAAGTCCCGGTTTGAAAGAAGATTACAAACCGGTCCTTGGGGGCTAGGCGAGTCAGCAAGAATTGACGCATACAAGTAGGAAAGAGCATATGGAAGTTACCTCATATTTATTTTTCATCATGTTAACCAGACCGGCTTCATAGTCACGACTGGTGTACAGCCGGTTCAGATAGCCGGAATGGATGTCTTGGGCGTTCAGAGTAGCGTAGGTCACCAGATCAACATTCCACTTGCCCTTGCCAAAGGCAGCAAATTATTCCTTGGCAGTATGTTTAGACAAAGCGATAGGATTGCTTGGCTCTGTATGGCCAATGCCAGTAATAACAACTTCATCATCCTTGGCGTCGCCGGTTTGCACTGGGGCCATTGGCTTATCAGTAGGCTTTGTTGGACCGGTGGATTTCTCAATACGGATGGGGCTTGTGGGCTGGTTGGCAGGACTTGAGGTATCAATAGGCCTCTCTTCAGCAATAAGATCGTCATCTTGCTGCGGTGGATCATTGGGTATGTCTTCAGGAATATCCACTTCAAGATCTGGTGTTTTGCCCGGTTTAGGGACGGCATCCTCCTCGGCCGCTTTATCCAGGCGAGCCTTCTTGCTCGGCCTAGGCTTGGCCCTGAAAGGAATAACAAAGTCAAATACAGCATATGTTCCAAGGTGATGTACCAGAAATATTATGATAAGTATAGCTTACCCAAGTACCGTTTTGAGCGGTGGCAGCTGAGTAGCCGATGACTCGCCAGAGGATGAGTGGGAAGTAACCTGATAATCGGAGTCAGATGGATTAAGAGGTTGACGAAAACAGCCCTCTTTAGGACAAGCACTGACAAGCAAATTAGAGACCTCTGAACAGCGTTTCTGAACCGGACTGTTCGGTAAACCGGCGGAGGTAACTACCTGGCTGCTGTGCCGGGTTGTGCGGCGAGCTTCGTGCTGTTGGGTCTTCATAAGAAATTTGGGTCCAAGTAAGCAAGGGGATGAGAAAATTTAACTTTATGGTTTGCCTGACGGATTTTTAGTGAAGGCAAAGGTTCTGAATCGGAAGAGAGAATAATTACCTCTGCAGCATCAGCATGGCTGGCTTCGGCATCATCTTGACAAATATCATCATCAATAAGACGCATGAAAAATAAGCCAAGTGAGTCAAGCTCTACCTCAAGGTCTGGATTATCCACATCGTCATCAGCGGTCGGATCAGAGGATGCAGTGGTTCTTTTCCTGTGGGTAGTCTTCTTCACAGCTTTAGTCTTTTGCCGGATTGGTCTTTCCGGTTTATCTGGTTTTTCTGGTTTCTCCTGCGGCAGTTTCTTGCTCCAAAACGGATCATTTCCCTGTTCAAATAGGTATTGATATTAAACATTGACTAGGTATATCAATAACAGGTTCAAAAAAAAGAACAATTAAACTCTTACAGCTGGCGGTTTGTTGGTGGCACAGAAGGGAAGCAGGCCGGTTCGAGCACAGACGTGTTCCGGTTCATTCAGCATTTTATTCACAGCCTCTGTGATTTCTTCGTCGGTAAGCTGGATGTTAGCATGTCGCAATGGGTCATCAACACTGCCAGTATACTCGCACATCAAACCGGAGCGCTGACTAAGGGGCAGTATGCTCCACGATATCCAACAGCGAGCGAGTCAACTCCTGTTAAACCATTTTCCATGAAGGCTCTGAGCTTGGACAGTTGAGGAGCGTATTTGCTTCTCTCCTTGGCAGTCAACCTTTGCGGAAAGGGGTGTGTATTGCTAAGCCACTCCAGACGAAAGCCAGGCAAAGGATTTTCACCAGCAGGGGAGGTGTCTCTGCAATAGAACCATGTTTGATTCCACTCTTTGGGACCTCTTTCCTTTTCTGAATCACCACACCACCCAACTCCGTATTGGAACCGTCAGAAAACTCAGTACGGCGGTTTAGATGGATACAGTCTCTGAACAATTCCACTGTGGGCTCCTCTTGAAAGAACACCTCACAGAGCACTTGGAAGTGACACATGTTTGTAACAGAGTTGGGGCCAGTGTCTTGTGGGTGGAGTTGAAAATCAGCTAAAACATCCTGGTAAAATTTAGAACCGGGCGGCTTAAAGCCCCGGGCTAAGTGATCTACAAAAACGACGACCTCTCCTTCTTGAGGTGTGGGAGAGAATTCTTTGCCAGGAGCTCTCCAATGGATGGTGTTTTTGCTGCCTAAAGCGCCGATCAGGACTAAATTGTTTAGCTGAGTCTCTGTGACGCGAGAAGGAACCCAGTTGCACTCATATACTTGCTTGGCCATGATGAAATCTACAAGATAGGTAATTCCGGTTCAAGAATGCATTTATTAAAGTGCACTGGTATGGACAATGTTAAACCGGAGACAGCTCTATCTAAATCGGAGTTTTATGAAGCAGCAGCATCTGGCGGTTCAACAAGGGGACTAATGGTATATACCGGTTTGGCAGATAGATAAACCGCCAGATCTAAGCATTAAAATAGTTGAGATTGCAGATAGATAAGTGTACAGAAACAGATTTCACAAGATCTCTCTACAGCGAAGGATCTGAAGCAAGTTCAGAAAAGAAGGAAAATATTCAAAGTTCAAAAAGGAATAGTACCGAATCGATGGGCAGAGATACAGGTAGATCTATGGTCTTGAGGCATATAAGTAAAGGTGGATGCTAAGAAATACCGCTACACAGAGCAAAGGTTCACAGGTTCATCCATGATCTATCATATGAATATGAAGAAGACGATGAACTCTGAAGAACTTGGAAACCCTAGAACGGATCTACGTAGGAAAAGATGAAGAACTCACCGGAGCCGAGGAAGAAACAGAAGGTCGCCGCGATGCTCTGGTACAGTCAGGGTGATGCAGCAGCCAAAGTTGGAGCAGAGGTCTTTGACAGCGGCGGAGCTCCGAAGCTGGACGACGCGGGGAAGACGAAGTAGAAGGGCACGAAGGGGAGAAAAGGAAATGACCCTTCGGTCCTATTTATAAGGCAAGGGATAGGAGTCAGGCGCGAAAATCAAGGAACCATGGGTCTGGAAACGGAGTTGTCGCCTCGATTGTCGCAGACCTATTAAACAAAGAAGGTATCATGGATAAGTTTCTTTATAACAGGTGACGTCACGCTGGTTTACAACAACCAGAGAAGATGACATCACGGCGGTTCAACGAACTACAAGAAGATGTTGAAGGTGAAGATTTTTGCTAAGGATTGACATGAACCTGTTCAAATCAATCTGGGGCCTAATGTTGGGGATATTACTACTGGGCGTAAACCGGCCTATCCAGGCCGGGTTAACTTCATCAGTAGTTAATTATGTTAAAGCCCAAGAAGGCAGATGAGGGCTCAAGGCCCATAGTCGGTTGAAGGCCTGTAGCCGTAAACCGGCGTTGGTATGTAACTTGTGTTGTAAGTTAGGAATAAGTAGAGACCAAACCGGACACATCTATGAGCTGATATTGGGAATCTGTGAACCGACGGGCATCACCCGTGTATATAAGGGGACGACCCGGCGGTGGTTCAGAGGACAAACAACAACTCGAGACTTAGGCGAAGCTTGTTTGCTCCCTAGTCATCGAAACCCCATCAATTCCATCACAACTAGACGTAGGCTTTTACCTTCATTGAAGGGGCCGAACTAGTATAAACTCTCTTGCGTCCCTGTGTCCGCTTTAACCCCTTCAAGCTAACCCGTTGCGATGGTGTCGGTGTACTAGAGTAGGGGTACCCTATTACCCCGAACTCGTGCACGGGCAGTTGCAGCGCCCCGCGGCAAGGCTTGCCGGGTGACCGCCAGGACCCTCCGTGGTTCCTTTGAAGACCATTCAAGAACAAAGTACTCAAATCAAAGCCCCGGCAAGAGGAGCTTGCCGGGAAGGCCAACCAAGGCCCCAGCAAGAGGAGCTTGCCGGGAAGAGACGAGACACCGGCAAGAGGAGCTTGCCGGGAAGGCCACTCAAGGCATATCAAGAAAGCTTGCCGCGATGCGCCCTGCGTCCCGGCAAGATCCGGCGAGCGACAAGCTTCCGGACGCGGCAAGACGACGGCCGCGGCAAGGAGCTTGCCGCGAGAAGCCCCCACTTCGTGCCGCGCTCCAGCTCACCTGCTAACATGTCGCTCTGGGACTCTCCCAGAGCGCACGTGGCGGGAGGCCGTGCAGCTAGGGGTACGTGGTGGCAAGCAGAGATGAAGAGAAGCCCATCGTGGCAAACGGTGGCGCTCCTAACGGTCACCTTTTTGCACTGTTTAGGAGACTCAGACAGGCATTTAATTCCCTTGTCCCCTGCCGTCAGAGTTAGGTAGGGCGCACTGTATCCACAGTAGCGGTAGCTGCACCTACCGCATCCTTTTCCATTTTTACCCTTCTTGTCTACGTTGCCCCCTGTCGGTGACCCCTTGAGAGTATAAAAGGAGGCCCAAGCGCAACGTAGAAGAGGTTCGGAAAATTCATAGGCTCGGCCAGTTCGGCTCGCTCAACACCAGGAACACTCTCAAGCTCAGTCTGGCAGCGTCCATCGCTCCTGAGCAAGAATCCAATATACACAAACAAGCAGCAGTAGGGTTTTACGCATCCTTGCGGCCCGAAGCTGGGTAAAACCGCCCACGTGCACTGCCTCGATCCGCTCTTTGTGCGCTCTCCGCCCCCCACCGAACCAAAAAGGGGCCCTGTCCCCATAGGTGTTGGCGGGAATCAGCATCGCCCCCGACATCTCTGGCGCGCCAGGTAGGGGGCGTCGAGATCGTGCGAACCCGATCCGACGTGCACGCAAGCTAGATCTTCATCGTCATGGCTCCCAAGGAGCGTGCTAGCAAAAGAATGACGCCAGTGCGGCGACGGGAAAAGCTAAGTCATGCAAAACTTTAGATATTTCCTTACTATATAAGGTTATCCGCCTCGGAGATCTTGTTCTTTGTACGGAAAACCTGTGCGCGGAGGAATCAACTCGTAGCTAGTCGCGCCCTTATTTTGTTTCGAGTCCGCTCAACAACTTAAGCGAGCTGCTAGCGCCCTTACTTTGCTTCGAGTCCGCTCAACAACTTAAGTGAGCCACTAGCGCCCTTACTTTGTTTCGAGTCCGCTCAACAACTTAAGCGAGCTGCAACTAGTTGCGACAAGATTGCTTGTCGGTAGCGACCCCGCCAGCAGGCTGCTGAAGTTCCGCACTCGACGCTCGCGGCAAGGGTGCCTGCACCGGCAAGTTTCCCTAGAAAGCGTAGGGTGGACGTACAAAGAGAGGTTGAACAGGAAGATAGCATCCGCTATTTATTTGAGATTTCTGCATAGACCTGTATGCCGAGGAGCCTTCTCGGGGCTAGTTGCGCTCCATGTTGCCTCGAGTCCACTCGGAAACTTGTGCGGTTGCGCTAGAACCAAGAAGGTAAACCTTTCCGGGAGGCGTTGTTCCCGAATAGCCGCTAAGGGCCTGTTCCCTCAAGCGCTACTGGCTGGATCGTACGCACCGGAAAGCATTCCAGCAGGCATAGGGAATATGCAGCAAAAGTCGAAATTCGCGAGCAAGTTGAGTGCACTTCGGATGCTAATCACTTGCTATGTTTGAACGCAGTTATGGCCCGGGGGCTCGCAACGCCCTTGGGGCCAATCTCTTCGGCGTCAAGAACGACGAAGTTCTTCGCCATAAGCCTTTCCGGCAACGATCTTGCCGGAAGCCGGCGTCAAGAACGACGAAGTTCTTCGCCATAAGCCTTTCCGGCAACGATCTTGCCGGAAGCCGGCATCAAGAACGACGAAGTTCTTCGCCATAAGCCTTTCCGGCAACGATCTTGCCGGAAGCCGGCGTCAAGAACGACGAGGTTCTTCGCCATAAGCCTTCCCCGCAACAACCTTGCCGGGAGCCGGCGTCAAGAACAACGAAGTTCTTCGCCATAAGCCTTTCCGACAACGAGCTTGCCGGAAGCCGGCGTCAAGAACAACGAAGTTCTTCGCCAAAAGCCTTCCTGGCAACAAGCTTGCCGGAAGCCGGCATCGAGAACGTCAAAGTTTCTCTGCTGAAGACAAAAGCCTTCCTGGCAACGAGCTTGCCGGAAGCCGGCATCGAGAACGTCAAGTTTCTTTGCTGAAGATAAAAGCCTTCCTGGCAACCAGCTTGCCGGAAGCCGGCATCGAGAACGTCAAAGTTCTCTGCTGAAGATAAAAGCCTTCCTGGCAACGAGCTTGCCGGAAGCCGGCATCGAGAACGTCAAAGTTTCTCTGCTGAAGACAAAAGCCTTCCTGGCAACGAGCTTGCCAGAAGCCGGCATCGAGAACGTCAAGTTTCTCTCCTGAAGATAAAAGCCTTCCTGGCAACCAGCTTGCCGGAAGCCGGCATCGAGAACGTCAAAGTTTCTCTGCTGAAGATAAAAGCCTTCCTGGCAACGAGCTTGCCGGAAGCCGGCATCGAGAACGTCAAGTTTCTCTGCTGAAGATAAAAGCCTTCCTGGCAACCAGCTTGCCGGAAGCCGGCATCGAGAACGTCAAAGTTCTCTGCTGAAGATAAAAGCCTTCCTGGCAATGAGCTTGCCGGAAGCCGGCATCGAGAGCATCAAAGTTCTCTGCTGAAGATAAAAGTCTTCCTGGCAACCACCTTGCCGGAAGCCGGCATCGAGAACGTCAAAGTTCTCTGCTGAAGATAAAAGCCTTCCCGGCAAGCCAGTATCGCTGGGGGCTGTGAGTGCCAAGAATCGTCCATGGCAAACCAGAGTTGCCGAGGGCTGCACTATCAGATAAGTCTTTCATCCCTCATCATGCATCCTCTTATGGACTAGGGAAAGCGAAACCACGTTTCTCCCCGAAAACTGCCGTGCTCCCTCACTCTAGGCCCTGGGGCTCGTTCTTGGGGCCAAGTTTGGTCGTAGTCGCGGCAGCAAAGGGATGAAATGAGGAGACCGCACCCACCTCGTTCCTGCCTCCGTTAAAAGCGTGAGAAAGGTTGAGCGACGTGGGAAGGCGGCAGGGCCTGTTGCCGGGAGATGAAATGTCTGTCCGAGGGATACCAAGGATTTGCTCCTTGGCGTGGGTTTAACTCGCGAGACAAATGACCCGGCAAGCATCCCCTTTTCATTAAAAAACATTCCACTCAGGTACAGTCCATAGAGGATGAAAAACATGAAAGAGAGGATTACAAGTTCTAGATACAGCTAAGGCCCGAAGGCTTACAAACTAAAAAGATAAGATGCCCGTAATCCCTTTCCTGTCCCCCTTTTCAGGAGGCAGGTCAAGGAGGCGAAAAGGGCAAAAGGAGTGCCTAGGCGAGCTACGGGTGCCAGAAGACACCAAGGGAACATCCTGGGGGCCGTCCGAAGGCTGGACGGCGACGGCGGCGCTGGAAGCAGGGCTCGAAGACGGGGCGACAGGACGTCAGCACGCTGTCGAGGGCACCACGCCCTCGTACTCTGGCTTGACGGCCTTGTCGCCTGCCCTCTTCCCCTTCCGCAGCCTCCCTACGCCAGCCGCCCAAGGAGACAACCCCGGGGAGTTCAAGAAGCCGGCGACGCGGATGATGGGGTCGCCGGTGCCGCGCAAAGCGGCGCCCGACGCCTAGTCGGACCCGCTACCCTGCCGCCCGCTACCCTCGTCGTCGCTGTCGCTCCCCTCCTCGTCGCTCTCGCTCGAGGAGGAGCCTTCGCTGTCAGAGGAGCTGTCCACGCAGCACTTCGCCCGAGTGCCGAAGCACCCGAAGGCCTTGACGGAGAGGAGATCACCCTCCATCAACTTAAAATGGAGGGTAAACCCCTCCGTCAAGCTGTGGATGCGGGCGAACGTCTTCCACCCTCGATCAAGATACATCACATTAGGGGCTGGGAATGCAATGCGGACTCGCGTGTCGCTGATCCCACAGCCCCTCATGTGCAGTCTCAGCGTCTCGGACGGCTCCACTTCCATCGCGCGCGCAAACGGAGCTGGAAGCCGGAGGCGACGACGTGGCGCCAGGCGCAGCCTGACGAAGAACTCGCAAGGGTCGTCCCCTATATGGACCGCCGTGGGGGGAGAAGCCGCCGGCGGAGGTGAAGCTGACGCGCCGCCCCGTCCGCCTCTTCCCCGAGCGCCTCGACCTCGTCCTCGACCTCGTCCGCGACCTCGCCCCCTCCCTCTTCCCCTTATGGCTGGCTCTGCCACCACGGGCACGGAAGAGGGAGAGGTGCGCTGTCTGGCGGCGACCCTCGCCGCCACCGATGAAGGGCCTGGGTTCCCTTTCTCCATGGCAGATGAGAGAAAGGGGAGCAGAAGCTGAAGAAAGGAAAAGATGAGAGAGTGCGGGTTTCTGTGCTCCCATCCTGCTCTTTAT
The DNA here is from genome assembly GCF_002162155.2 of Triticum dicoccoides. Classification (NCBI taxonomy): domain Eukaryota; kingdom Viridiplantae; phylum Streptophyta; class Magnoliopsida; order Poales; family Poaceae; genus Triticum; species Triticum dicoccoides. The sequence continues at coordinate 153,123,671 of NC_041384.1, read as the reverse complement.
AAAGGAGCGAGGTGGGGGCTCGGCCGCCCTGCTCAGCAAATCAAGACCCGGGAAGGGCAGGGACTCGGGGCCAACCCGCTCGCGACGGCCCAGTTTCCCACTCCACCGTCCGTGACCCCAAGCGCATGGGAGCCGCGTGGCGGGGATGCAGAACTAAGGCGACAGATGAGGCGGCCTCGCTCCGCCCCGTGAACGCGGGGAGTGGACGTCCCGAAAACCGTGCACCGGCCCCGTCCAGTAAATGCACCACGCCCTCACACCTACCTCCGTTTAAGGAGGAGGGCGTGAATCGTCCCCATCATCGTGGCCTGACGCATGCTCGGGGGGCTTAGCCCCACGCACGCCACCCACGATCTCACCCACAACGCCGCGTTTGACGCGTGCCGTTCTAGGCGTGTGCGGTGGGAGCGGAGTTAGATTCGGCGTGACCTAGGCCACGCATGCCCGTGCACTGTTTTGGGCCTGGCCCATACAGATGGCTCCATGACTAAGTCCTTTCTCTAGGACATCTGCCGTGACAAAACCACGACACAATGGATCGGTGATGGAGAATTATGCCGGATGCGATCGATCATGTAACAGTCATAAGCTAGGGTGACACAGAACTAGCTCCAGTTCATCAATGCAATGTAGGCATGTATTCTGAATATAGTCATACATGCTTATGGAAAAGAACTTGCATGACATCTTTTGTCCTACCCCCCCGTGGCAGCGGGGTCCTAATGGAAACTAAGGCCTCCTTTTAATAGAGTGCCGGACCAACGCATTAACACGTAGTGAATACATGAACTCCTCAAACTACGGTCATCACCGGTAAGTATCCCAATTATTGTCACTTCGGGGTTAACGGATCATGACACATAATAGGTGACTATAGACTTGCAAGAGAGGATCAAGAACTCTCATATATTGACGAAAACATAATAGGTTCAGATCTGAAATCATGGCACTCGGGCCCTAGTGAAAAGCATTAAGCATAGCAAAGTCATAGCAACATCAATCTCAAAACATAATGGATACTAGGTGTCAAACCCTAACAAAACTAACTCAATTACGTGATAAATCTCATCCAACCCATCACCGTCTAGCAAGCCTACGATGGAATTACTCACGCACGGCGGTGAGCATCATGAAATTGGTGATGGAGGAAGGTTGATGATGATGATGGCGATGGATTCACCTCTCCGGAACCCCAAACGGACTCCAGATCAGCCCTCCCGAGAGAGTTTAGGGCTTGGCGGCGACTCCGTATCGTAAAACGCAATGAATCCTTCTCTTTGATTTTTTTCTCCCCGAAAGAGAATATATGGAGTCAGGGTTGAGGTCGGTGGAGCATCAGGGGGCCCACGAGGCTGGGGGCGCGCCCAGGTGGGTAGGGCGCGCCCCCACCCTCGTGGATAGGATGTGAGCCCCCTGACGTGGATCTTTCTTCCAGTATTTTTTATATATTCCAAAATAATTCTCCGTTAATTTTCAGGTCATTTCGAGAACTTTTATTTCTGCACAAAAATAACACCATGGCAATTCTGCTGAAAACAATGTTAGTTCGGGTTAGTTCCATTCAAATCATGCAAGTTAGTGTCCAAAACAAGGGCAAAAGTGTTTGGAAAAGTAGATACGACAGAGACGTATCAACTCCCTCAAGCTTAAACATTTGCTTGTCCCAAGCAATTCAGTTGATAAACTGAAAGTGATATAGAAAAACTTTTACAAACTCTGTTTGCTCTTGTTGTTGTAAATATGTAAAGCCAGCATTCAGGTTTTCAGCAAATATTATGAACTAACCATATTCACAATAACACTTAGGTCTCATGTTTACTCATATCAATGACATAATCAACTAGCGAGCAATAATAATAAATCTCGGATGACAACATTTTCTCAAAACAATCATAATATGATATGACAAGATGGTATCTCGCTAGCCCTTTCTGAGACCGCAAAACATAAATGTAGAGCACCTTTAAAGATCAGGGACTGACTAGACATTGTAATTCATGGTAAAAGAGATCCAGTCAAGTCATACTAAATGTAAACTATAAGTAATGGATGCAAATGATAGAGGTGCTCTCCAACTAGTGCTTTTTAATAAGAGAATGATGACTCAACATAAAAGTAAATGGATAGGCCCTTCGCAGAGGGAAGCAGAGATTTGTAGAGGTGCCAGAGCTCGGTTTTGAAATAGATGTGAATAATATTTTGAGCGGTATACTTTCATTGTCAACTTAACAACCGAGAGATCTCGATATCTTCCATGCTACACACATTATAGGCAGTTCCCAAACAAAATGGTAAAGTTTATACTCCCCCTCCACCGACAAGCATCAATCCATGGCTTGCTCGAAACAACAAGTGCCTCCAACTAACAAGAGTCCCGGGGGAGTTTTGTTTGCAGTTATTTTGATTTGATTTGCATAAAGCATGGGACTGGGCATCCCGATGACCAGCCATTTTCTCATGAGTGAGGAGCGGAGTCCACTCCTCTTGAGAATAACCTGCCTAGAATGGAAGATATAGACAACCCTATTTGATACATGAGCTATTCGAGCATACAAAACAGAATGTTTATTTGAGGTTTAGAGTTTGGCGCATACAAATTTACTTGCAACGGCAGGTAGATACAGTATATAGGTAGGTATGGTGGACTCATATGGAACAACTTTGGGGTTTATGGAGTTGGATGCACGAGCAGTATTCCCTCTTAGTACAAGTGAAGGCCAAAAAAAGACTGGGAAGCGACCAGCTAGAGAGCGACAACAGTCATGAGCATGTATTAAAATTAATCAACACCGAATCCTAGCATGAGTAGGATATAATGCACCATGAACATAAATATCGTAGAGGCTATGTTGATTTTGTTTCAACTACATGTGTGAACATGTGCCAAGTCAAGCCACTCGAATCGTTCAAAAGAGGATGCCACCCTATCATACCACATCACAACCGTTTTAATAGCATGTTGGCACACAAGGTAAACCATTATAAGCTCCTAGCTAATTAAGCATGGCATAAGCAACTACAATCTCTAATTGTCATTGCAAACATGTTTCTTTCATAATAGGCTGAATCAGGAACGATAAACTAATCATATTTACAAAAACAAGAGAGGTCGAGTTCATACCAGCTTTTCTCATCTCAATAAGTTCATCATATAATCATCATTATTGCCTTTCACTTGCATGACCGAATAGTGTGGATAATAATAATAGTGTATGTGCATTGGACTAAGCTGGAATCTGCAAGCATTCAATTCAAGAGAGAAGACAAGGTAATATGGGCTCTTTGTTAGATCGACAATAATGCATATGAGAGCCACTCAACATTTTCATTAATGGTCTTCTCCTCTCGACCCCCAAGGAGCAAGAAAAGAAATAAAACTATTTACACGGGAAAGCTCCCAACAAGCAAAATAAGAACGAGAAATCTTTTTGGGCTTTCCTTTTAATTACTACTACTACATGCATGGAAAGTAAACTAACTAAAAGCTACAACTAATTTTTTTGTTTTTTCTAAAGTTTATCAAACACACAAGAAGAAAGCATAAAAAGGGAAGTAAACTAGCATGGATGATACAATGAAAAAGTATGAGCATCGACAACTAGCACGAGTGTGTGAACAGGAATGTAATGTCGGTGAGAGATACGTACTCCCCCAAGCATAGGCTTTTGGCCTAAGTTGGTCTATGGCCACAGCTGGCCTCGCGGATATCCAAAGTAATAGTTGGGGTCATACTAAGAAGGATCCCCCTGGTGCCATTGATTGGCGATCTGTTCCGGATTCCACTGATAAACAAACTGCCAGTGAGGATCAAATTGTGGTTCTGGCTCTGGCTCTATAGCTGGTGTGGGGTTTCGGTAGGCGTGAATGGCCTCCGGCGGAACAAGATACTTGTCTGCAGATAAGTCAAACAAGGAAGAAGCGGGCAAACTAATAGTCTCAGGGTGATTTTTATCAAATATCAGCTTGTACTTAAGCATCTTTTGTTTATTCTTAACGATAAAATCAGGTGCTACCATACTCTTATAGTCTAGAAAAATAGAAGGTAGCAACTTTTCTTCTTTCTCATCATGCCTAATAGGTATGTTAAAGTGTGCAGCGAGGCGCGAGGCGAAGATGCCTCCAAGGACGGGGCCCTTAGTACGGTTAAGATTTAACCACTTTGCAACAATAGCACCCATACTAAATGTGTCATCATGAAACAATGCATGGCACAAAATAACAATATCAGGGGCACTAAGGTTGCCACAGTTTCCGCGATCAATGAAGCATCTACTAGCAAATATTGCAAAGTAACATAAAATAGGAAAATGTATGCTAGTAATTCTTGCATCGGAAACCTTCCTCGTTTCCCCTACAGCAATTGTATCAATAAAGCCTTCCACATCACCACGGTGTGGTTCCTCTATGCTGCCCTCAAAAGGGACCGAGAAGGCCTCGTGTGTGTTGCAGCCCAACACCCTTCCAAAGTGGCCCAAAACCCACCTAAACCTATTCTATCTTCTAGAGCATTCGATCACGATCGCGTGGCCGAAAAACTCACCTCATTTGGACTCTCCTAGCTCCCTCTACCTCTATAAATAGATCCCTCCATTTCATTTTCGGGTCTTTTCCCCCGAAACCCTAGATCTCTCCTCTCCGGGCCGTCGGACGAAAATCGGCTGGCCGGACATGTCCGCCCCGCTCCGCCCGGCCAACCACCGCCCGCCACATGTCACGCGGCCTCTCCTCCGCCGCCGCGGCCCGCGGAGCGCATCCGGGGCCCGCGCGGGCCCAGATCCATCGCCGCCGCACAGGCGCGCCCGACCGCGCCCGGCTTCTCTCTGCCTCGCGGGATCTGCGCGCCGCCGCCGCATCCTTTTTCCGGCCATCGCCGGAGCCTCGCCCCGCCTCCCGACGGCAAAATCCAACGCCACCAACTGCCGCCCCGTGCGCCGCCCGATGCCTCCGCAGCGCCGCCCGACCTCGCCGTCGCCGGATCCGGGGGGCCCATGCCCGGATCCGCCCGTCCCTGCTCGTGGCCAACCACCTTTCGCCGGAGCGCCGCTCCGTCACCGGAGAGCCAGCACCGGCGCCTCTCTCCTCCGACGCCATGGCCTCGTCCTGCTCAGGAACGAGCTCGCCCGCTTGCGCTCGGATGGGCCTCTCCGCGGCCCATCTCCTCCTACCACCTGGGCTGTGCAAAGCGGCAGAGCCGGCCCAGTTCCAGATCCGGCCCATGTGGCCCAACGTGAGCACCCATGTTTTTTTCCCGAGCTTTGGCTAAGTTCCAGTTATTTTATGCAATTTTCATGTCATCATAACTCATCATCCGTAACTCCGTTTTGGGCATATAGCATATCAAAATGTTCGTCTCCGAGAGTTCATCATTTCATCTCATTGCATCATTTTCATTTAAGCTCATCTTGATGCCCGAAATGCTGTTAGAAGAGTGCTACTTGAGATTATTGTGAGATCTGCTGCACCATATAGCTATTTGTCATTTTTGCCATGATTAATGTGTGCATGATGCTCATGAGCGCTACATATGTTTTGTTAAGGGTTTTGCCATCTTTCCAGAGGTGCAACCCATGTATTTTTGTGATGTGTGTGGTTACTAGCACAAGCTTGCAAAGTGAGGCATTCGTTAATGCTGATTTCAGGGACTTAGCATTTCCACTAAGTCCTTGACCTGTTTTTCTCATGATGCCATATGTTCATGTTGTTTCCTAGTGATCCGTGCCTCTTTTGAGGATGATCGGTAAGGATGTTTTGTTAATCTTGTAGTTCTCTATCCATCCATGCCTTTTTTTGCAATTATGGAGCACCCTAGCTTGAGTCAATCGAGCTCTACTTTTGCTATTTCGTGAATCTGGGCAGATTGTCTACTTGTTAGCGATTTTGCCGAGGATGTTGTAGTTGATCCGTGCATGCTATGCTTTTGTTCTTGCCATGTCCATCTTGCATTTTGTGTATTCGTGTTTGGTGTATGCTTATATTGTCATGCCTTGCTCTGTAGTGAGTGCATCAAGCTCGTAAACATGCCTACTTGATATCTGTTTCAGCATGCTCCAGTTTTCACCAAGTCTGAGAAGTGATTACGTTTTTTGCCATGTTCACATGCTTGCAATTGTATTTTCTGATCCCTTTTGGCTCAAGGTCACTAAGGGACTTTTGTTAAGCTCTTTGAGTATCTCCATGCCATGCTTTAGTTTGCCATGTTCAGGTCCTGTAGCATATAGTTTTCATGCTCCAAAGAGTGCTATCTGATCTGAAATTCCAGACAAGTGTTAATTTCACTAAGTCTGAGATCTGTTTACCATATGCATTTTTGCCATGCTTGTTTCAACCTGTTAATGGATGAATTGGCCGTAGCTCAGTGCTAGACTTTTGTTAAGCATCATGAATGCATTCCTGCCATGTATTTTGATGCCATGTGTGGGTGCTGTAGCATGTTCATTTTGTTGCATTTCGTTGGCTACTTGCTGTAAATCGCAGAACATGATCATATTTGAATTGCTTGCCATTTCCAAACCGTAACTCCGATTCCGATGATCTTTATATCATTTCAAGCGATTTCATCTCATCTTTCCAGTGGCACACTTGGATTTCCAAGTTGAGGCCAGGTTCATGCATTCCTTATCAAATCATGCATATGCATCGCATACCGCATCCCGCATAGCATACCATGTTCATGTGTTGGTTGTTTACTATGTTGTGTGCTTCTTTTCCGGTGTTTGCTTCTTCAGGTTGGTTCCGGTAATGTCGCGTTTGTGAGGACCCGTTCATCTACGTTCGTTTGTCTTCTTCATGGACTCGTTCTTCTTCCTTGCGGGATTTCAGGCAAGATGATCATACCCTCGAAATCACTTCTATCTTTGCTTGCTTAGTTGCTCGCTCTTTTGCTATGCCTATGCTGCGATACCTACCACTTGCTTATCATGCCTCCCATATTGTTCAACCAAGCCTCTAACCCACCTTGTCCTAGCAAACCGTTGATTGGCTATGTTACCGCTTTGCTCAGCCCCTCTTATAGCGTTGGTAGTTGCAGGTGAAGATTGAAGTTTGTTCCTTGTTGGAACATGGAGATGTTGTTCCTTGTTGGAACATGTTTACTTGTTGGGATATCACAATATATCTTATTTAATTAATGCATCTATCTACTTGGTAAAGGGTGGAAGGCTCGGCCTTATGCCCGGTGTTTTGTTCCACTCTTGCCGCCCTAGTTTCCGTCATATCGGTGTTATGTTCCCGGATTTTGCGTTCCTTACATGGTTGGGTAATAATGGGAACCCCTTGACAGTTCACCTTAAGTAAAGCTCTTCCAGCAATGCCCAACATTGGTTTTACCATTTGCCACCTAGCCTTTTTTTCCCTTGGGAGTCGCGCTCCTGAGGGTCATCTTTATTTTACCCCCCCGGGCCAGTGCTCCTCTGAGTGTTGGTCCAACCTGTCAGCTGCCGGTGACCACCAGGGGCAACTCTGGGCTGGCCTACCCGTACCTAGGACAATTTGAGTGTGCCCTGAGAAAGAGATATGTGCAGCTCCTATCGGGATTTGTTGGCACATTCGGGCGGTGTTGCTGGTTTAGTTTTACCCTGTCGAAATGTCTTGTAGAATCGGGATACCGAGTCTGATCGGAATGTCTCAGGAGGAGGTCTATTCCTTCGTTGACTGTGGGAGCTTGTGATGGGCTAAGTTGGGACACCCCTGCAGGGATTTGAACTTTCGAAAGCCGTGCCCGTGGTTATGGGCAGATGGGAATTTGTTAATGTCCGGTTGTAGATAACTTGAACCTTAACTTAATTAAAATGAGTCAACTGCGTGTGTAACCGTGATGGTCTCTTTCCGGCGGAGTCCGGGAAGTGAACACGGTGTTGGAGTTATGTTTGACGTAGGTTGTTTAGGATCACTTCTTGATCATACTTTCTCGAACGTGCTTTGCCTTCTCTTCTCGCTCTCATTTGCGTATGTTAGCCACCATATATGCTAGTCGCTTGCTGCAGCTCCACCTCATACCTTTACCTTACCCATAAGCTTAAATAGTCCTGATCGCGAGGGTGCGAGATTGCTGAGTCCCTATGGCTCACAGATACTTCCAAAACCAGCTTGCAAGTGCCATTGAACCATGCAGATGACGCAACCAAGCTCAGGAGGAGCTCGATGAAGATCTTGTCCTTTGTGTTGTTTCGTTCTAGTTGATTAGTAGTGGAGCCCAGTTGGGGTCGATCGGGGACCTTGTCGCATTTGGGGTTCTTCTTTTATTTTGGCTCCGTAGTCGGACCTTGAGTGCATTTGGATGATGTAATGCTTTATTCATGTAATTGTGTGAAGTGGCGACTGTAAGCCAACTATGTATCTTTCCCTTATGTATTACATGGGTTGTGTGAAGATTACCTCACTTGTGACATTGCTTTCAATGCGGTTATGCCTCTAAGTCGTGCTTCGACACGTGGGAGATATAGCCGCATCGAGGGCGTTACAAGTTGGTATCAGAGCCTTCCCCGACCTTAGGAGCCCCATTGCTTGATCGTTATTAGCGGCCGAGTTGTGTCTAGAAAAATGTTTCGAGTCATTTAGGAATTATATATCGGAGAGTTTAGGAATTATTTTTACTTCCCAGTCTTCTCATCGCTCTGGTAAGGCATCCTGACGTAGAGTTTTGACTCTTCTGTTCTCACATTTCACTAATTTTTTTTAGGATCACGTGGGTATCTTGGAATCGTTCTGATGGTTTTATGACGAGAACATTGTCTTGGTGCCTCCTGTCAGGGGTTTTCTGGAAGTGTCCCTGGGAGTTGAGCTCCAAGGTGTTGTCGTCATAATTTTATCGTTGCAGTTCTGGAATACCTGAGTTTAGTACACCGACATCGAAAATCTCTTTTATGCAGTTCGTTGGTGAGATAACCTCGACGCCACCCAGTACTGGGGCGGGAGTTCGGGAGTATCGCCATAACTTGTATAACGGATGCTTTTCGAAGGTTGAGGTAGATGATTTCCGAAGGTTTCTTGGTTATCTGTTGAAGGATGGATACAGCTGGATGTAGGATTTGCTAGTTTTCGGTGAGATATTATGCTTCCCCTGTATCCCCAACACCTGATTGCATAACCGGAAAAATTCGGGAGTTCATAGGTGGGAATTCAAGTATCTCTTAGGATATCTTTCCGACAGATGTATGATACGAAATTGGGGTTCGACGTCTAGTGGTCCGCCTATCCACGGTTGATTTTACAGTGGGCTCGTTGTGTCTTAAAGAGTCCTTGGCTATGCCGACTCGGGGACGCTTCGTATGTCATGTGCACTGCCTTGTACATGATGGTGCTGTACGATCGAGCCCGTATAGGCCCCACCACGAAAACTTCGGACGAAATCTCTATCATATGTTTGTTCCAGCTTATTTTGCAAGCCAATCCTTTGTTTTGTTTTGAGTTGTGCTATTCGAGTTGCTTCAATGTCAAGTGTTGATTCCATACCTTTCCTAAATGGTGTTCTCATACTCCGATGCGAATACTAATCCTTCTTGATAATCGAGATTGTCATGTCAATCCTCTTCTCAACCGGTGTGCTTCTCCTCAAGTGGATCCGTTCACTTCAACATTCGCAAGACCAATTATCACTTTTTCTCAACGGTGTTCGTTTCATTCTCAATAGTGTTTTCCCACCCACCCACCCTTGTTTTCTTGAAGGATTCAGATCTCTTAATCGAGTATCCATCTTATTGATGTGAGGTCTTTCCATTCTTTTCTATCAATATTCTTATCCGGTGATTATCATGAAGATTCTAACGGAGCTTCTAGTTCATCATTCTTCGTTTCTTTTATCTTCTCTGATGGTTTCAAGTCAAGCTTTGTTGATCTTACCCTTTTCCTCATTTCAATGCCTTCTCATACTGGTGCACTTCATAATAATTCACTTCTCGCTATTGATTTGTTCCGGCATGCTCAAATTTTCTCAAAGGCTCGTCTTGTCATTCAAGATCCTTTCAAGATCTTTCGAGGATGTTATCTCATTCAAGTCATTTAATTCAACCGGTGCAACCTCTCTTTTAAATCTTTTCAACGGTGTTTTTTTTCAGTGGGCCCTAACCCACAGGTCTTGTCCCAGGATCTTACCTGACTCTTCTTATTTTCCTGGAGCTATCCTCAAATTTCCTTTTGAAGTTTGACATAAGAATGATTTATCATCAGTCAAATGCTTTTCTCCAAGATCTGTCGAATTCTTTTCATCATTGGCTCAACCTCTTCGTTTTGATTTTTCTGGAGTGTCCAAATAATTCTTGGTGGTGTTTCTCATCATCATTCTCGGATTTTGAAGACCGAAGAAGAGTTTCTCTTTAATCTTGCTCCGTTCTCTTCAAGATTCGTGATTCTAGCTTGTTGCCATCCTCTCGTAATTTTTTGATCGTGAGAATTCTTTTCACCTATCCGGAGTAATTCAAGAGTCTTCTCAGTTTGCTATCCGGAGTCCATCAATTCAGATTTATTCATTCTCAGCTGTCAGTTATCATTCTCCAATCTTACCGGTCCTTCGTTCTAGTGATCTTCAATCAGCTCGTGATCTCTTTGTTCTCTTGTATCTAAATTCTCTCAAGCTTCTTCATTCATTTTCTAATTCTTACCCGATGTTTCTTTATCTTCTCATCGTTCTTTTCAATTCTTACGGTGGTTGCTCAAGTGCTCTCTTCCTTCTTCATCATATCAATTCATTCCTTGTTTCAGTCCTACAGGTGGTCCATTAAGTTTGTGCTATATCTATCTTAATCCTTTCTACGAGTATAAGTAGTATGCCAAATCCGTTGCTTGTCATCAATTTAATTGGTGAAGGATAAGCATAATGTAATTCTTATTCTTATTTCATTGAGTGAATTTAATTCTTTATTCCGGAGGCTCATCAAATTCTTGATTTCATTTGTTCATCTTTCTTTTTCTGGAGTTCCAAGCTTTTCCGCATTATCTCATCGCGAAGCTCCATCTAAATCATTGCAAGGCTTCACCTTGTGTTTTCAACTACCCTTTCTTTCCGTTTGATCATTCTTTTGTTTAACGAAGTTCTTCATGGAGGTTCTACATGATGGTTCATCAAGGTTTTATATTCCTTCTCGAAGTGTTCATCGAGATTCTTTTCCAAGAAGCTCAAGCTTTCTTCATATTGTAATCCAGAGTGCAATTCTTTCTTCCGTATCATTGGAGGTGGTATTATGTCATTCTTGATAATTTGAGTTCATGTTTCATGATTCACATGTTGTCATGAACGAGATATTTTAAATCCATCAATCTCTTCATTGCTATTATCTTGGGTTATATTTCACCTAAAGCCTTCTCTAAGGTTTGTTGCTATTATGGTGCTTATAAATGATCCAAGTTCTTCATTTATCCTTCCCGGTGCGATATACTTTCTCGCCAATTTGTTCGTACCAATCCAATTCTTTTCCCGTGAGTGGCAGGTTGTCACCTCATAATTTGAGATGTATTCCATAAGACCATATCAAGCCTACTATTTCTCGTTGTTGGTTTTCAACAACTCCGTTCTAGCATTTGTTGTAACCGTGCTCTCTCAAGATCTTGTTTCCCTTTGTTCCGGAGACATTGTGATGTTGCTCTCCTCAACCCATCTTCTCGGATTATCAGGACCATGTTTTTGTCATACTTATCCTTTTTAACTGGAGTTTTGTGTCCCTTTTCTCAAGCTCTTTCATGTTATCTAGTTTTTCATCTCTTTTGAACCGGAGTGTTGTCCGAGATATTTCTTACCCCCCTTGCCCCATTCATTCAATATTTACGGAGGTAGTGTGTTGTTGATTCAATTCCTTTTCTTTTCAATCGGAGTGCTGCCCGAAGTTGTTCTCCCTTGTTACTCTTTTCTAACGGAGTGTTTTCAACTTTGTTCATCTCCATTGCATTCTTTTCTCGATATGGCTTAACCTTTTCAAGGTTCTTTGGTTTCAATCGTTTGTCAAAGAAGCAACTTAGTCTTACCTCTTCTCTTTCTCTTCCGTTGTCCCTTCGGTGCCATTCTAGATGTCGGGACGAGATCCTGTTGTAGTGGTGGAGTGTTGTAACGCCCCGAGACCGATGTGCCACGTGTCCTCCAGTTATTCGCTGTTGTTGCCCTGTCATTGCTTGCGTGTCATGCATTGCATATCATGTCATCATGTGCATTTCATTTGCATACATGTTCGTCTCATGCATCCGAGCATTTTCCCCGTTGTCCGTTTTGCATTCCGGCGCTTCGTTCTCCTCCGGTGGTCCTTTCTACCTTTCTTTCATGTGTGGGGGTTAAACATTTCCGGATTGGACCGAGACTTGCCAAGAGGCCTTGGTTTACTACCGGTAGACCGCCTGTCAAGTTCCGTACCATTTGGACTTCGTTTGATGCTCCAACGGTTAACCGAGGGACCGAGAAGGCCTCGTGTGTGTTGCAGCCCAACAACCTTCCAAAGTGGCCCAAAACCCACCTAAACATATTCTATCTTCTAGAGCATTCGATCACGATCGCGTGGCCGGAAACCTCACCTCATTTGGACTCTCCTAGCTCCCTCTACCTCTATAAATAGATCCCTCCATTTCATTTTCGGGTCTTTTCCCCCGAAACCCTAGATCTCTCCTCTCCGCGCCGCCGGACGAAAATCGGCTGGCCGGACATGTCCGCCCCGCTCCACCCGGCCAACCACCGCCTGCCACATGTCACGCCGCCGCTCCTCCGTCGCCGCGGCCCGCGGAGCCCATTCGGGGCCCGTGCGGGCCCAGATTCGCCGCCGCCGCACAGGCGCACCCGACCGCGCCCGGCTTCCCTCCGCCTCGCGGGATCTGCGCGCCGCCGCCACATCCTTTTTTCGGCCATCGCCGGAGCCTCGCCCCGCCTCCCGACGGCAAGATCCAACGCCGCCAACTACTGCCCCGCGCGCCGCCCGATGCCTCCGCAGCGCCGCCCGGCCTCGCCGTCGCCGGATCCGGGGGGCCCATGCCCGGATCCGCCCGTCCTTGCTCGCGGCCGACCACCTTTCGTCGGAGCGCCGCTCCGTCGCTGGAGAGCCAGCGCCGGCGCCTCTCTCCTCCGACGCCATGGCCTCGTCCTGGTCGGGAACGAGCTCGCCCGCTTGCGCTCGGATAGGCCTCTCCGCGGCCCATCTCCTCCTACCACCTGGGCTGTGCAACGCGCCAGAGCCGGCCCAGTTCCAGATCCGGCCCGTGTGGCCCAACGTGAGCACCCATGTTTTTTTCCCGAGCTTTGGCTAAGTTCCAGTTATTTTATGCATTTTTCATGTCATCATAACTCAACATCCGTAACTCCGTTTAGGGCATATAGCATATCAAAATGTTCGTCTCAGAGAGTTCATCATTTCATCTCATTGCATAATTTTCATTTAAGCTCATCTTGATGCCCGAAATGCTGTTAGAAGAGTGCTACTTGAGATTATTGTCAGATCTGCTGCACCATATAGCTATTTATCATTTTTGCCATGATTAATGTGTGCATGATATGCCCATGAGCTCTACATATGTTTTGTTAAGGGTTTTGCCATCTTTCCAAAGGTGCAACCCATGTATTTTTGTGATGTGTGTGGTGACTAGCACAAGCTTGCAAAGTGAGGCATTCGTTAATGTTGATTTCAGGGACTTAGCATTTCCACTAAGTCCTTGATCTGTTTTTCTCATGATGCCATATGTTCATGTTGTTTCCTAGTGATCCGTGCCTCTTTTGAGGATGATCAGTAAGGATGTTTTGTTAATCTTGTAGTGCTCTATCCATCCATGCCTTTGTTTGCAATTATGGAGCACCCTAGCTTGAGTTAATCGAGCTCTACTTTTGCTATTTCGTGAATCTGGGCAGATTGTCTAGTTGTTAGCGATTTTGCCGAGGATGTTGTAGTTGATCCATGCATGCTATGCTTTTGTTCTTGCCATGTCTAGCTTGCATTTTGTGTATTCTTGTTGGGTATATGCTTAGATTGTCATGCCTTGCTCTGTAGTGAGTGAATCGAGCTCGTAAACATGCCTACTTGATATCTGTTTCAGCATGCTCCAGTTTTCACCGAGTCTGAGAATTGATTATGTTTTTTGCCATGTTCACATGCTTGTAATTGTATTTTCTTATCCCTTTTGGCTCAAGGTCACTAAGGGACTTTTGTTAAGATCTTTGAGTAACTCCATGCCATGCTTTACTTTGCCATATTCAGGTCCTGTAACATATAGTTTTCATGCTCCGAAGAGTGCTATCTGATCTGAAATTCCAGACAAGTGTTAATTTCACTAAATCTGAGATCTGTTTACCATATGCTTTTTTGCCATGCTTGTTTGAACCTGTTAATGGATGAATTGGCCGTAGCTCAGTGCAAGACTTTTGTTAAGCATCATGAATGCATTCCTGCCATGTATTTTGATGCCATGTGTGGGTGCTGTAGCATGTTCATTTTGTTGCATTTAGTTGGCTACTTGCTATAAATCACAGAACGTGATCATATTTGAATTGCTTGCCATTTCCAAACCGTAACTCCGATTCCGATGATCTTTATATCGTTTTCAAGCGATTTCATCTCATCTTTCAAGTGGCACACTTGGATTTCGAAGTTGAGGCCAGGTTCATGCATTCCTTGTCAAATCATGCATATGCATCGCATACCACATCCCGCATAGCATACCATGTTCATGTGTTGGTTGTTTACTATGTTGTGTGCTTCTTTTCCGATGTTTGCTTCTTCGGGTTGGTTCCGGTAACGTCGCGTTTGTGAGGACCCGTTCATCTACGTTCGTTTGTCTTCTTCATGGACTCGTTCTTCTTCCTTGCGGGATTTCAGGCAAGATGATCATACCCTCGAAATCACTTCTATCTTTGATTGCTTAGTTGCTCGCTCTTTTGCTATGCCTATGCTGCGATACCTACCACTTGCTTATCATGCCTCCCATATTGTTCAACCAAGCCTCTAACCCACCTTGTCCTAGCAAACCGTTGATTGGCTATGTTACCGCTTTTCTCAGCCCCTCTTATAGCGTTGGTAGTTGCAGGTGAAGATTGAAGTTTGTTCCTTGTTGGAACATGGAGATGTTGTTCCTTGTTGGAACATGTTTACTTGTTGGGATATCACAATATATCTTATTTAATTAATGCATCTATATACTTGGTAAAGGGTGGAAGGCTCGGCCTTATGCCTGGTGTTTTGTTCCACTCTTGCCGCCCTAGTTTCCGTCATATCGGTGTTATGTTCCCGGATTTTGCGTTACATACGTGGTTGGGTAATAATGGGAACCCCTTGACAGTTCGCCTTAAGTAAAGCTCTTCCAGCAATGCCCAACATTGGTTTTACCATTTGCCACCTAGCCTTTTTTCCCTTGGGAGTCGCGCTCCTGAGGGTCATCTTTATTTTACCCCCCGGGCCAGTGCTCCTCTGAGTGTTGGTCCAACCTGTCAGCTGCCGGTGACCACCAGGGGCAACTCTGGGCTGGCCTACCCGTACCTAGGACAATCTAAGTGTGTCCTGAGAAAGAGATATGTGCAGCTCCTATCGGGATTTGTCGGCACATTTGGGCGGTGTTGCTGGTTTAGTTTTACGCTGTCGAAATGTCTTGTAGAACCAGGATACCGAGTCTGATCGGAATGTCTCGGGAGGAGGTCTATTCCTTCGTTGACCGTGAGAGCTTGTGATGGGCTAAGTTGGGACACCCCTGCAGGGATTTGAACTTTCGAAAGCCGTGCCCGCGGTTATGGGCAGATGGGAATTTGTTAATGTCCGGTTGTAGATAACTTGAACCTTAACTTAATTAAAATGAGTCAACTGCATGTGTAACCGTGATGGTCTCTTTCCGGCGGAGTCCGGGAAGTGAACACGGTGTTGGAGTTATGTTTGACGTAGGTTGTTTAGGATCACTTCTTGATCATACTTTCTCGAACGTGCTTTGCCTTCTCTTCTCGCTCTCATTTGCGTATCTTAGCCACCATATATGCTAGCCGCTTGCTGCAGCTCCACCTCATACCTTTACCTTACCCATAAGCTTAAATAGTCCTGATCGCGAGGGTGCGAGATTGCTAAGTCCCTGTGGCTCACAGATACTTCCAAAACCAGCTTGCAGGTGCCGTTGAACCGTGCAGGTGACGCAACCAAGCTCAGGAGGAGCTCGATGAAGATCTTGTCCTTTGTGTTGTTTCGTTCTAGTTGATTAGTAGTGGAGCCCAGTTGGGGTCGATCGGGGACCTTGTCGCATTTGGGGTTCTTCTTTTATTTTGGCTCCATAGTCGGACCTTGACTGTATTTGGATGATGTAATGCTTTATTCATGTAATTGTGTGAAGTGGCGATTGTAAGCCAACTATGTATCTTTCCCTTATGTATTACATGGGTTGTGTGAAGATTACCTCACTTGCGACATTGCTTTCAATGCGGTTATGCCTCTAAGTCATGCTTCGACACGTGGGAGATATAGCCGCATCGAGGGCGTTACAGGTCGGGTCTCAGGAAACCCACCACCTCAGGATATGCCACAATGTCCACGGGACCTGAGCCTCGACAGGTTCCAGCCCTCGTCGAGCACCCGGTGTACTTCGTCAGCATCGTACTACGGGACATGAGGGTGCGCTACCCCATGCCGCAAAAGCTCCTGCTCGCACTCTTGGTGGCCTCGCGCAAGCTGCAGCACTACTTCCAGGGTCACCCCATCAAGGTCGCCTCAGCCTACCCATTGGAGAGGGTGCTCAGGAGCCCTAACTCAGCTGGAAGGGTTGCTGAGTGGAACATCGAGTTACAAGCATTCCAGTTGGAGTTTAGCACTACCAGGGTCATCAAGGAAGCCGAGCTTGCCGATTTTGTGGCAGAATGGACAGATGCCCCCGCTCTTGAGGAAGGAGAAGACCGGTCCACCTCCCCAGGAAGCGAGGCACCAGACGGCTGGGTCATGTATTTTGATGGCGCCTTCGCACATCAGGGCGCAGGGGCTGGAGAAGTGCTCATCTCGCCCACTCAGGACAAGCTCTACTACGCCGTGCAACTTTGTTTTCAGTACGGCGAGAAGGTCTCCAACAACATCGCAGAATACGAAGGCCTCATAGCTGGCCTAAGGGCTGTGGCGGCTCTAGGGGTGAAGCGCCACACTATCAAAGGCGACTCGGAGCTCCTCGTCAACTTTTTCAACAAGGTATACGAGCCAAAGGACGAGCACATGGAGGCCTACCTCGCGGATGTGCGCAAGATGGAAAAGCAGTTCTCGGGCCTAGAGCTGTAGCATGTGCCCCGGGGCACCAACAAGGAAGCTGATGACTTCGCCAGGAGAGCATCCAAGCGGCAACCGCATGATCCCGGTGTCTTCGAAGAGTGGCTCTTCAAGCCATCAGCTGGGCCACCTCTTTCAAGCATGACTCAGCCTCGGGGGGAACTCCCGCAGCCCTCGGCCATGGGAGCCCCAGCCTGCGGCCCGACCTCAGGAGCTCGGCTGCTCTTGGCGCTCGAGCCCCAAGAGGAGTGCTCGATCAAGGAATTCAAGGAGTACTTGATGCACGGGACCCTGCCGGAGAAGGAAGAGGACACAGAGCGCGTGGCCTGGCAGGCCATGACGTACTGTATCCAAGATGGTGAGTTATACAGGAAACGACCAAACGATGTCACGCTGCGCTGCATCTCCAACGATCAAGGAAGGGAGTTGCTGATTGACATACACGGCGGTGATTGCAGACACCACTTGTCATCACGGACCCTCATCGGCAAGGTGTTTCATAGTGGGTTCTATTGGCCTACAACACTCAACGACGCGGTCGAGCTGGTGAAGTCCTGTGAAGCTTGCCAATTCCACGCCAAGCTAATCCATCAGCCTGCTCAGGGCCTCCAAACCATCCCACTCACATGGCCATTTGCGGTCTGGGGGCTGGACATCCTAGGCCCGTTTCCCCGGGCTCCAGGGGGCTACCGCTATCTCTACGTCGCCATCGACAAGTTCACCAAGTGGGCGGAAGTGGAAGCCGTCCGTACCATTCCAGCCGGCTCTGCTGTCAAGTTCATCAAGGACCTCGTGAGCTGCTTCGGGGTCCCCAACCGCATCATCACAGATAACGGTTCGTAGTTTACTAGCAACCTCTTCAAAACCTACTGTGCTAACCTTGGAACGCAGATCTGCTACGCTTCGGTGGCCCACCCCAGGAGTAACGGTTAGGCCAAGCGCGCTAATGCGGAGGTCTTGAGGGGCCTCAAGACCAGGACCTTCAAGAAGCTGGAGGCCTGTGGCAGGGGATGGCACGATGAGCTCCAGTCCGTGTTGTTGTCCATCCGAGCTACCGCCACCAAGCCAACGGGCGAGACCCCATTCTTCCTCGTCTACGGAGTTGAAGCAGTCCTCCCTCACGAGGTCAAGCATCGCTCCGCACGGGTCCTAGCATTCAACGAAACATAGCAGGACGCCATGCGGGGGATGGATCTCGTGCTGGGGGAGGAACGCCGTCGCGAAGCCGCGTTGAGGGCAGCAAGGTACCAACAAGTGCTGCGGCGATACCACTGCCGCAACATTCGCTCCAGGACGCTCGAGGTGGGCGACCTCGTCCGGAGGCGGGTCCTCTCTAGGGAAGGGCTGCACAAGCTCTCGCCCATGTGGGAGGGCCCGTTCAGGGTCGTCCATGTCTCCAGGCCGGGTGCAGCACGCCTGGAGATGCAGGACAGGATACCTATCCAGAACGCCTGGAACATCAAGCACCTCCGGAAGTTCTATCCATGAAGCAAGGCCCAGAGCCTGAGAAGCAAGGCCCGGAGCTTGAGAAGCAAGGCCAAGAGCCTGAGAAGCAAGGACCAGAGCCTGAGAAGAAAGGCCCAGAGCCTGTGAACAAGGCCCAGTTCCTGTGAAGAATCGCCGCCCGTGACACTCTCATGTAATAATGAGTGGGGCCGTACACGCCCCGGAGTCTCAGGAGCGCCGGCCTCAGGCCCTAGGGCTCCCTCCCATGCCTAGTGGACAGCACTTAGCTCCGTGCTGGTGAGAAGACTTGAAGACTAGATTAGGTGCCGGGCGCGGCTTTTCATTTGCTTTCTGTAGTTGACTCACTTTGCCTCAATCAAAGTTTGCCTTTGGCGTTCCTTATCGATTTGATTCCCTCGCCTCTCACTGCACTTTTCCGGCTCGAATTTTCTCGTGTTCTCTCTCTTGCATGCCTCGCGAGGGGGCTAGGCAGGTGCCCTCGCGAGCATTTTTCTTCTTTCCGCCTTCTCGCGAGCCACCCTCATTCGAGCCCAAAGGTTGGCGCACCTCTCCTAGTCCGTGCCCCTCGGGTACCACGACACAAAGCGCCAGGTCAGGACCAAGATGAACAACAAATCTTTTAACGCACTTCCTAACGAGTTTCTCGCAGTCCCTGAGCGAATGCAGGCCACCGAGGCAAGATGAATGCGAGGAAATAAACGCTTCGCGAGGAAGAGGACGTCCTGAGTATACCTAGTTAAGTTATCTTTGCGGAAAATAACGACACAGCACGAGAACAACACGCATACTGATATAACCAAGGAACCATAGTTCGATACACGCCCCCTGGGCCCATGCTGGTTTCATTCTTGATGCAGGAAAAGAGCAAAAAAAGTAGCATTGCAGCGATCCGCGAGGACAGGCACCTAGCACTACCCCGAGCCTAGCCAGATCCTTCCTCACGCTTCACGGAGGTGTGGCGCTGAGACGACCCACCGCCGCCTTCAAGACGGGCGCGGCGGTGTGGCGGCTGGGCATATCCGCCACTACTGCAGCTGTAGCTGGAGGAAGAGCCGCCGTAGTTGGACGAGACACGATCGCCGGTGAGGGCAGGCTCGCCCTCGTCCTCGTCGCGGCCGTCCCCAAGGCCGAGTACCTCCTCACCGTCGCTTGCCTCGGGGAAGCACCCGGCGTGGCGACCATCTTCCCGAAACACCCTCACATAAAGGGTCGACCCACCATCATACCTGAACTGGAGGGTGCACCGCCTGCCCAGGCCGCGCGCACAAGCCAATGTCTGCCAGCCGCCGGCCAGGGCTATGTTGCCTGCTGCTACCTCTTGAGCACTGCATTGGTTTTCCCCGAAGAGGAAGGGATGATGCAGCAAGTAGCGTAAGTATTTCCCTCAGTTTTTGAGAACCAAGGTATCAATCCAGTAGGAGGCTACGCGCGAGTCCCTCGTACATGCACAAAACAAATAAATCCTCGCAACCAACGCAAATAGGGGTTGTCAATCCCTATAAGGCCACTTACGAGAGTGAGATCTGATAGATATGATAAGATAATATTTTTGGTATTTTTGTGATAAAGATGAAAAGTAAAGGCAAAGTAAATAGCAAAGGAAATAACTAAGTGGTAGGAGATTAATATGATGAAGATAGACCCGCGGGCCATAGGTTTCACTAGTGGCTTCTCTCGAGAGCATAAGTATTCTATGGTGGGTGAACAAATTACTATTGAGCAATTGACAGAATTGAGCATAGTTATGAGAATATCTAGGTATGATCATGTATATAGGCATCATGTCCGAGACAAGTAGCACTACAAAAAAATACACTTCCGTGATGATACGTGTTTGTCACAGTAGGTCGCTTTTTCTGTCATGCATGTACATCCATGACAAATTTATGACAGAATCAAGATAGTCATACCTATGATGTCGTAGAAGTGTTCCATGACATTGCCAAAATTATCATCACGGAAGTGTCCACTTCCATGACAATAAATCGCGCGTCACAGAAGTGCTTTCATCAAGGGTGACCGACACGTGGCATCCACCGTAACGGAACTCCGTTAAGGTATCGGGTCAGATTTTGGATCCGATAACCCGTTAACAGCCACGACCAATGCCGATTTTCCACGTGTAAAATTCTCATTGGCTGATGGATCCACGCGCCAGCTCCGCGTTGGCATAGGTGTCACTCATCCAACGGTCGAGATGGACCTATGATATGTTGACACATGGACCGGCCCAAAAGTGGCCCACAAAGATTAAATGGGCCGACCCAACCGAAGGCCCATAAGATTTAGCAGACTATAATGGGCCGGCCTAGATAAAGGCCCACAAGATTTAGTGGACCATAATGGGCTGGCCAAGCTAAAGGCCCACACGATTTTGCAGACCATAATGGGCCGGCCCAGCTAATGGCCCACAAGATTTTGCGGACCACAATGGGTCGGCCCAGCTAAATGCCCACTAGATTCTGCCGACCATAATGGGTCGACCCAGCTAAAGGCCCAACATTCTCTGTCAAATCGGCCCGTCAACGGCCTGTCCTAAACTTGTCATCAACGCGGCCCATGGTCACTTCTGGCCCGTTAACAGTCCACTAAGTAATTGGGCCAAATTACGACCCGGTGTATTTCCGTCCTGTTAAAGGTCCGGCTTCATTTGGGCCCATTTACAGGCCATCAAAACTTTCGGCCCATAAACGACCGTGAAGGATTTGGGTCATATTCGGCCATGTCTCACATTCGGCCTGTTAGAGGCCCACTATAGCTTTGGGCCACTTTCGGCATGTTGTCATTTTCGGCCTGTTAACGCTAGACGTAAACCATGGGCCATCTGTGGCCCAATGTCATATCTGGCCCATTAACAGCCCATATAAAAATGACAATAATCTAGCCCGACCGAAGTTCCGGCCTGTTAAAGGCCCGTGTATTAGGTCGGCACATTTCTGGCCCGTCTGAATTTCGGCCTGTTAAAGTCCAGTGGGTTATTTGGCACAATCAAGGCCCAATCTCACTTTCGGTCTATTAAAGGCCCATGTATTTTATGGGCTCGAGATATTTACACCTGTAAACGGCCTATTTTTATTGAGGGCCCAAATTATGTTTAGGCCTGCTAAAGGCCCACTATGGGCATAGGCCTACCAGAAAAATATGAAAGCTTATGCTGATTTAGGCCCGGATATTTTTAGTGGGCTACATGCCAATTTTGGCTACATGCCAATTGGAATGGGCCCGACGAATGTTGGCATGTTGGGCTCCTACGAAGCTTTAGGCCGAATACATTACTAAGATAAAACTACACTATACAAAAATAGCGTCGTAATTACTAAAGCCCGAGGCAGCATCAGAAATGTTGTATCACAACAAAATAAATTCCAACCATACAACAAAAGGCCTATTGGCATAAAGTTTACAGTCCTTCCAGATAAAAGCACCATCAGATGTGTAGAAGCACAGATCATTTGACCTGAGTGCTAATGTTTCAGCCTGTAGAATTTGATGGAGCAGCACGATCTCCACCTTTTTTCCGGCATTGCTCTTGAACAATAAAGCGAATGTCTGATAGTCTAGTTTCAAAACCATTCATATCTTGACGACATTTCTCAACCACTATTCTTGTTTCTGAAACAACGTCCACTAGGGATTGGACTTGTGTCTGGAGCACAGATATATCACTCTGTCTAGCAGGAAGATTTTGTTGAGTAGGCGATTTGGACGAGGTTACCTTGACAACCAACCCAGAATTACGCAGGAAGGTGCTTTTTTGCACTGTTAGTGGAGAGATACTGACGCACTACAGCAAGAGGTGACATTGTGCCTGTAGTAGCCTCGTCACCTTCAAGTGGTTGTGGCTGTTCAATCATTTGTTCCATATCTTCCTGAAAGTTTGAACTTGTAGATTAGTGTACCAGATAAGTTACTAATGAGACACAAACAAACAAAGTAGGTTAAACGTTTATACATAACTTATTTTGGTGAACTACTGTAATACATTAGCATGTATTGTAGTGCCAACTACATAATAAAATCACTTTAGGAACATATGTCCATGTAGCATGCCTACTGTATTGTCTATTTCCTCACATTCGTTGACATCTAAGGATAAAGGGACATCGTTTAAAGTAGGATGAACATAGTATGACATCATTCATATCATGGGCAAACAGATATAAAACAAACATGCTATTTTATCATTGTGTGTGCACGTGAACATAACAACTAGATTACAGATCAAGACCAAAAGAATATCCTTCATCTCTTTTAAACCATGTAAGGTGAAATGATACGTTAAGACAACTATGAATAAAAGTGAACAGAGTAACTGACATTGGCTACAAACCAAGTAGTTAAATGAACACATCACAGTACCAATCAGTTCAAGGTAGGAGGAGTAAGGACTTACAACAGCTGCTTGAACTGGTGTGCTCATGCCCTTCATCTTGCTGGTGTGGCAATCCTTGAAGATTTGCACTGCATTCGGTTCAGGTTCTTTTTGGTCCGCACGGGATTTCCTCTGTATTTGGAACAAGTCAATATAGATACGATAATATGGCACAAAAAAGAAGGAAGTAGAAGCTATTTACAAGAGCCTTGCAGTGTGCAATATAGCTACGAGATCCCGTGGTCTGTTGGAATTTCACTTTAGAACGGTTGGTTTTGTTCTTCAAACAGTTAGCCTAGAAGAAGATACACTTGTAAGGCACATACATAAACACACGTTCAATATGTGGTCTGATCAAATACATATAGCCTACCTAATACTTTGGATCAGACCAGTGTTTAACAAGGGCTATCCAGTCTTCATCTTTAATATATTCCACTGGAGATGTTTGGGCGATTTCATTGTTAGACTTGCCTTCAAAGTGAGATTTTCTAAGGTGGTACCGATACTGTCGCAGAGCAGACTGAAAAACATGAGTGCATTCTTGTCTAGTTGCATCATCTTTCGGATCCAACTTGAACCTCATCTGTTGAAAAAAGAATGTAAGTCTTATTAGGAGGAAGCTAGAAAGTATGGGACAGAGCAAGACAACATTACTAATTGCGATGAATAACATTACTTACGGATAAATGGTCAAGGAAGGTGTTAAACTGGGTATTGTCTTTCTCATTCCTGTACTGGATCCATGTTGGGAGGATACGTGCATGACACCTAACGGCAACGGCTGCCTCTGATACTAACTTGGCTGACTCTGTAGCATCACATGGCCTTTTTAAACCTGCCTCAAAATGGATCTCCATTCTTCCTCCTTTAGATTTTGTTAATCTGTCAAGCATTATCCCTAATGTCTGTTTCTGCTTGCACTATGGTGCTAGTTCAACAACGAATATGGAAAGTGTTAGTGTACATCAAACTTTGAGAGTACATATAAAGGAGCATGCAACTCCACCTTGACTCGGTCAGGTACCGTCTTGGTGTTGATGCTCATGAGGTTCATCTGATCTTGCCAAGTCCTGTTGTGTCAGCAGTGCTTCGAAAGTAGTGTTAGGTGTGAAGGCAGCTTGGGAACTGGCCAGTCCCAGAGCAAACGAACGAGTAACTGGTTGAGATGCTGGTACAGTTGAAGCGGATGCTGCAGCTGGTGGAGCAGGTGATACTGTGTTTGTAGATTTAGCCGGTGGACTTGGACCTTCTACTGCACTATAAGTACCAGCAGAATCTCGACGGCAGAACCTTTTCCGTTTCACCCGACGAGTAACAGCACTCCCTACTATATTATTTTCCTTGCTCTTTTTTGACCTTGCCATGTCAAGCTGTACCCACAATGCCAAAGAATAAAATCACTCTTCAGAACTCATTGATGCATGATACAGACAAGCAATACTTTGATGTAAGACAACCGTATGAGGATGGAATATGTATGAAAAATAGGACAACATGACATATTCACAGCTACGATGTGCAAACTATGCAGAAGGATTTTCAAGAAAATAGAAGTAATGCAAGCTAGACACAATATGAAAGATGCAACCAATATTACTCTGCCAAGTTAAAAGTGTCTTGTCATAAGTGGCAATTCGAAAAATTAGAAGCAGTACAATGTAGAAATCAATGCAAGATGCAACCACTATCAAACTGCCATGTTAGAAGTGTCCAATCATGAGTGACTGATGCAGGATACACAACAGTAGTACTTTGATGTAAGAACATGGTATGATAGATAGATGCAGTGTATTCTAGACACAGAAAGCCATGTCATATGCACATGTATAACGTATAAACTCAGCAGGTGCAATTTAATGAAAATAGAAGAAATACAGGCTAGACAACATATGCAACATGAAACCAATTATCACACTGTCAACTTAGAGCAAGCACCTGCGATGGTGGAGTACGGGAAATGAACTCATCATGTAGACTTGGGACTTCAACTTCATTAGCAGTAGCAGTGGCAAAACTAGAGAGTCTCTATTTGCGTCGGTGGGGAGGACCACCAACATCCCCTAACTTACTCTTTTCCTTCCTATTTTCTGATATTGCCTTATGAAGTCAAAACCACAAGAAGATGAATAAAATTAGCTCTGCATAACTGGTTGATGCATGATACAGACGAACACTACTTTGATGTAAGGCAAGCGCAGGATAGGAGGATGGAATATATACAAAAAAAGACAGCGTTTCATATTCACACGTACGATAGGAGGATGGAATATGTATGAAAAAATAGTAAGCGGAAGGCATTTCAACAAAATTAGAAGAAATGAAAGCTAGGCACCATATGAACATGCAACCAATATCACTCTATCAGGTAATAAGTGTCTCGTCATAAGAGCCATTTCAAGAAATTAGAAGCAGTACAAGCTAGAAGACAATGGAAGATGCAACCTACATCACAGTCCCAAGTTAAATGTGTCTTATGGGTAAGTGATCGTTGCAGGTATAAGTTGTAAGCTACGTAGATGCAATTCAACATAATCAGAAGCAATACAAACTAGACATCATATGGAAAATGCAACCACGTATAACAGTTCCAAGTAAGAGCAAGCACCTGTGATGGTGGAGTAGGGGAGATGTGCTCATCATGTACACGTATGTTCTACAAAAAGGAACACGTGTCATATTCACAGACATTATGTGTAAAGTAAGCAGATGCAATTCAAGTTAGAAGCAATACAAGCTAGACATCATACGCAACATGCAACCACATATAATAGTGTCAAGTTAGAGCAAGCACCTGTGATGGTGGAGTAGGGGAGATGTGCTCATCATCTACACAGCTACGTTCACTGTCCAGCCTTGTGTTGTCTTGTGCATCTTGTTGGGAGGATGGCGGAGTAGAATCTATAGAGACCCCCTGTTTGAGTTGCTCCGAAGGACCACCATCATCCACTGCCAGACTAATTTCCTTCAGCTGTAATGATTTTGCATTGTGAAGTCAAACCGATAAGAAAAAGGAATAAAATTCGCTCTTCAGAACTCATTCATGCATGATACTGAAGAACACTACTCGGATGAAAGGCAAACACATGATGCGAGGATGGAATATGTATGAAAAATAGGATGGTGTAACATATTCACACCTATGATGTGGTAACTAAGCAGAAGGCATTTCAACAAATTAGAAGCACTACAAGCTAGACACCATATGAAAGATGCAACCAATATCACTCTGCCAAGTTCAAACTGTATGGCGTTTCAACAAATTAGAAGCAGTACATGCTAGAAATCATATGCAAGACACAACCAATATCACAGTGGCGACTTAAAGGTGCCTTATCATAAGTGACTGATGCGGGATATGCAAGAATAGTAGTCTGATGTAGAAACAGGAACACATGTCATATTCACAGGCATTATGTGTAAAGTAAGCAGATGCAATTCAAGAAAGTTAGAAGCAATACAAGCTAGACATCATACGCAACATGCAACCACATATAATAGTGCCAAGTTAGAGCAAGCACCTGTTATGGTGGAGTAGGGGAGATGTGCTCATCATCTACACAACTACGTTGACTGTCTAGCCTTGTGTTGTCTTGCGAATCTTGTTGGGAGGATGGCAGAGTAGAATCTGTAGAGAAACTCCATTTCAGTTGCTCGGAAGGACCACCATCATCCAATGCCTTCCCAATTTCCTTCAGCTTTATTGATTTTGCATTGTGAGGTCATACCGACAAGAAAAAGGAATATCATTCGCTCTTCAGAACTCATTCATGCATGATACTGACGAACACTACTCTGATGAAAGGCAAAGTCATGATACGAGGATGGAATATGTACGAAAAAATGGATGGCTTGGCATATTCACACCTATGATGTGGTAACTAAGCAGAAGGCACTTCAACAAATTAGAAACACTGCAAGACACCATATGGAAGGTGCAGTCAATATCACTCTGCCAGGTTAAAACTGTCTCATCATAGGTGGCGTTCATCAAACTAGAAGTAATACATGCTAGAAATCATATTCAAGACGTAAACCAATATCACAGTGCCAACTTAAAGGTGTCCCATCATAAGTGACTGATGCAGGATACACAAGAAGAGTAGTTTCACGTAAGAACATGGTGTGATAGATAGATATAGTATGTACCAAAAACAGGAAAGCGTGTCATATTCACATGTATCATGTGTAAGCTAAGCAGATGCAGTTTACACTAATTAGGAGCAATGCAAGCTAGACACCATATGCAACATGCAACCAGATATCACACTGCCAAGTTAGAGCAAGCACCTTGGATGGTGGAGTAGGGGAGCGGAGACTTGGACCTTGTAATGCACTATCAGTACAAGGAGAATCGGTACAGATGCTCCGTTTATGTTGCTGCAGAGGACCACCATCGTCGCCTTCCTTACTCTTTTCCTTCCTCTTTCTTGATTTTGCCTTGTCAAGTCAAACCCACAAGAAAAAGGAATAAAATTTGCTCTTCAGAACTCATTGATGCATGATACTGACGAACACTACTTTCATGTAAGGCGGCCGCATGATAGGAAGATGGAATATATATGAAAAACAGGACGGCGTGACATATTGACATGTATGATGTATAAAGTGTAAACTAAGAACAAGGTGCTTGAACTTGTTAGAATCGATGCAAGCTAGAAACCATATGAAAGATGAAACTAATATCACTCTGCCAAATTAAAAGGTTGCCCTAACAAATCTATTTAACCAAATTAGAAGCAATACATGGCAACAGGCTAGAAATAATATGCAATATGCAATGAATAAAGGTGACTCATCGTAAGTGATTGATGCAGGATACAGAAGAGAGGTAGTTTCATGTAAGAACAAGGTTAACACATAGATGTAGTGTGTACCAAAAATAGGAAGGCATGTCATATTCACAGGTATAGTGTGTAAACTAAGCAGATGCAATTTACCCTAATTAGAAGCATTACAAGCTAGACACTGTATGCAACATGAAACCACATATCACACTGCGAAGTTAGAGCAAGCACCTACGATGGTGGTGTAGGGGAAGTGCGGTCTTCAGGTACAGAGCTACGTTCAATATCTTCATTTAGGCTTGCTATTTCTTGAGAATCATGTGGAGAGGATGAAATTGCATTCTTTATAAGAGTATTGCGTCTCATATTAACCCACGCGCGTGACTGCCTCATCATAAGCGATAGACGCAGGATACACAAGAACAGTAGTTTGATGTAAGAACATGGTGTGATAGGCAGATGTAGTATGTACCAAAAACAGGAAGGCGTGTCATATTCACATGTATAATGTGTAAGCTAAGGAGATGCAATTTAACAAATTAGGAGCATTGATGAGGGATACACAATAAAAGTGCCTTATCATAAGATATAGTATGTACCAAAAACAGGAAAGCGTGTCATATTCACATGTATCATGTGTAAGCTAAGCAGATGCAGTTTACACTAATTAGGAGCAATACGAGCTAGACACCATATGCAACATGCAACCAGATATCACACTGCCAAGTTAGAGCAAGCACCTTGGATGGTGGAGTAGGGGAGCGGAGACTTGGACCTTGTAATGCACTATCAGTACAAGGAGAATCGGTACAGATGCTCCGTTTACGTTGCTACAGAGGACCACCATCATCGCCTTCCTTACTATTTTCCTTCCTCTTTCTTGATTTTGCCTTGTCAAGTCAAACCCACAAGAAAAAGGAATAAAATTTGCTCTTCAGAACTCATTGATGCATGATACTGACGAACACTACTTTCATGTAAGACAAACACTACATATCACACTGCCAAGTAAGAGCAAGCACCTGCGATGGTGGTGTGGGGGAATTGCGGTGATCAACTAGAGAGCTACGTTGACTATCTTCATTTAGCCTTGCTGTTTCTTGAGAATCATGTGGGGAGGATGACACTGCACTCTTTTAACGAGTATGGCGTCTCACAGAAACCCACCCGGGTGACTGTCTCATCATAAGTGATTGACGAGGGATACAAAAGAGCATTAGTTTGATGTACGAACATGGTTAATAGACATATGTAGTATGTATCAAAAATAGGAAGGCATGTCATTACCAAAGGTATAACGTGTAAAGTAAGCAAATGCAATTTAACCAAATTGGAAGCAATACAAGCTAGACACCAGATGCAACATGCAACCACATTTGACAGCGCGAAGTTAAAGCAAGCACCTAGGATGGTTGTGTGTGGCAATTGAGATCATCAACTGCAGAGCTAAGTTTACTGTCTCCAACTGCTGACACTGCACCCGTTAGAGCGCTAGAACGCTTAGTGCTTATCTTCGAATTACACTGGAGCAACTTCTGTCTTTTCTTTTCTGCATTCATCAACAGTGCGTCAGAGTCTAAAATACCCATGCATAAAAAAACAATAGTGTGAGTATGGGTGAAGTGTGTGCACAATTAGTACATTGTAAAGGTAGCAGATAGCAGGTCGGTGAGAAATAAATGATGAGAGACATATGATAGCTCTACAACATGCATGGCACACTAAATTACTACAGGATTCTATGAAAATAACAGTCGACTGAAAGCAAATAGGCCAGTCCATTTTTTGTGCACCGTCCGATGTACAAAGAACGGGCAGATTGCCTTCATCTACCTCCAGCGAGTCAGTGTTGACGATCTTCCTCGAAACGCCAGCGACCACCAGCCCAATATTCCTCCCCTGCCTGCGCCCTCCCCTCGACCTCACCGCACCGCTGTGCTTGGCACCGCCCCTCGACCATTTATTCAAGCCCCGCCGACCTCCAGATCGGGCGCAAGCAGCTCCTGCGCCCCACACCCTATGATAGACACCGATGTGTCGCTTCCCCGGGGAACAGGTGGACTAGGTGCTCCGCGCGCCTAAGCGGGTGCTGCTTCTTTTAATTGCGGTTCGACTGACCCTGAATTGAAATCCAGGCGGGCTACTGACCTCTATAAAAGGTGAAATAGTAAAAGGGAGGAAACCTTGTGCATTTAGTATCACGAAGAAGATGCAGTAAGAAGTGCTCGACTAGTTTCTTTCATGGGATGAATACGATGTGAGCGGAGACATAAGATTTGCACGAATAAGGGAAGAGGAGTACCTCTTTCTGCTGGCAGTGCTATGTCCTCCTTCTGTTTTTCCGACGATCTTCTTGTTGTTTGCCGGAAAGCAGAAGTTGTGGAGGACGGTGCAGCCTTGGACGAACCGATGGCCAAGTTGTTGAGTGTGGTGCAGTGGCCGTATGTCGGCGGCGGGGAAGCAGATCCGAGGCGGCGAATGACGACGTAGCGAGAACAACTCCGGTGCTATGGAAGGTTGCGACAGTGGAGCCGCCGCAGTAAGGCGCAGGACGGCGTGGTCAGAGTGGTTCTGGTACGGCGCACATAGGCGTCGGCTCATGGAGGCAGCTCTGCCTCGGCTTCAGCTGCTAAGTCCTTGAGGGTGTTGCGGTTGCGGTTGTGTTGGACGACGGCGTCGGGGTACCGGCTTCGGCGTGATGGAGGAGGGCGGCGCTGGATTGGCTGCTATGGGGTGAGGACGGAGGAGGCTGGGGTTTCGTGGCTGGTGGAGAGGGCGTTTTCGCGCCCACGGAGTATGAATGGGGAAACGGAGGGAGGAGGGGAACTAAGGGGGAACAATGTTTCGGTTTGAGACACGCTTGCTTGAATTTTGGGAAAAGTTACAAACTTTCCCCCCATCTAAAATTTCGGACATATTGCGGGTTGGGGGTAGGACATTCATGTCAGGTGTCCCAAATGTGGGCGGGATAGATTTCGGCCGAGTGCATGGGTAGGCGCCCACGGCGTATGAATGCTTCTCTGGCGTCTTGGTGAAGTTACAAACCTACCCCGGTTTAGACCTTTGGACATCGGGCTGATAGGCTACACGGGTCAGAGTCAGGACAGTAATTTCCTACCACCAAAACATTAGTCTCGCGCGGTTTCGGGTGACCATAGGCCTATTTGGCGCTTCGTTCAGGTCCTCTTTGATTCACAGGATTGTCAAAATGAAGGAATAGGAAAAATGCAGGAATAGGGTGACATGTCCCATAGTATCCTACAGGATTTGAAAGAATGTTTGATAGCATAGGAAAAACAAAGGAATTCTACAAAGAGGTTTGAGTGGATGGAAATTTTCCTCCAAAATGTAGTACAAATGGATCATATGGAAAAATTCCTAAGGATGCCAATCCTACGAATCAAACGTGCATCACAGGAAAAATTCCAAAGGGTTTAAATCCTCCAAAAATCCTATGCAATTCCTTTGAATCAAAGGAGCCCTCAATATTTGGGAGCAGAAGCATTTAACGTTTTCGGTTCTCTTGAATTGAACTTTCAGGATTTGTCAAACTTCACAAATCTTTACTCTTGAAAATCCTAAAGCTATGATTATTTTGGAATGGAGGGGGTACATTTGAAAATACATTGTACACGAGTATATATTAAAAAATATGCAACTTACCTCAGTTCATGCATGGTTCCAGATATAATCTCCTTGGTTGCAAAAAAAAGTTAGATATGCGTATGAATATATATAGCATGTTCAAACTCACAACAAAGATTGATGCCCCTTTTTACATCTGATTTACAAATGCCATTATCTCGGGTTCAAATAGATGAATGCACTTCCTATGAATTCGAATCTTCGAAACCCCCTTTATGTTGAATTCGACATGTATTCTATTTTGTAGCTAGCAATTTGGAATGTATCCATGCAAGTGACAAATGTATAAAGTGCTTCACACTAACAACATGAAGTGCACTAATTAATGTTTATATATGAATTGCAAAAGCATCCATTGCCTGTATTTCAAACCGCTCTCACTCTATGGATCGACAATATGAAATAAACACATGCACATGCTAGAATTCAATTGCAGTTGAAGAAAGAGCCTACTCCTGGTACTGTATATTAGTGATAGGGGTGTGTACAAAGTACACGTGAATACCAGGCATTGTGTGTGTGTGTGTACTATCGACAAACTAGCCCCCAAGCTTGTATAACATACTAAGGGCCTAGGGTTACAAATCATATATAGTCGGCTTATCACCAGTGGGGATAGAGTCCTCCGCGACTCTGGTAGCTTCGTGTTGTACGTCGAGTCCTCCACATGGGTCTTCGTATAACACGTCTCGGTCCAACCTCTATGTGGCGCAGGATGGAACCGACCCATGAGTCTTCATGTTGACCCACCACAACTAGAAATGATGTGCCCACCACACCACACACGCAATCGTCCACTAAGAAAATAAGCATATACAATAGTACAATGGTATCTAGCTCACGATACATCTCCATATCTTGTTGATGACACTGACGGACTTTGCATTTGATGCGTGCTCTATATTTTGTTGGCGACACTTACGGTCATTGTATTTGAAGCGAAAGCACGATATGGTCATTGGACTTCAGAATAAGCTCATCACGGTCACCACATACATTTTGTCGTGCTAACCAACATGTGGTTGGATGGTTAGAGGACAGTGGTTTCTCGAGCCCACCAAGGTTAAAGTCCCGGTGCTCGCATTTATCTTGTGTTAATTTTAGTATTTTCCGGCGACGTATGTTCAGTGGGAGGAGACGTTCCACTCGACTACGAGGCACCTATGGTGACTTCGTAAAATCTCAAGATCATATATGCTGGCCCACTCTCTCGAAGGTGCTCATAGGGGTAGGGTTTGCGTGTGTGCGCTTATAGCGGTGAGTGCTTGCACGTATATATGAGCCCTTACGTCTGTACCGTGTTAAACAAATACATATCATGATTATACGGTCACTGGCTCACCCGTACAACTCCGTATTTTGTTGATGACACAATCAATTGACTAGTCAAACGTTCCACACGGCGCAACTAGTGTTGCACCATCGGGGCGCGTAACCGTGGGGCCCACCTGTCAGCCCGTATATGAAAGAAAGAAATGGTAGTTTGAGTCTGTACTGTGTTAATAAAATAGGAGTACATTTTAGGGTGATCATACGGTCACTGGCTCACCATACAGCTCCGTAATTTGTTGATAACACGATCAATTGACCAGTCAAATGGTTCACATTCAGCAGCGCACATTACCATAGGCCCACCCCTCAGCGCGTATATGAAGGACAAAATGGTAATAAATGAGTGGTTTCGGGGAGGGCGGGCCGGCCATGGGCGGCGGGGGCTGGCGGTTCGGCCGGTGGTGGCTGGCGGCTCAGGGGGGGTGGAGTTTGATGATAAACTGGAGGCCCTTGATTTCGTATCCAACGGCTGGAAAATCTAATGATCAAAGATGAAAAAGTCAGTCGACTGACGTGTAGCCTCACCCCACACGTACACATGCACGCACACAAGACACGCCCGCAAGAAACGCACGCATGTAGGTGTGCAACACTGACACGTACACACGCACGCATGCTGGCGTGCAACACTGACACGTACACATGCACTCACGAACACACGCACGTACGCACCCATGCATGCAACACTGAAACGTACCCTTGCACGCATGCAACACTCGCACACCTACATGCACACAACACATGACGCAAGACACACGTTCAACCTATACGTGCATGCACCCTTTGTTAAGGACATGGATTGTTACGAGTATTAATCAATCTTATCTGTGATAAGCAGAACATTGATGTTTGCAGCGGTCTTTATGAATCACAACGTATCGAACGGGCTATCAACATAGTAGGCTTATCTACATGAAAAAGATGACATCACACTCAATGAACAATCATCGGTTTATGAAATGCCCGCTTCTGACCGCCCTGGCCCACCAAAGGTTCCTCTGATGTGCGCTGCCTGCGTTGGGTCACTGACATGTATGCCATGCACCCAAAGAGCCCACATGTCAGTGGAAGAATAGCGTGGTGTCCTAGGTCAGAGTCGAGGGCACCACTCGCGACACGCCCGGCTGAACACGCCTCCGTGCCGCATTCAAACGCCTCCATGAAACCCGCCCGTGTGGAAGCCGAGAAACCCACTCTGGACACACGTCCATTCATGACCGGACCGCTCCCCTATCTCCTCCACCATTTTGTCCACTCTTACAATGGCTTATGAAGAGTAGTTATCCCGCATCCAAGCCAGCTGGGTAGCCCGCCGGATACGAGATATGCAGCTCGCTGATCCACCTCCCTCCCCTCGCCCGATGGAGCCAGTTGCTGCCCCAAGCTGTGGAATTTTGCCATGTGTTGTTTTCATGGACTAGCAAGATGCCCGTGCATTGCACGGAACATCAAGATGCATTTCTTTACAAACTCCCGCATGCATGCAAGGGATAATTAATGTCCTCCTTTGCTAGTACCACGAGGCAAACACCATTAATATTGCATCGATTAGTGTTAGTGGCCTTGTATATCTGCAAATTGTAATTTTGATAGTGGCCCCTTGTATATAAAAATGGAGGGAGAAAGATGAGAGATAAGGTGAGGAGGAGTGGGGCGTGGTGGTGACTGGTGGTCGGACTGGGCGGAGGCATGGGGATGGATGGCGCATTATGTCTAGGTTTGTATCTCTCTCTCTCTCACACACACACACACGTAGGTGGGGGACGTGCACGAAGAGAAGAGGTGCACGCACGGCGCACATACTCCCGTATCTTTCCCAACCACACCCGCGCGGGTACACGGTGGAGCTCATTTCTGTACGAAAAAGGCAGCCCACATGGTAATTTGGCACGTGTAATGGTTTTCCACTTGGTGGAGGGAGGATCGTCTACCACGGGTGAACAAACAAATTGCGACTTGACGCCTTATGTTAAATTAAAAAAAGAGGCAAACCATGTGGGGCCTACCTTAGAGGCAAGGCTCTATACACTGGAGTACTTTTGATGTGTCCCGTCAACTCGCAGGACGAGGAGAAGCTTGCTTAGCACGCCGTCTCCCCCGCCCACGGGCACGGTGGCTTGCAGGATGAGGTGAAGCTTGCTTACTAGTACGCCTTACGCCCGCTCCCTCGCCCACGCGCGCGGTGGCTGGCAGCACGAGGAGAAAATTTTACTACTCCCTCCGTTTACTCCTCGTCCCTACTACGTACTTTGCTTAGTACTCCCTCCATTTACTTATACAAGGCCACTATAAAAAAATTACATTTTTCATCTATACAAGGCCACAAATAGTAATCGAGACAAAAGATACTACTCCCTCCTTTCCAGTTTATGGCTCAATTTCAAAATCTCTCCAACCAAGGTAGACGGTGAGTGGTCGAATTAATTTCGTATTTTGCACAAGTAATTAGTACGCTCGTTTTTCTCAAGAAGTTTTGTTTACTGAGGCATTAATTAGAACGAATGCATGAATGACCACTAAATTTCCATGAACTTGTACATGCATTGGTTAGTTTCCTCTTGACACTGCTTGCGTCGGGTGATCTAACGCACCTCAAAATCCAACATGTAATGGTACTACTACTAGTATAGTAGAATTGAGACTTATCAAACGGAAAAACGGATGTTTTTTAGATGAGCCCTATAAACCCTAGTGGGTACGTACTCCGTAAAAACAGATTTTTCCAAAACCAAGTCGATCCCTTTCATGAATTCTATAGTATACTCCTCCGTCGATGCTCCCTTTCATGAATTATGTACTGCCTGTCGCTGACATGTGGGACATATAGCAACCAGGTCGACGTGTCAAGCACCAAATAACAGTGCAGAACAGCAGGGAGGACGCACCCCACTCGTACTGGCCTAGTAGTTGTAATGAGCAATGAGACGTCAAATCACAATGCCGCACTTTCCCAGACGGACGAAGCAACCATTATTTCACACTTCGGTTCGCCATCATCTCAAACCATGTACTAGTATTGCTTCTGCCTCAAGAGGGACACGCGCATCGCCTTGGTACATCATGACACGTGGGACCGCATGACAGGCCATGCTCCCCCGCCGATCGCTCGGTAAAATCACCTCATTTCTACTATACTTCCTCTGTATCGGTTTACTACATGGCATGCACGTCGTTCTAGGTTGAGAATTTAACTGGCTATATATGTGATGAACAGTACTCTAGCCTTTTAAAAAATGTATACTTTTGTATAGCAGTACTATCGATGGATTGCGCCATGGAGCAAAAATTGAAATTAAAAAAAGGTGGTACATATAGAGAGCGCTCGTCGCCAAATTATGCATATAGTACTATTAAAAAGGCTAGTCACAATAATGGTGTCCAGCACAATCCACCCCTCAAATAAAACTAAGAGGGTGCTTGGATACGTTTTAATCCCATGACTAAAAGTAGTGGGACTAAAACATGCTAGCCTCACTGATGCTTGGATCCAAATACTAAAAAGGCTAAAATCAAGTTAATGAGCATTTATTATCCTCCAAACCCTCCAATCCAGAACTCGCCTGTGTTAAAGGAGAGGAGTTAAATGAGTAGAGAGAGGACTAATCCACATTTTAGTAGGGGTACCCCTGACTAAAAATTTTTAGTCTCAAGACTAGTTTTAGCCCCTCTTTAGGCTGGTCGTAATGGTAGTATGATAACTAGTATCATGCATGCCAACTAGGCAATTTTGATGAGGTGTCATAGTATTAAATGAAGAAAGAGAGGGTGGAGTATCATATCATGATACCGTATCATAATAAATGCTATGCTACTTTGTGTCATGCATGGCAATAAATAGAGCACTACATGATACTAATATGTGATACTATGCATTAGGGAGGTAGTATCATACACTAGTATCATATGCATGATACTAGTATATGATACTCCCCATTACAACCAGCCTTAGTCAGGGGTGCTTGGAACTTTAGCCTCTTAAAGAGACTATTTTTAGTCAGACTAAAATAAATCCCTTGGATCCAAACACCCTCTAAGCATCCTGGAATTCTTTGACAAAACAAAGCACCCTGAAACTCTTTGACAACTAAACTGCTGGCTATATGATGTTGGCCATATATATTGTACGTATGTAATGTGAAGAAACGAGTGGTAGTACTATACCAAGTAAAAGATGAAATGTAAGAAATACTAGTATGTACGTACTGAAGAGTTAAAGTAACAAGAAGAAACATAACATAGTTCCGCTGGGGGCTCAGCACAACACACCCCTCAAATTAAATTAAGCACACCTGAGATTAAGCTTTGCAACTATTCCGGTAGACACTGCATTAGAACCACCATGAGCAACAACACTGCCACCTTACTCGGAGTCCTCGTCCACGTCCTCGACTTCGTCCTTGTCCCTCTTCCTCTTGGCCGATACTTCTTTGCTTGAACCGCACACTTGGCTATTGCTCTTCATCCAACCCTTGTAGATATTGAAGCAAAGGTAGCCATCCATTGCAGCGTAGTGGATGTGGTCTATATCTAGTACATTCCGCTGCCATGCATGACGATGAAATGTGTAATGAGGTTTCTCAAGATTACCGTACGAAGGATGAACCATGGCTCCTGACAGGGTAGCATTGAAGGCTGACGAGAGGACACCAGCCGATTCTTCTGGAGGTCGAAGGTGTTGCCTACAACGAGGCCTATCCGATGCAGGACTTCTTTGTCGTTACCAAAGTCTACAGTAACGAATTTGACTAGATTGCTCTCGAGGAAGTCCTTAAAATCCTGGCACTCAACGTCGGCATGCCATATGTGGTAGACCAAGCATAAGTCATGCACGCAAACCTGTTTAATGGCGGGCTTCTTCCTCTCTTCGTCCTTTAGATCCTTCTCTCGTCCCAGGACTATGGTGTACACAACATCTAGCCCAGTGACCCACTCATCATCTGAGTCTTCGAACATGCGTCTAAAGCGAGAAAGGCATCCTTTCACCATCGCAGAAGAACGGGTGTAGATGACGTCGAACTCATCGCCGGTGATGGTTCTAACCTTGTACTCACCGCCGATCGTGGAGATTTGGGATGCCATGGATTTGGGAGGAGGGTTAGGATTAGTGGAACTACCGTAATGTGAATGGATGGGACGACTAGGAGCGAACCGCCGTAGTATTGAAGGACGTGCAGGGACGAGTAGGAGCGAACTGCCAGCGTGCGAACGACAGGGTAGTGGCTTTCCATTCTCCCATGATACGGGCTTCCAAGAGCCCTTGGATCTGAGATCGAACAGATGCATGGCGTGATTCTAGACCTATGGGTGAAAATCCTATCCTGGAGGGTTATTCTGCAAATTTTTAACAACTTAGCATGCGACCGTTTGATCTTAGATCCAAGGGCTGCCAGCAGCCCATATCATGGTCGCGCCTACCATGACCGTCGCGTCGCTCGCGCGGTCGCTCCCTTGGAGATTTAACACGATGCGTTAGGCTATCTGATGTTGGCATGGCATACATAGTCATCACTTTGTCACTCATACTACAACAAGGTTGGCTATAAGTGTATTTTTTTACTCCTCTCTATCTCTTTCTTCGTACTCAAGGAAGAAACGGTGCTAAGCGCGTGTATTTATTGCATTTGCCAAGGAGTGACCTCTTCCAATGAAATGGTGTTACTAAGTTTGCTTCATTTAATTAGCTATAGACTCAAAATTGTCTTTTCACCTAGGTACACGTGCTTAGCACCGTTTCTTCCTTGGGTCACCAAACTAGTCTCTCTCTTCTTGATTAACTTGCCACATCAGACTTTATGCTTATGTGGCAAGCTTAAGCACCTGTAGGAGCAAGTAAAAGTAAGTACAATAGTGCGCTTTACATGGCATTTTTGCATATGTGGAGGAAAGAGAGGCAATGAAAAAGTGGAGAAGTGGGCTCTCACGCAAGAGCCAGCCTCTACTACATGGTGGAGCATTGGGAGAGGCACCTGTATGGAGGTGGTCAGGAATCTGGGAGACTGACGCCGGTCGTAGCACCGTAGTTAAAATGATAATGGCAAGTCAAATCATGGGGCCCCACCTGTCCAGCAGTAACTCGCTGTCAAATCACACAGCCCTCCGTTTGCAGCAACCTACTCCCTCATCTTCTCGCGTCTCTGTCGAACCGACTAGGCGGAACTGCCCCGCCGCCTACCGCGCAGGAAAAGCCCCGCCCTCGACTTTTAAATACAACCACATCCGCTTAAGAATCCAATGATATACTCTTTGTGACATAGTAACTCATATTTAGTTAGTCAAATGGATGACCTAGAACTACGTGCAGGCCCTATAAACCGAGACGCCTAAAAATAAAAAAATCGAGATGGAGAGGATAGTTCAGCACGTATCTTTTTAGGTCAATATAGTCGGGATTCACCAAGGAGCAAAACCAAGTGGTAGGCTACTCCTGTCGTGTTGGCGTAGCAACTCAAGCAGGGTCAGTCCGCACACGAAATGGTGACACACTTAATAGGACCCCTTTGGCCGACATGTGGCTCATCCACCGTCTTGTTCCACGTGCGATGCACCAAATTACAGTTCAGAGCAGCGGTTGGAATTGGAGGCACCCGGGTCGTAGCGCCGCAGTAGTAGAAAATGAGCGACGAGGGGTCAAATCACAAAGCCCCACCTTTCTCGCATTAAGCTGG
Organism: Triticum dicoccoides; assembly: GCF_002162155.2. Lineage (NCBI taxonomy): Eukaryota > Viridiplantae > Streptophyta > Magnoliopsida > Poales > Poaceae > Triticum > Triticum dicoccoides. Next base: position 153,084,229 of record NC_041384.1, on the reverse strand, counting down.
ACGGACGAAGCAACCATCATTTCACTCTAGGGAGCAAGAGCATAAAGAAAAGAGAAAACAATGATGCATGTGGCAGCTACCTAGGGCACCCTAGGGTAGGGGTCTCCACTACAGATCCTTTTTTTGAAAGCGCCTCCACTACAAATCGGCTTCTCCCTCGTCCTCTTGAAGAAAACTGATGATGAGTGCGGCGGTAGGGTTTGTAGGAGTACTACGACGTGCAGGGTAACGTCATAGTAAACCGGTTTGAGCCGACGCCTTAAATATGTGTGGGCCGCTTGGTTTTACGGGAACGAGGCAGCATTTTGGGTTCGGGGACCAGTGGAGATATAGTACGTACAAAAAATTGTGGACGTAGGTTCGACCGAAAGGCAATGATGCATGGGCCCTGCATTTTGATATACCCGGGGCCGCATGAAATTTTCTACTCTACTCAAAATTAGTAAGGTACACATGTATTGAACGCATGAGATTTCGAAACCAAATTATGAATAAATACGCATTATAGGATGTAAAGCTTTGAGTCATATATGCATGATGTAGATGTTCGTTTAGTTCTTATAGTTCATCTCATTCAAAATTAATATTTTTTATAAAAATGTTAAGATTCATGGGGTTATGCATTGTACTCCCTCCGTTACAAAATAGATGACCCAACTTTGCACTAACTTTGTACAAAGTTAGTGAAAAGTTGGGTCATCTATTTTGGAATGGAGGGAGTAAATCATAAAGTAAAAACAAATAATGGCAATTCATTTAGAAAAAAATAATCAATTATGATACAGAAGATTCTAGAACGAAGGAGAAGTGCTTGTGTTTTGAGGTTTGTGCATTATGCTTAAGTTCAACCATGGAGTCTTCTAAATTGTACATGTGGCAGATCTGGTGGAATGTTGATGATATACAACGGCCAGTAGTGCTCAGATTTGCCTATCTCTACACTGTCGGGTTAGCTTCATCCAGTGACCATCTTTCAAAGTTATTGGCACACTATATAGTTCTTGTGCCATAGTTGCATGTTTTGGAAAAAAGCTACTAGTGGGTTGTACTATCTATTTAGGAATAGAAGATGTATACATGGAAGTTGTAGGGAAAGAGATGACATGGAGGATCTAAATTCCTATGAGTAGGGATTGAAAAAGTGATTTCATTTGGTTCACATCATAGGAACTTTTCTATTGAATATAGAGATGACATGTTTCTCAATTCCTATGAGGAGGGATTAGAAAAGAGATGTAATTTGGTTCATATCATAGGAACTTTTCTATTGAATATACGCTAATGTTTATTTTCCTTTGAAATTAAGGGAGTATAGGAATGCATTCATATGAACCAAGTGGCTCTAAAGCTGTAGAAATGATATCATGTTCATTTCCTTTGAAATGTGGAGTATATGAATCTATTCCTACGAACCAATTGGCTCTAAAGGACAAAATTCTATAAAAATCATATCATATAGAGTTCCTATGATATTCCTCGACACTAAAGGATGCTTGAAATTGCTGCGGGTGATATGATGGTCTTTCTTTGTAGAGTCCTCACCCAACTTTATAGTTACCTCTCGAATATGAATGAAATGATATATACATGGTATTCTACATGTGCAATTTGGTACACGAAAACTCGGTAAAAGTTTTCGAGGTTCGAATTTTCAATAAAGCTATATGTAGTGCATTTCGGAATGGAGGGAGCATACGGCAGTTGCTAACACTCACGTGGAAGATTTGTGTGTAGGAGGAGTGGCTATTCTGTTAAATGACATGGCAAAACTGACACTGTCTGATGCCGATCTAACGGTCCTTACGGCGTTCATCAGGAAAAGGTTTGTGGCGAACGTTTGTCGGATAATGATTTACGGACACATGCATTGCATTGATACGTGCCCCCCTCTCTCTCTCACGCACACTCACCCTCATGAGTCACGACTCTCTCGAGTCCTCTCGCAGACTCGCACGTCGCACCCACCGTCTATCTGCAGGTAGACGTCACGCACATATGTGCTCTTCACACCCTACCCTCAGAACTTCTAAAAAAAAAAGACGGCACGCACATTTTATTTTAGCTCACACATCACACACTTGTACTATTACTCTTGCGGCAAACGTTCTTTGGGCATAGTATATTGTACTCTCACGAAGAGAAGCGGTGCACGCACGCACTAGTTCTCGCACACCCACTCGCGGGTACACGTCGGAGTGCATTTTTTTAAAGTTGGTACAACAAAATCACTCCACTATCTATAAAAGCAGGAGCCTTAGCGCTTGCTTTACTAGGGTCCCTCTCGTTCACTCTCTCATTCTCTCCAGATTGAAGCAACACATAGGTGGCCACACTCTCTCTCAGCTCACGGCTGGTCACAAATCCGACCGGACAACCTCGACCGGGGCAGGGGTGTAGCTGCATCGTTCAAGCTGTCGTCGGCGACGAGGGAGGAGACCAACGGCTGCCTGTGCGTCCCGATTGGCGGCCGTGTCGTTCTCTGCGAGAGAGCGCCGGCTCGGGAGGGCCTCCGACCCCTTCTTCCTCCCCACGGTATTGTGGCCAAGATGCGGCCTCCCGACGCCGTCTTTGCGACATGTCGATGACCCTCAGGTATATATTCCTTCGAAACCTGCCTTGCTCTACTGCCCCAGCTCCCTTCGTGTGGATCCTTTTCTACTTCCGTCCCCTGTTCCAAAGCCACCTAGACTTCTACTAAGGCACGTGCTTTGCACGTATGTTCTATATGATAGATACTCATATACCTTCTTTTTAGAGAGAGAAATGGGTACTCGTATCTTGAGTAGATATCATCACTACAAAAAAATACACTTCCGTGATGATACGTGTTTGTCACAGTAGGTCGCTTTTTTTGTCATGCATGTACATCCATGACAAATTTATGACAGAATCAAGATAGTCATACCTATGCTGTCGTAGAAGTGTTCCATGACATTACCAAAATTATCATCACGAAAGTGTCCTCTTCCATGACGATAAATCGTGCGTCACAGAAGTGCTTTCGTCAAGGGTGACCGACACGTGGCATCCACCGTAACGGAACGCCGCTAAGCTATCGGGTCGGGTTTTGGATCCGATAACCCATTAACAGCCCCGACCAATGGGGATTTTCCATGTGTAAAATCATCATTGGCTAGAGGAAACACGTGTCGGCTCATCGTCGGGACATATGTCATCCACTCACTGGACAGAATGCGCCTATGATATGTCGACACGTGGCACGGCCCAACAAGTTTAAATGGGCCGGCCCACCTAAAGGCCCACAAGATTTTGTGGACCATAATGGGCCGGCCCAGCTAAAGGCCCATGAGATTTTGCGGACCATAATGGGCTGGCCCAGCTAAAGGCCCACAAGATTTCGCGGGCCATAATGGGCCGGCCCAGGTAAAGGCCCACAAGATTTTCGTGTGCCATAATAGGCCGGCCCAGGTAAAGGCCCACAAAATTCTTGCGGATCATAATGGGCCGGCCCACCTAAAGGCCCACGAGATTTCCCCAACATTAATGGGCCGGCCCAGCTGTAGGCCGACAAGATTTTGAGGACCCTAGTAGGCCGGCCCGTTAACTGGCTGCCATGTTTTGGGCCAAATGTCGGCCCATATTTGATCCGGTCTATTAATGGTCTGCCACGCTCTGGGCCTAATAGTGGCCCATATGAGATCTGGCCCGTTAAAAGCCTACCATGTTCTGGGCCAAATTACGGCCCAGATCAGGTCCGGCCCTTTAAGAGGTTTTGGGCCTAATTATGGCCCATATCGGATTTGGCCCGTCAACTAGACACTATGCTTTTGGGCCCACTTGCTAAAGGCCCACTTAGTAATTCAGCCTGATATTAGTTTTCGCCTATTAAGGGCCCGTTTAACATTTCGGCCCTATATTAATTTCAGCCTGTTAAAATCCCATCATATAGTTGGGCCTAACTACGGCCCGGTTTGCATCCGGCCTGCTCGCAGCCGATATTTGATTGGGCCAAACAAGGACCGAGACAATTTTTCGGCCTGTTAAAAGCCCGTGATTTGATTCGCACAATCATGGGTCGGGGTTCATTTCGGGCTGCTGCCGGCCCGTGAGCTGATCAGCACATTTCAGGCCCAACCTACATCGTGATTGCAAGACGGCCCGATTATGTACCGTAATTTTACGGTTTGGCCGGTTTACTGCGAAGACATGATATATATAGTAAAATAACTACAGCATCATGAATAAGAAAAAACCTATACTATACAATAAAGAAATTACGACATATTACATCCACTGGGCATCAAAGTTCGCCACTATGATAATAAAGCACAAGCAGACAGCAGATTACATACACTAGGCATCACAGATCGCCACCAGTGCAAATAAACACGCCGACAAAATAATATACAAAACCGACAACACTTCAATAGAGTTAAAGAAAGGTTAGCCCTGCTGGGGAGCTGCAGCGCAAGCAGCTGAGCAAGATGATGAGACTGCGCTTGTTCAACACTTATATCTTCCTCACTCTGAAAGATAAACAAGCAGACATATGACAGGTTTTGCACATAAAAGTATCAGTGCTGACAATTCATCACATTTCTTACTGACGAATAAAGTGACCCAGTTTAAATTTGCATTAACACAATATGGTATTCTTCAGGTCAAGACATGGCAGGAAATGACATTGTGAAGTAGTTGGCAGCTTCACGACACCACTGGATTACAGATCAAGAACTCATAAGTATCAATGGTTAGTGTGCTATCAATTTATACCATTTCAGATTGGCAAATAAAGAGACGGTTTAAATAATAGTAGAATGATATGACATTGTTCATAGTTAAGACATTGCAGAATATGACATTGTGCTGTGGTGGGTAGGTTCACCACACCACTGGATTATGGATGAAGAACAGAAGCATACATGCAGTGCAAAAGAAGATCACTAGCTCTGTATAGTTTAATTTACATGGTATGAAGAAGGAAGTTGGTTGTACAACTGAAAACTTAAATTGAGAAAGGACAAACTTTTGTTTATGAACTACATAATAAAATTTAAACAAGCAATTTGATGCAAACACCAAAAATAAACAGCTGTTGCAGTCATGCCTAACCAAATATATACAACAAAGTTTGAAGGCTTGAGATGGACAAACTTACATTATTGGTGAAGACAGACTCTATAAAGGCCTTGTCCATGCTGATTGGGGGGCAATTCAAGAAGTTTACCACAGAATCTTCTTCAAAAGCATTGCCTTTATTCTACATTTTGTTAAGAGTAAATATAGATGTGATAATATACAAAAAAATGGAGAATATTTAAGATAAGATGAAGAGTGATGCTACATAACCAAGTAGCTATAAATGTAAGTGCAGCGATACAGGCAAAAGGTACAGCCAAGAGCAATGCACAGCTAAACTTCTTCAGTACCAACCTTATGGTAAGAGTAAATATAGATCTGATGTGTAGAAAATGGAGGGCAAAGGAAAATAAGCGGCAGAGTGATGGTACATGAACAACTACCTGTCATTATAAGTACACTGATAAAGGACAGCATTGTAACACCCCGGATATGATTTACCCAATATGTACTCCAACTCTTGCCATTTCCGGTGTTAAGTTATTTTATTTTCTCAGGTTCAGGTCTTTGTCTCCGTGTGTTGTTGTCTTTGTCATGCATCTCATATCATGTCATCATGTGCATTGCATTTGCATACGTGTTCATCTCATGCATTCGAGCATTTTCCCCGTTGTCCGATTTGCATTCCGGCGCTCCGTTCTCCTCCGGTGGTCATTTCTACCTTTCTTTCGTGTGTGGGGATTAAACATTTCCAGATTGGACCGAGACTTGCCAAGCGGCCTTGGTTTACTACCGGTAGACCGCCTATCAAGTTTCGTACCATTTGGACTTCGTTTGATGCTCCAACGGTTAACCGAGGGACCAAGAAGGCCTCGTGTGTGTTGCAGCCCAACACCCCTCCATTTTGTCCCAAAACCCACCAAAACCCTCTCCATCATCTAGAGAGTTCGATCACGATCGCGTGGCCGAAAACCGCACCTAATTTGGAGTCTCCTAACTCCCTCTACCTATAAATATGTGTCTCCTCCCGGATTTTCACGCAGTCCAAACCCTAACCCGCTCCTCCGCGCCGCCGGATACGTCCGCCGCCGGCCAAACGCGTCCGCCACTGCCCGCGTCCAATCAGAGAGTGCCACGTGGCCCGGCCACCTCCCATCGCCGCCGGCCCGCTCTGGCCCGAGGTCGGCCCCCGCGGCCCGCCTCTCCGCCGCCGCCGCCCGGGGGAGACCGCGCGAGGTCGCCGCCATCCCGCCCGTTCGCCACCGGCCACCGTCGCCGCCCTTCGCCACGGAGCTCGCCGCCTCCGTCGCGGCCCTGTCCGCCGCCTCGCGCCAGCGACGGTCGCCGTCCACCGCGTCGCCTCGCCGCCGCCCTGCCACGCCAGCGCCGCCCGGCCGCGACTCCGGCCGGATCCGGTGCCCCGCTCCTCTGGCGTCCTTCTTTCGTCACCTCCTTCGGCTCCGGAGAGAGCCCCGGCCAACTTTGTAAACCGTGCCCGATCTAGATCCAGCGCTACAGTAAACCTAGGGTTGACTTCGTTTTTTTCCAAGTCTGCAGTTTATTTTGCATATTTCATCATGCTATAACTCCGCATCCGTAGATCCGTTTTGGGCATATAGCATATCAAAATGTTTGTCACAGAGAGCACATCATTTCATCTCATTGCATAATTTTCATTTGAGTTCATCTTGATGCCCGAAATGCTGTTAGAAGAATGTTATTTGAGATTATGGAGCACCCTAGCTTGAGTCAATCGAGCTCAACTTTTGTCATTTCGTGAATCGGGGCAGATTGTCTACTTGTTAGCGATTTTGTCGAGGATGTTGTAGTTGATCCGTGCATGCTATGCTATTGTTCTTGCCATGTCTAGCTTGTATTTTATGTATTCTTGATGGGTGTATGCTTAGATTGTCATGACTTGCTCTGTAGTGAGTGCATCGAGCTCGTAAACATGCCTACTTGATATCTGTTTCAGCATGCTCTAGTTTTCACTAAGTCTGAGAACTGATTATGTTTTTGCCATGTTCACATGCTTGCAAATGTATTTTCTGATCCCTTTTGGCTCAAGGTCACTAAGGGACTTTTGTTAAGCTCTTTGAGTAGCTCCACACCATGCTTTACTTTGCCATGTTCAGGTCATGTAGCATATTGTTTTCTTGCTCCAAAGAGTGCTATCTGATCTGAAATTCCAGACAAGTGTTAATTTCACTAAGTCTGAGATCTGTTTGCCAAATGCATTTTTGCCAGGCTTGTTTGAACCTGTTAATGGATGAATTGGCCGTAGCTCAGTGCTAGTCTTTTGTTAAGCATCATGAATGGATCCCTGCCATGTATTTTTATGCCATGTTTGGGTGCTGTAGCATGTTCATCTTGTTGCATCTAGTCGGCTACTTGCTGTAAATCGCACAACGTGTCATATTTGAATTGCTTGCCATTCCCAAACCGTAACTCCGATTCCGGTGATCTTTATATTGTTTTCAAGAGATTTCATCTCACCTTTCCAGTGGCACACTTGGATTTCCAAGTTGAGACCAGGTTCTTTCATTTCTTGCCAAATCTTGCATATGCATCACATATCGCATCCCGCATAGCATACCATCTTTGCATCATATTGTTTGAGTTTTGCACGCGGTTGATTGTGTCCTTGTTGCTTGTTTGTCTTGTTTGGGTAGGCCGGGAGACGAGTTTGCTAACGAGGAGCCCGTTGAGTTTGCTTTCGAGGATCCAGTCAACTCTGACAACTTTGCAGGCAAGATGATCATACCCTCGAAATCACTACTATCTTTGCTTTGCCAGATGCTCGCTCTTTTGCTATGCCTATGCTACGATGCCTACCACTTGCTTATCATGCCTCCCAAATTTCCATGTTCAACCTCTAACCCACCATGTCCTAGCAAACCGTTGATTGGCTATGTTACCGCTTTGCTCAGCCCCTCTTATAGCGTTGTTAGTTGCAGGTGAAGATTGGAGACCGTTCCTTGTTGGAACATTATTTACTTGTTGGGATATCATTATATTATCTTGTTATCTTAATGCATCTATATACTTGGTAAAGGGTGGAAGGCTCGGCCTCTCGCCTAGTGTTTTGTTCCACTCTTTCCGCCCTAGTTTCCGTCATATCGGTGTTATGTTCCCGGATTTTGTGTTCCTTACGCGGTGGTAATTTCTACCTTTCTTTCGTGTGTGGGGATTAAACATTTCCAGATTGGACCGAGACTTGCCAAGAAGCCTTGGTTTACTACCAGTAGACCGCGTGTCAAGTTTCGTACCATTTGGACTTCGTTTGATGCTCCAACGGTTAACCGAGGGACCGAGAAGGCCTCGTGTGTGTTGCAGCCCAACACCCATCCATTTTGGCCCAAAACCCACCAAAACCCTCTCCATCATCTAGAGCGTTCGATGACAATCGCGTGGCCGAAAACCGCACCTCATTTGGAGTCTCCTAACTCCCTCTACCTATAAATATGTGTCTACTCCCGGATTTTCGCGCAGTCCAAACCCTAACCCGCTCCTCCGCGCCGCCGGACACGTCCGCCGCCGGCCGGACGCGTCCGCCACCGCCCGCGACCAATCAGAGAGTGCCACGTGGCCCGGCCACCTCCCATCACTGCCGGCCCGCTCGGGCCCGAGGCCGGCCCCCGCGGCCC
>NC_041384.1:153041614-153074967 GCF_002162155.2 Triticum dicoccoides | reverse complement strand
CCGTCCACCGCGTCGCCTCGCCGCCGCCCTGCCGCGCTAGCGCCGCCCGGCCGCGACTCCGGCCGGATCCGGTGCCCCGCTCCTCCGGCGTCCTTCTTCGGTCACCTCCTTCGTCTCCGGCGAGAGCCCCGGCCAACTTCGTAAACCGTGCCCGATCTAGATCCAGCGCTACAGTAAACCTAGGGTTGACTTCGTTTTTTTCCAAGTCTGCAGTTTATTTCGCATATTTCATCATGCTATAACTCCGCATCCGTAGCTCCGTTTTGGGCATATAGCATATCAAAATGTTCGCCTCAGAGAGCACATCATTTCATCTCATTGCATAATTTTCATTTTAGTTCATCTTGATGCCCGAAATGCTGTTAGAAGAATGCTATTTGAGATAATTGTCAGATCTGCTGCTCCAATTAGATATTTGTCATTTTTGCCATGATTATTGTGTGCATGATATGCCCCTATGCTCTACATGTGTTTTGTTATATGTTTTGCCATCTATCCAGAGGTGCAACCCATGTACTTTTGTGATGTGTGTGGTGACTAGCACAAGCTTGCAAAGTGGGGCATTCGTTAATGCTGATTTCAGGGACTTAGCATTTCCACTAAGTCCTTGGTCTGTTTATCTCATTATGCCATATGTTCATGTTGTTTCCTAGTGATCTGCGCCTCTTTTGAGGATGATCAGTAAGGATGATTTGTTAATCTTGTAGTGCTCTATCCATTCATGTCTTTGTTTGCAATTATGGAGCACCCTAGCTTGAGTCAATCGAGCTCTACTTTTGTCATTTCGTGAATCTGGGCAGATTGTCTACTTGTTAGCGATTTTGCCGAGGATGTTGTAGTTGATCCGTGCATGCTATGCTATTGTTCTTGCCATGTCTAGCTTGTATTTTGTGTATTCTTGATGGTTGTATGCTTAGATTTTCATGACTTGCTAGTGAGTGCATCGAGCTCGTAAACATGCCTACTTGATATCTGTTTTAGCATGCTCCAGTTTTCACCAAGTCTGAGAACTGATTATGTGTTTGCCATGTTCACATGCTTGCAAATGTATTTTCTGATCCCTTTTGGCTCAAGGTCACTAAGGGACTTTTGTTAAGATCTTTGAGTAGCTCCATGCCATGCTTTACTTTGCCATGTTCAGGTCCTGTAGCATATTGTTTTCTTGCTCCAAAGAGTGCTATCTGATCATACCCTCGAAATCACTACTATCTTTGCTTTGCCAGATGCTCGCTCTTTTGCTATGCCTATGCTACGATGCCTACCACTTGCTTATCATGCCTCCCAAATTGCCATGTTCAACCTCTAACCCACCATGTCCTAGCAAACCGTTGATTGGCTATGTTACCGCTTTGCTCAGCCCCTCTTATAGCATTGTTAGTTGCAGGTGAAGATTGGAGATCGTTCCTTGTTGGAACATTATTTACCTGTTGGGATATCATTATATTATCTTGTTATCTTAATGCATCTATATACTTGGTAACGGGTGGAAGGCTCGGCCTCTCGCGTAGTGTTTTGTTCCACTCTTGCCGCCCTAGTTTCCGTCATATCGGTGTTATGTTCCCGGATTTTGCGTTCCTTATGCGGTTCGGTTATAATGGGAACCCCTTGATAGTTCCCCTTGAATAAAGCTTTTCCAGCAATGCCCAACCTTGGTTTTACCATTTGCCACCTAGCCTCTTTTTCCCTTGGGTTTCCGGAGCCCGAGGGTCATCTTATTTAAACCCCCCCGGGCCAGTGCTCCTCTGAGTGTTGGTCCGACCGAGTAGACTGCGGGGCCACCTCGGGGCAACTTGAGGGTTGGTTTTACTCGTAGGATGTCTCATCTGAGTGTGCCCTGAGAACAAGATATGTGCAGCTCCTATCGGGATTTGTCGGCACATTCGGGCGGTGTTGCTGGATTTGTTTTAACTTGTTGAAGTGTCTTGAAGAACCGGGATACCGAGTCTGATCGGAATGTCTCGGGAGGAGGTCTATTCCTTCGTTGACCGTGAGAGCTTGTCATGGGCTAAGTTGGGACTCCCCTGCAGGGATTTGAACTTTCGAAAGCCGTGCCCGCAGTTATGGGCAGATGGGAATTTGTTAATGTCCGGTTGTAGATAACTTGAACTTTAACTTAATTAAAATGAATCAACTATGTGAGTTACCGTGATGGTCTCTTCTCGGCAGAGTCCTGGAAGTGAACACGGTGTTGGAGTTATGCTTGCGCAGGTTGTTCTCTAGATTACTCGCTCGCGCCTTGCCTCCTCTTCTCGCTCTCTTTTGCGAACAGGATAGCCACCATATATGCTAGTCGCTTGCTGCAGCTCCACATATTTTTCCTTGCCTTACCTATTAAGCTTAAATAGTCTTGATCGTGAGGGTGCGAGATTGCTGAGTCCCTGTGGCTCAGAGATTACTTCCAAACCAGATGCAGGGCCTGATGATTCCGTTCCAGATGACGCGCTTGAGCTCAAGTGGGAGTTCGACGAGGACTCACGCCGATACTACGTGTCTTTCCCTGATGATCAGTAGTGGTGCCCAGTTGGGGTGATCGGGACCGTGTCGCATGTTGGGTTATCTTTTATTTTGGCGCCGTAGTCGGGCCATGAGTGTTTGAATGTTGTAATTCTATTTATGTACTTTGATTGACGTGGCGAGTGTAAGCCAACTATGTATCTCCCCTTTATTATCTATATTACATGGGATGTTGTGAAGATTGCCTAACTTGCGACATTGCTTTCAATGCGGTTATGTCTCTAAGTCGTGCGTCGACACGTGGGAGCTATAGCCGCATCGAGGGCGTTACAAGTTGGTATCAGAGCCTTCCCCGACCTTAGGAGCCCCCATTGTTGATTGTTTTTAGCAGCCGTTGTTGAGTCTAGAAAAATGTTTTGAGTCATTTAGGAATTATATATCGGAAAGTTTAGGAATTCTTTTACTTCCCAGTCTCCTCATCGCTCTGGTAAGGCATCCTGACATAGTGTTTTGACTCTTCTCTTCTCAAATTTCACTGAAAAAAAATTTAGGATCACGCGGGTACCTTGGAATCATTTCAATGGTTTTGTGACGAGAACATTGTTCTTGGTGACTCCTGTCTTTAGGGGTTGTGGCAGTGTCCCGGGGAGTTGAGCTCCGAGGTGTTGTCGTCACAATTTTATCGTTGCAGTTCTGGAATACCTGAGTTTAGTACGCTGATATAGAAAATCTCCTTTATGCAGTTCGTTGGTGAGATAACCTCGACACCACCCAGTACTGGGGCGGGAGTTCGGGAGTATCGCCATAACTTGTATAACGGATGCTTTTCGAAGGTTGAGGTAGATGGTTTCCGAAGTTTTCTTGGTTATGTGTTGAATGATGGATACAGCTGGATGTTGGAATTGCTAGATTTGGGTGAGATATTATGCTTCCCCTGTATCCCCAACACCTGATTGCATAACCGGAAAGGTTCGGGAGTTTCATAGGTGGGAATTCTTGTAGCTCTAGTTCTTCTTCCACAGGTATTTGGTTTGAGATTGGGATTTCTTACCGAGTATTCGTTCTTGATCCGTACCTTGTTGATTTATTCCTCTACCTAAATTCTAAGTGGCTTCTCAATTTATGGATATGTGACCATTTCAAGTGGACTACATTCGTTCATTTTGTTCGGATGTGAAGACTATATGTTGCAATTTCAACCCGTTTGATTCAGCTTCTTTTTATCTGTCAATGTGTTAACGGTTGTCACCCTCTTCAGGATGGCTCCCGCTAAGAGCACCAATCAGAATCAGAATCAGGATCCGCCACCACCTCCTCCTCCTCTAGAGGCATGGCAAGCTATGATGGCTGCAACCAATGCAAACACACAGTTGATCATGCAAATTCTTCAAGAGCACAATCAAGCGAACCAAGGCAACCAAGGCAACAATCAGAATCACTTTGCTACACTCAACCAGTTCCTTGATAACGGGCCAAAGACTTTCAGCAATTGTGTTGAGGCAACTGATGCCGATGATTGGCTCGTGGATCTGTGCAAGCATTTTGAGTGCAGTAACGTCGGGCCTGAGGACTTTGTCAAGTTCGCTTCCTTCCAACTCAAAGACCAAGCTGCAGAATGGTTCCAGCAGTACAAGGATTCCAGAGGAGGACGTGTGATTACCTGGGATGAATTCCGTCAAGACTTCAAAGCTCACCATATCCCTCATAGCATGGTTGAAAGCAAGCATGAGGAATTCCGCAACCTGAAGCAAGGCTCTTTGTCTGTCTATGACTACAACAAGCTGTTTCAGAAGCTCATCCGCTTTGCCAAGCAGGACGTCCCTGATGAGAAGAGCATGATATACCAGTTCAGGGGTGGTCTCAGAGAAGAAATCCAGCTAGCTCTTGTTCTCTTTGAGCCCTTGAGGTACGATGAGTTCTACAACATGGCATTGAAGCAAGAGGCTGCTCAACTGAGGTGTGATGCTTGCAAGAAGCGAGTCAGAGATGCTACTCCTTCCTCTACTCAAGGGGCCAAGCAGCGGAAGTATTGGCTTCCTCCTCCTCCATTCCGTCAGTCGTATCAGCAGAAGAGCAAAGGTGGCAGTGGATCTTCCCACCCACCCAACCCTGGCTTTCAGAACAAGACTTCGTCTCAAGCTCCAAGATCAAGTGCTCCGTATCACCGTCCACTTTCAGAGGTCACGTGCAACAAGTGCCAACAGAAGGGTCACTATGCCAACAAGTGTTTCAATCAGAGGCGTCTTCCTCCTCCTCCTCCTGTGAGATTGGTAAGTACAGCTGTGGTCAAGCATAACCCCAAGCACGCCAAGGTCAATTTGATGAATGCAGCTCAGGCAGAGGACTCGTTAGATGTCATCATGGGTAACCTTCCTGTTAACGATGTTCCTGCAAAAGTACTTTTTGATACTGGTGCATCGCATTCTTTCTTGTCATGCCCTTTTGCATCGAAGCACAATGTTGATACTGAGATCATGCCCAAAGTCATGCAAGTTGTTTCTCCCGGCAAGCTTTTGACTTCTAGTTTGATTGCTCCTGATATCTCTATCACGTTGGGAGACTACAAGTTTCTTTCTTCTCCGGTGGTTCTTGGCAACTCGGATATTGATCTTATTCTCGAAATGGATTGGCTTTCTAAGCACAAGGCGCATCTTGATTGTGCAGCCAGGCAGATTCAATTGACTCATTCGTCTGAGGATGTAATTGTCTTTGCCGCTCGTGATGATACCATCCGTCTGTTTTCTCTCAATGAGAAGGGTGAACTGGATGCTATCTCGCAAATTCCAGTCGTTTGCGAATATCAAGACGTCTTTCCAGAAGAGCTTCCAGGAATGCCTCCGCACCGGCCAGTTGAATTCGTCATTGATCTTGAGCCTGGCACGGAACCAGTGTGCAAGCGTCCTTACAAGCTCGGACCTGAAGAGTTGAAGGAGCTGAAGAAGCAACTCGATATTCAAGAGAGAATGGGTCTCATCCGGCCTAGTTCTTCTCCGTGGGGTTGTGGTGTTCTTTTTGTGAAGAAGGATGGAACGGAACGACTTTGTGTTGATTACCGTCCATTGAACAAGAAGACTATCAAGAACAAATACCCACTTCCCAACATCAATGAGCTGTTCGAACAACTCAAAGGTGCCCAAGTATTCTCCAAGCTTGATCTCCGTATGGGTTGTCATCAGATTCAAATCCGTGAGCAAGATATTCCCACGACGGCTTTCAGGACAAGCTATGATTCATATGAATACACTGTCATGTCTTTTGGCCTCGTCAACGCTCCTCCGACTTTCTCTCGCATGATGAACTTCATCTTCAACGCCTACACCAATGACTTTGTTTTGGTCTATCTCGATGACATTCTGGTCTTTTCGAAGAACAAGGAAGATCATGCCAAGCACTTGCATTTGGTACTCGATAAGCTCAGGGAACACCAGTTCCACGCCAAGTTCTCCAAGTGCGAATTTTGGCTCGATGAGGTTCTTTATCTTGGTCATATCATCTCTGCCAAGGGCATTGCGGTGAATCCTGAGAAGGTGTCTGCAATTGTGAATTGGGAACCACCTCAGAACGTGAAGCAACTCCATAGCTTCCTCGGTCTCGCAAGCTACTGTTGAAGATTCGTTGAAAACTTTTCTAAGATCGTGAAGCCTCTCTCTAATCTTCTCCAGAAGCATGTCAAGTACGTTTGGTCTCCGGAGTGTGACATTGCTTTCAACACTTTGAAAGAGAAATTGGTCACTGCTCCAGTTTTGACTCCGCCTGATGAATCCAAGCCGTATGAGGTCTTTTGTGATGCCTCTCTCCAAGGTCTCGGCGCAGTGTTGATGCAAGAGAAGAAAGTTGTGGCTTATACCTCTGCCAGTTGAAGCCCAATGAGAAGAACTACCCCACTCATGATCTCGAGTTGGCGGCAGTTGTGCATGCTCTTTTGACTTGGAGACATCTCTTATTGGGAAGAAAAGTGGACATTTTCACTGATCACAAGAGTCTCAAGTACATCTTCACTCAGCCTAATCTCAACCTCAGGCAGACTCGATGGGTCGAAATGATTCAAGAGTATAATCCGAGTATCGAGTATACTCCAGGCAAGGCCAATGTGATTGCTGACGCATTGAGAAGGAAGGCTTACTGCAACAGTCTTATTCTCAAGCCTTATCAACCCGAGCTTTGTGAAGCTTTCCGCAAACTTAATTTGCAAGTTGTTCCTCAAGGGTTCCTCGCCAACCTTCAAGTATCTCCTACCTTGGAAGACCAGATTCGCCAAGCCCAGCTTCTTGATGCTACGGTGAAAAAGGTGAAGATTGGGATTGCCAAGAGTCAACCCAAGTACAACTGCTACCGCCTTGATGACAAGGATACTCTCTTCTTCGAGGATCGTATTGTTGTGCCCAAAGGTGACCTTCGTAAAGTGATCATGAATGAGGCTCACAATTCTCTCCTCTCCATCCACCCTGGGAGCACGAAGATGTATCAGGACCTCAAGCAGGCTTATTGGTGGACTCGAATGAAGCGCGAGATTGCTCAATTCGTGAATGAATGTGATGTCTGCAGAAGAGTGAAGGCAGAACACCAAAGGCCAGCTGGTCTCCTCCAACCTCTTGCCATTCCAGAATGGAAGTTTGACCACATTGATATGGACTTCGTGACTGGGTTTCCAAAGTCCAAACGTGGCAATGATGCTATATTCGTTGTCATCGACAAACTCACTAAAGTGGCTCACTTTCTGCCTATCAAAGAGTCAATCACTGCAGCTCAATTGGTGGAACTCTATACCTCCTGAGTTGTCTCTCTGCACGGTATTCTTCAAGTGATATCTTCAGACCGTGGCAGCATCTTTACCTCCAAGTTTTGGGATTCTTTTCAGAAGGCCATGGGCACCAACATCCGCTTCACCACAGCTTTCCATCCTCAAACTAGCGGTCAAGTCGAGCGTGTCAATCAGATTCTTGAAGATATGCTCAGGGCTTGTGTGATCTCCTTCGGCATGAAGTGGGAGGATTGTATTCCTTATGCTGAATTCTCCTACAACAACAGTTTTCAAGCAATCTCGGGCAAGGCCCCATTTGAAATTCTGTATGGCAGGAAGTGTCGTACCCCTCTCAACAGGTCTGAAACTGGTGAACGTCAGCTTCTCGGCAATGACTTAATCACAGAGGCAGAGGAAATGTGCAAAGTCATTCAAGATAACCTCAAAGCAGCCCAATCCCGCCAGAAGAGAAACTATGATAGTAAGCACCGTGATTTGGCTTTCGAGATCGGAGATCATGTTTACCTCCTCGTCTCTCCTATGAAAGGTACTCGTTGCTTCGGTATCAAAGGGAAGCTTGCTCCTAGATACGTGGGACCTTTCAAGATCGTCAGCAAGAGAGGCGATCTCGCCTATCAACTCGAGCTTCCTTCAAACTTTGCAAATGTGCATGACGTGTTCCATGTCTCTCAGCTCCGAAAGTGCTTCAAGACTCCTGACCGCACCGTCAACTTCGAGGACATTGAGCTCCAAGAAGATCTCTCTTATCGTGAGCACCCCGTTGCTATTCTTGAAGAGACTGAATGCAAAACTCACAACAAGTCAATCAAATTCCTCAAAGTCAAGTGGTCACACCATTCCGACCGTGAAGCTACCTGGGAACGCGAGGATCACCTCTGTTCTGAATACCCGGCGTTCTTTCAGTCCTAGATCTCGGGACAAGATCCTTTCATAGTGGTGTAGTGTTGTAACACACCGGATATGATTTACCCAATATGTACTCCAACTCTTGCCGTTTCCGGCGTTAAGTTATTTTATTTTCTCGGGTTCGGGTCTTTGTCTCCGTGTGTTGTTGTCTTTGTCATGCATCTCATATCATGTCATCATGTGCATTGCACTTGCATACGTGTTCATCTCATGCATTCGAGCATTTTCCCCGTTGTCCGATTTGCATTCCGGCGCTCCGTTCTCCTCCGGTGGTCATTTCTACCTTTCTTTCGTGTGTGGGGATTAAACATTTCCAGATTGGACTGAAACTTGCCAAGCAGCCTTGGTTTACTACCGGTAGACCGCGTGTCAAGTTTCGTACCATTTGGACTTCGTTTGATGCTCCAACGGTTAACCGAGGGACCGAGAAGGCCTCGTGTGTGTTGCAGCCCAACACCCCTCCATTTTGGCCCAAAACCCACCAAAACCCTCTCCATCATCTAGAGCGTTCGATGACAATCGCGTGGCCGAAAACCGCACCTCATTTGGAGTCTCCTAACTCCCTCTACCTATAAATATGTGTCTACTCCCGGATTTTCGCGCAGTCCAAACCCTAACCCGCTCCTCCGCGCCGCCGGACACGTCCGCCGCCGGCCGGACGCGTCTGCCACCGCCCGCGTCCAATCAGAGAGTGCCACGTGGCCCGGCCACCTCCCATCACTTCCGGCCCGCTCGGGCCCGAGGCCGGCCCCCGTGGCCCGCCTCTCCGCCGCCGCCGCCGGCGGGAGACCGCGCGAGGTCGCCGCCGTCCCGCCCGTTCGCCACCGGCCGCCGTCGCCGCCCTTCACCGCGGAGCTCGCCGCCTCCGTCGCGGCCCCGTCCGCCGCCTCGCGCCGGCGACGGTCGCCGTCCACCGCGTCGCCTCGTCGCCGCCCTGCCGCGCCAGCGCCGCCCGGCCGCGACTCCGGCCGGATCTGGTGCCCCGCTCCTCCGGTGTCCTTCTTCGGTCACCTCCTTCGGCTCCGGCGAGAGCCCCGGCCAACTTCGTAAACCGTGCCCGATCTAGATCCAGCGCTACAGTAAACCTAGGGTTGACTTCGTTTTTTTCCAAGTCTGCAGTTTATTTTGCATATTTCATCATGCTATAACTCCGCATCCGTAGCTTCGTTTTGGGCATATAGCATATCAAAATGTTCGTCTCAGAGAGCACATCATTTCATCTCATTGCATAATTTTCATTTTAGTTCATCTTGATGCCCGAAATGCTGTTAGAAGAATGCTATTTGAGATAATTGTCAGATCTGCTGCTCCAATTAGATATTTGTCATTTTTTCCATGATTATTGTGTGCATGATATGCCCCTGTGCTCTACATGTGTTTTGTTATATGTTTTGCCATCTATCCAGAGGTGCAACCCATGTAGATGTGTGTGGTGACTAGCACAAGCTTGCAAAGTGGGGCATTCGTTAATGCTGATTTCAGGGACTTAGCATTTCCACTAAGTCCTTGGTCTGTTTATCTCATTATGCCATATGTTCATGTTGTTTCCTAGTGATCCGTGCCTCTTTTGAGGATGATCAGTAAGGATGATTTGTTAATCTTGTAGTGCTCTATCCATTCATGTCTTTGTTTGCAATTATGGAGCACCCTAGCTTGAGTCAATCGAGCTCTACTTTTGTCATTTCGTGAATCTGGGCAGATTGTCTACTTGTTAGCGATTTTGCCGAGGATGTTGTAGTTGATCCGTGCATGCTATGCTATTGTTCTTTCCATGTCTAGCTTGTATTTTGTGTATTCTTGATGGTTGTATGCTTAGATTTTCATGACTTGCTAGTGCGTGCATCGATCTCGTAAACATGCCTACTTGATATCTGTTTCAGCATGCTCCAGTTTTCACCAAGTCTGAGAACTCATTATGTGTTTGCCATGTTCACATGCTTGCAAATGTATTTTCTGATCCCTTTTGGCTCAAGGTCACTAAGGGACTTTTGTTAAGATCTTTGAGTAGCTCCATGCCATGCTTTACTTTTCCATGTTCAGGTCCTGTAGCATATTGTTTTCTTGCTCCAAAGAGTGCTATCTGATCTGAAATTCCAGACAAGTGTTAATTTCACTAAGTCTGAGATCTGTATGCCAAATGCATTTTTGCCATGCTTGTTTGAACCTGTTAATGGATGAATTGGCCGTAGCTTAGTGCTAGTATATTGTTAAGCATCATGAATGGATCCCTGCCATGTATTTTGATGCCATGTTTGGGTGCTGTAGCATGTTCATCTTGTTGCATCTAGTCGGCTACTTGCTGTAAATCGCAGAACGTGGTCATATTTGAATTGCTTGCCATTCCCAAACCGTAACTCCGATTCCGGTGATCTTTTTATCGTTTTCAAGCGATTTCATCTCAACTTTCCAGTGGAACACTTGGATTTCTGAGTTGAGGCCAGGTTCTTTCATTCCTTGCCAAATCTTGCATATGCATCACATATCGCATCGCGCATAGCATACCATCTTTGCATCATATTGTTTGAGCTTTGCACGTGGTTGATTGTGTCCTTGTTGCTTGTTTGTCTTGTTTGGGTAGAGCCGGGAGACGAGTTTGCTAACGAGGAGCCCGTTGAGTTTGCTTTCAAGGATCCACTCAACTCTGACAACTTTGTAGGCAAGATGATCATACCCTCGAAATCACTACTATCTTTGCTTTGCCAGATGCTCGCTCTTTTGCTATGCCTATGATAGGATGCCTACCACTTGCTTATCATGCCTCCCAAATTGCCATGTTCAACCTCTAACCCACCATGTCCTAGCAAACCGTTGATTGGCTATGTTACCGCTTTGCTCAGCCCCTCTTATAGTGTTGTTAGTTGCAGGTGAAGATTGGAGACCGTTCCTTGTTGGAACATTATTTACTTGTTGGGATATCATTATATTATCTTGTTATCTTAATGCATCTATATACTTGGTAAAGGGTGGAAGGCTCGGCCTCTCGCGTAGTGTTTTGTTCCACTCTTGCCGCCCTAGTTTCTGTCATATGGGTGTTATGTTCCCGGATTTTGAGTTCCTTACGCGGTTGGGTTATAATGGGAACCCCTTGATAGTTCTCCTTGAATAAAGCTTTTCCAGCAATACCCAACCTTGGTTTTACCATTTGCCACCTAGCCTCTTTTTCCCTTGGGTTTCCGGAGCCCGAGGGTCATCTTATTTAAACCCCCCCCTCCCCGGGCCAGTGCTCCTCTAAGTGTTGGTCCGACCGAGTAGACTGCGGGGCCACCTCGGGGCAACTTGAGGGTTGGTTTTACTCGTAGGATGTCTCATCTGAGTGTGCCCTGAGAACGAGATATGTGCAGCTCCTATCGGGATTTGTCGGCACATTCGGGTGGTGTTGTTGGATTTGTTTTAACTTGTCGAAGTGTCTTGAAGAACCAGGATACCGAGTCTGATCGTAACGTCTCGGGAGGAGGTCTATTCCTTCGTTGACCATGAGAGCTTGTCATGGGCTAAGTTGGGACTCCCCTGCAGGGATTTGAACTTTCGAAAGCCGTGCCCGCGGTTATGGGCAGATGGGAATTTGTTAATGTCCGGTTGTAGATAACTCGAACTTTAACTTAATTAAAATGAATCAACTATGTGAGTTACCGTGATGGTCTCTTCTCGCCGGAGTCCGGGAAGTGAACATGGTGTTGGAGTTATGCTTGCGCAGGTTGTTCTCTAGATTACTCGCTCGCGCCTTGCCTCCTCTTCTCGCTCTCTTTTGCGAACATGATAGCCACCATATATGCTAGTCGCTTGCTGCAGCTCCACATATTTTTCCTTGCCTTACCTATTAAGCTTAAATAGTCTTGATCGCGAGGGTGCGAGATTGCTGAGTCCCTGTGGCTCACAGATTACTTCCAAACCAGATGCAAGGCCTGATGATTCCGTTCCAGATGACGCGCTTGAGCTCAAGTGGGAGTTTGACGAGGACTCATGCCGATACTACGTGTCTTTCCCTGATGATCAGTAGTGGTGCCCAGTTGGGGTGATCGGGACCGTGTCGCATGTTGGGTTATCTTTTATTTTGGCGCCGTAGTCGGCCATGAGTGTTTGAATGTTGTAATGCTATTTATGTACTTTGATTGACGTGGCGAGTGTAAGCCAACTATGTATATCCCCTTTATTATCTATATTACATGGG
Source organism: Triticum dicoccoides (assembly GCF_002162155.2). Classification (NCBI taxonomy): domain Eukaryota; kingdom Viridiplantae; phylum Streptophyta; class Magnoliopsida; order Poales; family Poaceae; genus Triticum; species Triticum dicoccoides. The sequence goes on along the minus strand of NC_041384.1, from coordinate 153,062,677 downwards.
ATGTTGTGAAGATTGCCTAACTTGCGACATTGCTTTCAATGCGGTTATGTCTCTAAGTCATGCCTTGACACGTGGGAGCTATAGCCGCATCGAGGGCGTTACAAGCATGTACTTACAAGAACAATGCAGAGCTAAAAAAACATTGGCATTGGATACATTCGACACTAATGTAACCATTCATACAGATCAGATAATTTGGAGTGAACAATTGATAAGCAAGCTATCATGCATACTACTGTCACATAATGAACCAGGTATGTATGCAAATACAGTGATACAGGATAACATGTACTAACAAGAGCAAAGCAGCGGGCAACATATTTGCGATATCCTGTCGTTCTTGTCAAACCAGAATTCTTCTTCGAGCAGATTTCCTGCAAAAAAGATCCGTAAGGCACATGCGGAAAAGTAGAAGTTCAAATTGTCATGTGATTTCATAGACAGTACCTCATCCTGGGAATTAGACCAGTGCATAAAAAGGTTTTTCCATTCAATGTATTCTAAATTTAGCACAGGAGACTTCACCGGAAATTCGTTTATAGACTTGCCATCAAAGTGTGATTTCCTCAGGTAACACCGATACTGCTGCAATGCTTCCTTGAAAAGCACAAGCAAGCTTTGCTCGTCATGACTATCCAGATTGACCCTCGCCTAGTTACAACAATGTAATGTAAATCATTCATGTGTTCAATTAGCAGAAAACAGGAAAATAATAACCATGAATAATAGCACTTACACATAAGTTGGACAGGAAGATGTGAAAATGGTGTTTGTCTTCACAATAATCTTCCCATGATGGGAATATATGCACGTAGTCCCTAACAACATTCAAAGCATTGTCTTTTAAACTGGGAATAAATGGAATGGGGTTCCAATCTGCAGGAATTGGCCGTCTCTACAGTTGGGATAGGTCTTCGGCCAGTGGACTTGCTGTACTTTTTGCTGGAGTGGGATTTTTCTATGGTACAGCTAGTGCTATGGCAAATGAAATCGGTATACCTTTTGCTGGAGTGAAGGTCCTGTGTGGTGGGGCTAGTGGTGTGGCCAGTGAAGTATGGGTACAGTCTGCTGGAGTCGGTCCTACATTTTGTGTCATTGGTTGTACAGCCAATATAAGTGGGGTGCTGTTTGATTTCTCCTGCACCACCATGTTTTTCAAGGAATTTGCTGGTGCTCCTTTAGGTTCGGCAATCACCCTCTTCCTTTTTGATGTCTGATGCACAAGAATAGCATTTGAGTGAAAAAACATGGTATGATGACAGATGGAATATGTATTGATAATGGATGGGCATGGCATCTCGACATATATGATGAGTAAACTAAGCAGATGGCGGTGCAACAAAGTAGAAGAAATACAAGACAACATATGCAAGATACCCGCAATCAATAAAACATTGCCAAATTAGAACAGGCACCTTGATGGGTGAACAGGACATGCCATCTGCCTTTGACTCCTCGAGGTTATAATAGTCATTAGGATGATATTCTGAACAAGAATCAACAGGTGGGGAGCGTATGAGTTTCATTGCATCCAGAATGGCACTCAATGCCTTGGTGCCAATTTTGTAAGTCATTGCAGTGTTTAGGTTCAAGAGTGGACTGTTGCTAGTGCGACACAAAGCAGCTACACAGATCATAGTGTAGATATAATGGGAAAACCTTAAGCATCAGAGTAAAATTAGCAAAGTGGAACTTGCTGGAATATATGTGCTAGTATTGCCGGTACAGGTAGAAAGGCTTCGGATACCAGCTCTCTTCAAGTGAAGGTGCGGTACTATTAATATTAATGTAACTCTCAAAGGCGACACAGCTCCCCACATTTCCTTGCTATTCTTATAGGATTCAAGTGGGCAGGCCACTACAAATCCTATTCCTATGTTTACAAGATCCTATGAATCAAAGAGGCTCAAAGTGTCCATCACAACCGATCGTATAGACCTCTACACTGCAAATGTCCCTGCTCATCTTCAGTACAAGGAACATACTGTACTACTATCATACTCCCTCCGTTCCAAAATATAAGTCTTGGTAGAGATTTCCACTATGGATCACATACAGATGTATCCAGGTACTTTTTAGAGTGTAGATTCACTCATTTTGCTCCATATGTAGTCCATGGTGGAATCTATACAAAGACTTGTATTTAGGAACGGAGAGAGTACATATTAAAGAAGAACGGAAGAGGAACATGGTAAAGAAGAGCAAGAAGATTTTGGATAATAAAATGTTGGTTGCGCAGTGCCCACACATGATGAACCAGAGCGCATTAAGAATGCAACTCCTAGCTGTCTCTCGACCATTTCAGGCGGTTGGATGAAGATCCTACGTCTCCTAACCTTTCTTCTTCCTCGTCTCTGATTCTTCCCATACAGAACACCGCACGGGCCGCCGGCTGGACCACCGGCCCCCACCGCCTGTATTCCTCCGCCACCCCCACCCCCACCCCCACCCGCGTCGAGTTTTCTTCGTTCGGGGAGGCCCCACAACCACCCGAGCCCTTCGATCGCACCGACGAACTCCGGCGAGCTCTGAAAAATCGACTGACCCAATTTTGAAATTAGTCTACTTTGATTTAACTAGTGTGGAATATAAAAGGGGAAAACCATAAGCATTGTGAGTATGGTGTTGAGCGTGCCATGGCGGATCTGAAGGTGCAAACCGGACAAAGCAACTTCGCAACCAAGACAAGAAATCAGAGTAAAGCAGTGGCGATCTATTTTCTTGCTGCGATAAATAAGTTGAGCAGATACGAAAGAGTACCGCTTCTGGTGCGGCGCCATGTAGGCATCTGCTGAGAATTTGACAGTGTTGCGGTAGCGATGGTTGTCGGCGGCGTGGAAGCAGATCTAGGAGGGTAGATGGTGGCGGCGGGGCGTGGTGGATGAGACGGTCGTAGGAGCGGCGCCGGCAAGGTGGACGACGGCGGGGATGAAGCGAGAGGACGGGATGCAAGGATCCCGGTCCGAAGCCGTGGATGAGAGAGGTCGATCTCTTGTAATGGATGGCGGCATCGGGGTATCAGCTCTGGCATGGTGGACGAGGACGGCGGTGGATGGGGTGGCGGACGGCGGCAGACGGAGGAGGGTGGGGTGGAGAGGGTGTTTTGGCGCCCACGGAGTACGAATGGGGAAAAGGGAGGTAGAGAGGAAGGGGGGAACCCTGTATTCAGGGCACGCTTGTCTCAAATGCAAGGAAATTTACAAACTTAGCCCCCGTTTCAAATTTCTACTACATCACAGCAACACTAGTCAGTCGGGGATAGGACGGCAATTTCGCATACACCGAATATTTGCCGACGAGAGTTTGTTTTTGGCGCCCACCGTGGATGAATATGAATTGGGGAGGGAGTCGATTTTGGCCGAGGACACACTTTGTTTTGGCGCCCATCGTGTATGAATCCGGGTGAGAGGCGGTTACGTCACGTTTGGGTGAAATTACAAACCTACCCTATCGAAACCTATAGAAATCCAGCATATAGGCTTTGCGTGGCAGGGATAGGCAGCAGTGATTTCCATCTTGCAGATTTTGGTTCCGAGCGGTTACTGCGACTTTCCCCGCTTCGTTCAAATTTTGTAGAGTGCACGTTTACCGTGCCAACTCAATTCGAATCCCGTTTGTATTCTATTTTTTCGGGCGGGATCCATTTTCAATTGGAATTACATTCTATATACATCATTTTTTTATATATACTTTCAAAAGCACAACACCATTTATACATAAATATGGTTTACAAATGGCATGATCTCAGATTCATAAGGTTGTATCCATCAATTTGGATTTTCAAATATTTGAAACCACTTTATGTTGAAATCCAATGTATGCATTCCTCGCTAACTGTCTCCAATTAATGTGTGTTTCATGCGGTTTTTTTACTTCTCAAGCATGTATAATGTGTTTCACACACGCAACATATAGTGTAATCCCATTTAGACATTAATTGCATATAAACCATGCATTGTTTGTAATTGAAGAATCTATGGATCGCCAATATTGATAAACTATATAACATTACACGTGTGCCCAAATTCAAATGAATATGCATGTTTGATACACCAATTTGCGTTATGATATTATCGATGTCGTGATCTCCAGTTTAAATATTTGAATCCCCTTTAATCCAGATATTCGTCTCATATAGCTATCACTCATGCTTATATAGGACTATCTCTCTGGACCTATATGCGTTCATCGTCTCTCAGGTATCTCTCGTGCTACATGTATGTCGACAATGATCTTTTATCTTCGTAACACACTGACGGTACTCTCTCCCTCGACCTTCATCACTTTATCTCTCTCTAAGTATATCTCGCTCCCTGCAATGTGTCTCTAACAATGATTCTCCATGTGGAATCTCTTTCTCTCACACAAACACAAAACTTTGTCTCCCGGGGTCTCATTTCTCTCTACTATTCCCATGTGTGCCACTCGCACACCCCTCATACAGAGATGTCTTCCACTCCTTAGATATGAGAACCTACGACTCTTCCTCATCAATATCTCTTTCTCACACACAAACACAAACTTTGTCTCCCAGGGTCTCATATTTCTCCATTGTTCTCTTGTATGTCGCTCACACACACCCTCTCTCCCTAGAGATATCTTGCGTTCCCTCGTATGTCTCTCTAGCTATCACTCTCGTTGTGAAATATCTTTGTCTCTCGCAGACACAAAACTCCGTCTCTCTGGATCTCATTTCTCTCTGATATCTGTTTGTATGTGACTCACACACACCCTCTCTCTATCTCTCTCACACCCACACACATAACCCAGCCTTCTGATCCACTCGACTCCTATCTCTAACGCACACTAGCTAGCATCTTTATCTTTCTATTTATCTGTTTCTCAATCAACCTTCTTTCTCGCCCTCACTCTTGATTCCTATCACGCACACTACATATGTTTCTCTCTACATGCAGTCAAGTGCCCTCTCACACACATATATAACTTCACCCTTTGAACCACCCGACGGTCATCTCCAACACCCAAACTAGCGGATGTCCCTCTAGCTAGCATCTCCATCTCTGCATCTATCTGTAGTTTCTCCGTCAACATTTATTTCTCGCACGGAGTCTTGATTCCTATCACCCACACTACATATGTCTCTCCATACATATGCATTTATAGGTTGGTCTCTTTTGCACAATCGTTGCGCCTCACTCCCTCTGCTCACCATAGATGCATGCTCCAGCCCACGCCACTATCTCTTAAAGACAAAAAAACATGCTCAATTGTCGGGACTTCTTCCATGCATTCTCACATGCATGCATATTGTCATACCGATTCATCTCTCCCATGTCGTTGATCTTATGACTTATGTCTTCTTTCTTTTATCTCGATCATGCGCGCGCACACACACACACATCCCACGTATACATGTATACCTCTCACACATGCATGTTCAAGGTCTCTATCTCTCTATACGTAGTTAATTACCCTCAATCCTAACGCCACATCAAATCGTTCTCCTCTTTTGTGCACATAACTTCCGCCTAGATGGGTAAAACACACACTCACACTTAACAATCTCCTTCTAGCTACCCCCCCCCTCTCACTATTCCCCTATATCCCCGAAACCAATAAGACCATCCCTTCGTTTAATTACCACCTACATGCCCCATCGATATATAGTAGCCTTCCTCGGTGTCTCTCAAACAAACACGTTCTCTCGAAGTCGACTCCTCTCATGCATATAGATCCTAATGCGTTTTTCGAGGCTAACTTTGACCAAACGTTAGAGCAATAATATATGACATGCAACTTACACAAGGCATACCTTCAATTTTGTATGTCAAAGGAGCTTCCAATAATATAATTTGCATAGTATACATCTCATGTGCTATTAATCTTGTCAATAGTCAAAGGCTATCTTGAAAAACACATTAGGCCCTATATAGATGGAAGGAGGGAGTAGGTCCCATGCAAAAAATGAGAATAAAATCCAAACATCTGGGCATCATGGCTCGGTCGATAACATTGAGAAACTTGGTTTTAAAATCATGAAACTTGTCATGGTGTCATGTCATGGTAGTACCATGCCGTGGTAAAAAAAATTGGCCGAATAGGAACAAATTTTGGTATAAGCTTCTTGCAAATCGGAGCTTCTCTCAAGAAGGCTCGTGGTTCTGGGAGGGAACGTGTCACCTTTGTGTGCATAATTCAAATTTTAAATACAAGCACATGTTCCAGTGCACCAAAGTTGGTTGAAAAATCACATGTGTGTCCTCGGGTAAATTTCTAGGTTCCATGCAAGAAATGGGAATGAAATTCAAAATTCTGGGCGTCGTGGCTGGGTTGGAAACATTGAGAAACATAGTTTTTTAATTCCTGTAAATCCAAAACACGCATGAAAATAATGAAACTTGGCTTGGAGCCATGACATGGCACCAACATGTTGTGGTAAACTTGCAGTCTGATTTGCGAAGGAGCACACATTAACAATCAACAAAGTCATTTTGGAAGAAGTGATGTCATGTTACAATCGGAAACACAAGTATTATTGAAACCGTGGGCGTTCTACTTACTAGTACCATTTACGTGCCACCACACGTCCCCTTTTTATTAGCTAGGAGGTGATGTGCAGGGTAGCTATTTGAGTACGAGAGGCATGCGATCAGACCCCTACGCGTGCTTATCGGGAGGAGAGCCCTTTGACCTCCATCTGCCGTCCACCTCTCTCCCAAGGTCTCCATAAATGGCGCCCGAGCCTCTGTTTAATGGCGAGGCTATGTCTCACTCGACTGTGATTTAAGAGAGAAAAAAGAAAATCTGAAAAGCACGGATCTTGATGTAAGATCCGACGGACCTATATAGCATCTACTGCGACTTATAGCAAGACTGATGAATATATAAGGACGATTAATTTTTTTTGATCAAAGAAGGGCTTGCCCCTTCCGATTTTCATTACTGAAAACCACCACAATTCACAAGAAGTTCAGCACAACTCCAGCCTAACACGAAGGACTAAAAGCTACCAGATTGAAATCGCAACATCCCAAGAGGCCAACAAAGGCCAAACATCTGTGCTAGAACCCAACATTTCACAACTGACGACACAATCCACATCCTAAACCGATTATTACATCAAAAGAAACCAGGAAACTAGTCTCCGCGGCAAGCGGAAATGAGCTCTTTCGTGTCCTCAAGACACTGCTTGAGAACATCCACGGATTCCTCCACCACGTTTGACGCTTGTTGCGGAGCATGTCATTCTCGTCCATAAGATTCTTCAACAAGGCACTAGTCTCCTCCTGCAGGTCTGCACTTCGGATGATCTTCTCCCTCAGCAGGTCGCGCTCGGCCCCGAGCCTCTCATTGCCCTCCCTTAGTTGCCGGATGACGCCGGTAGCCTGTTCAAACGAGGCTATCATGTCATCCTGCAACCTCGCCGAGCGGGAGATCTGATCCGTCTGGCTATGGACGATCGCATGCATGTGCCTGTAACAGTCGTCGCGTGCCCGCGAGAAATTTTCCCAGACCGCCGCGGCGCGGCGGGACATCTCTACTGCATTCATGGCGCGGCGGGACATCTCTGTTGCTTCCGCGGCGCGACCGGGCCAGTCTACTGCATCGACGGCGCGGCGGGACCTCCGTGCTGCTTCAGCGGCACGGCGGGACCTCCGTGCTGCTACTTCCACGCGGCGGGACATGTCGGCTGCTCTCGCAGCAAGGCAGGACATCTCTCGTGCTTCCGCTTCCATGCTCGCCTCTCCCTGGTGGCAATCTCTCGACCCAGAACTCATGCTGGCCATGGCAGACGCAAGGGAAGGATGCTGAATGACTTGTTTGTTTTTGTGGATGAGGAGTTGAGGAGGAATGTGCAGTCATCTTGGCATACTAGTATTTATAACCGAGTACTAATACGCTCCTAAGTGGGAAACCGTTTAGGTTGTGATCGGTGTGAACAGGTTTGCAATTCAATATAGCATGGAGTAATTTGGAATGTGACGAGACGCAAGCTCAAAATTTATTGACGGTTCTAGTTTCGAAGTGTGGCACTATTCCGGGATGGAGTGCTTCTTTTTCTACTCCCTCCTTTCCAGTTTTATAGGGCTTATCTCAAAATTTTAGTTTTTCCATTTTATAAGGCTCAATTTGGTTGTCCCCAACACATGTTCAGATTCCAAGGTGCATTAAATCATTGCATGCAAGTATTAAGAGAAAATTGACCAATGCATGTACTTTATGCATGCATGCATTGCAATTAATGCATTAAACCTATCTCTCGGGACTTCTCGCACGCACCATCGTGCCACCCACAAAAACTTGTACTCTGAGTTTAGTAGTACGTTATACAGGAAGAGAGGAGGTGCAACACGCACTCGTCCTCTCACACACGCGTCTATTTTTTCTCGAAAAGGAGGATGATGACCCCGGCCTCTGCATCTGGGAGTCACACACGCAAATTATTGAAATATATCGAGTGCAGTCTTTTGATGTGTCGCGTCAACTCGTACATCAACGAGAAGTTTGATTATCCTCTCCCTCGCGGACTTAACTGCACATGCCTTTGGCTGTATGACAGGTTGGCCACACACCTGTAGGGCCCACCTGTCATACACGCAAAGGCAGGAGCGTCCCTCCCTCGCCCATGAGCGTGGTGGCTGGCAAGACTAGGAGAAGCTTTTGCTACACGCTCTCCCCCCCGCACGCGGTGGACATGCAGCAGTTCAATCAGTGTCAAATGGCCAGAAGCGTACTGTACTACTCCTCCAGTGCAGTAGTATTCCATCATTGTTCGACTTCCCGAAGAGGCGAAGAGCCAAGCGCAGCCCGGACGCTCGTGTGGCAGTTTCATGTGTATAGTAGTCTAGAATAGCGTGTACCGTGCCTGTAAGCTTAAAATCATTGGGGTCGGCTCCATGCTATGTGGCCGTCTCGAAGTTTTTTTAAAAAAATAGTCTTCTGGCCCTACCCGAAAACTGCCGCGCGTACTGCCCGGGAAAAGCCCCACCCTCAACTTTTAACTACGCAAAAACAGTTCGAGCTTGTTCGTTCTATATAAATACAGTACTTACTGTATGTTTATTCACCCGTGGGGTTGTTCAATGAATGGAGGGGCGGGCAGCACAAGTGAACAATACTGTAGTACTACTAGTAGTAAGTAGGAGTCGTACAGTAGTCACCTTAAATAGAGAGTTTCTTTTCTTTAATGCCACGTACACAAATTGAAATGCTTGTTGTGGAGAGAAAAAACATAATCACTCCACTATATATGGACGCAGGGGCCAGAGTGCTTGCTTTACTAGGGTTGCTCTCTTCATTCTCTCATCCTCTCCAGATATAAACAAGACATCGGTAGCGACATTTTCTCTCTGCTCACCGCTGGTCACAGATCCGGTCGGATCCCTTAGGCCGGTGTGTGTAGAGGACTAAAAGGTGCATCATTCACGCGGTCATCGCCACCAAGGGAGGAAACCCACAGCTGCCAGAGGGGCCCGATCCTTTGCTAGTGCCGTTCTCTCCGACACATGGCCGGCTCGGGAGGTCCTCCGACCCTTCTTCCTCCCTGCCGTATTGTCCGCAGATCCGACCTGCCGCCGCCGACATCTCGGCGACCCTCAGGTATAAGTTCTTCGAAAGCGGCCTTCCTCTACTGCCCCAGCTCCCCACGTGTCTGCATGTGCATCTTTTTCTACTCCCATCAGCTCTTCCAAAGCCACCTAAATTTTTAGTATTATTAGAGGTAAATCTACTTCATGCATTCGAATCTAGGGCTTTGTTCAAACAACAAAGAAAGGAGGGAAAGTTGTAGCATGAATCTAGGACTTGATTCAAAGAAGAAATAATATGGTGAAAGTAGTAGAGACCAGATACCCAACCGGTCTCTTGGTTGAAAAGGGAAATAATGGGAAAACGCAGTACAAACTTGATAAGGAACAGATCTATTATTGGTTGAAAAAAGGATAGAAAGTGGCGGCTGGTGGACAAGTCAACAGAGTATGTCCAGGATTAGATTTGCTGCCATCACATAGTAAAAGGTCTCTAGGATTAGATTTGCTGCCCTCACATAGTAAAAGGTCCTAGGATTAGATTTGCTGCCCTCACATAGTAAAAGGTCTCCAGGATTAGATTTGCTGCCCTCACATAGTAAAAGGTCTCCAGGATTAGATTTGCTTCCCTCACATAGTACAATGGCACTCCTGCTGTTTTCCCCAGTATGATAAGTAAGTTGCTCCTTTACGCTGCTGAGTGTCCTGGTGTCCCCATGGTCCCATGCCCTTAAACCAACTCTTTAGCTGCTGTTGATTTACTGTGTCTGGTAAACAAGCAATGCCACCATTAAAGTAATCCCATATTTGAGGAATCTCATTGTTTATTGTAATGCTTCTGGTAACATGAAGCATCGCTGACATTTTAAAATTTCTATTGTCCTTGCGTGATTGCCATGAACATAATTAAGATGCTTCTTTTCATTTTGTATATGTTTCGTATATTCTTATTAACCAACAACTGTTTACTTTCTATCTTTTTGTGCAGATAGGGATATCCATTTCACCTTGTTGCTATTGTGACCTTTTGGTGAACTGCAGAAAACACTTTTTTGGAATGAGTGTCTTGTGCAGTTCAACAAAAATGTCACGTGGGCAACATCTCTCAATTTTGGTGGAACTGCACAAAATGGTGATTGGAGTTTCCAAAATCTCTGTCAAGTTCTGCTGGTAATCTCGTGCAACATTTTATTAGCCTTTGCAAGATGGAGCCGTCACTATCACTACAATGGCACTTTATTTTAGTGGAACTGCACAAAAGGATAAGAAAATTATAGTTGCTCCTTACATGATCCGGATAGCCAACCTTAATGTTCCTCAATATTGGTGCAACTACTAAAGACGAACCTGCCAGCTCACAAGAGCAAGTACTTCTTGCTAGCTGAATGATGCAATCTTTGCTTCATTTCAGGTGAACTGCAGAAAAGGCGCATGAATTGAATCATGGAACTCCAGGCAGACCTCATCCAAGTAGAGCTGGAGGTTGAGTTCAAGGAGGCAGCTATTAAAGCGAAATCATGCTCTCGTGTCTCCTTGTTTGTGCTGTGCAAACATGCTGTGCAAACAGGAATACTCAACTACAGATGTTGTGACGGTCAAGAGCATTCACCAAGTTCTTCGATTGTATGACATGGCTAGCCACGATGGATTTAATCCCGATATTCACTTTATCAAAAGGCTATAATGGGTTGGTTCTGAATCTTGCAAGCTGGGAATCAGTGAGATGTGTAGGCATCTTTGTTGTACTTATTATTTGGATCTTATTTGTTGGTTCTAAATCTTGCAAGCTGGGAATCAATGAGATGTGTAGGCATCTTTGTTGTACTTATTATTTGGATCTTATTTGTTGGTTTTGAATCTTGCAAGCTGGGAAATACGACATGATGATGCAGAGGACAACAACCATAACAAACAGTTCAAACTCGGTAGTATTATCTTTTGTGAAAGTGCGACAAATGTGATGATCGTGTCTGTCCTGAGAATAATAATTCTAATTGTTGTGCATGTTGATCCTGTGGCACTGATAGAACGACTGAATGCATTGCTTGTTTTAAGTACAAATTTCTATTAAAGCTAATTAAATTTAAGTAAAGTGACCACTAACTCCTGTTATTACAGTACCAATACAGACCCGCTCGTGAACCGACGTGTGGCCGAGGATGCATCTTCTGCCGGGCGTGCAGCGGAAGAGGGAGGGGTAGTAACTATTGTCGCTTGTACACACTCAGCTTACTGTTGAATCCAGTTCCCCAAGAGCTAAAAAACGAACTGCTGCCGCCGCCTACACACTTGTTCACTCGAAGAGACTCCAATGGAGATCTGAGGGGTGAGCCTGCTGGATATGGACTTCAGCAAGGAGCTCCCCTTTGAGTTCGCCGTTCAATCCTATGGCTGCACCAAGTTGAATGTGATGTACACCAACGATACAGACTCGGTGAAGCTCTGCCTCGCCTCAGTCCTATGGCTGCACCGGGTTCTGGAGCATTCGCCCGTTTCATCGGTAGTGCCGACTGCACCTTCGCTACGGTGGAGAGAAGGAAGAACGCGACGATTCGGCCATCTGGTGCAACAAGCTTGTTAACATCCAGAAGTAATACAAGATCATCAGCAACGGGCAGGAGAAGGACTCCGTGGTTGACCTCGCTGAGACCATCATCGAGCCCTGATACGCCAACATGAAAGAAGACGACCTGAACACGTGGGAGGTACCTCTGAATCTAGCCTACATAACCTACGCGGCCAAGAGTGCATACGCATGCTACGACATGTACATGCAGATCTTGGACATGAGGGCATGTTTGCTTCCCGTAACCGACGAGTACACGGACAGTCGCAGCATCATGATCAAGCGTGCCAGGAAGGTCTAGATGTTGTACTTTATCTGTTTATAAGCACCTTTATCATGTGAGTGTTTCATGCATTAGCCTATGTGTCGTAATTATCTGTTTTTTCCGAAATATTTCTTTTAAGAACCCATTAACCTGATTGCTTATTTAGTGGCAATTTTCTTACGTTTGTAAACAAGTTCACTTGTCCGTAAAAAAACTAGTTCACTCGGGTGCCGTTCTTTGAATCTCCTTCCTCCCAACATATTCCCCTCCTCAGGTGGACCCAGCAGGTCTCTGAATTTTCTCCCACTTTCTTTTTCGATGTAAACTGAGTTTTCTCCCAATACTTTCCCCTAGAACCAACTCAACTGTCCCACGTCTAGCCTAAAAAATAATAATACCCCACGTACTATTAACTCATCAAATTAAAATGATATTTTATTTCGTAAGTTGAAAGTTCTTACAAAATAATAATAATAATTGTTTATATATAACTTGGCAAGTTAACTCCTAGTGATTGCGTACATAAGCTTGCAAAGATTTTACTAACGTGCAATCATGTGTTCATGTTTTTATAACATTTCTTCGTCTAGCCCAACATGATATTTTCACCCAGCCCAGCAAGTTTGCGGCTTTCGACAAAAATGCAAATGGGATTTAAATGGGCTGCATAGATGCTACATCATTGTTTCACCCAGCCCACCAAATGGACTAAAAAAACAAATGGACTGACAGCTGGGTCCACGGCCACAGCCCAGTTATTTTGTGATTTGCCAAGTAAGTCGCTTTGTCAGGCCTGTTGGGCTGCAAATCTTTCAAGATGAGGAGAGCTTTCATTGGCTGGCCGAGAAAATGGCCCATAAGTAAGGAGAACTGGGCTGTACATTTTTAAAACACATCAAACCGGCAATTAGTTTCAAATATCTTTTTTTCATTTCGAGATTTTAAATTACATTAATTTTTATGCGTGGAGAATTTGTTGGATTTTATATTGATATACATTTATTTTTAAAATCAGTTTGAATGTGAGTCGAAATTTCGGGATTAAAAACAGTTCGGACCGCACCGAAATATGCAAAATTTCGTATAGTTTTTTAACCGTGGCCACAATATGGGCTGTAATGGTAACAAAAAGAATATGGGCTCCAAAAAAAACCTTAAGAATTAGCAAATGGGCTGTATGCTGTTTTCCACAGATTTGAGGCTTTCCTAAAAAAAAGGTTGACGCACAAGCAGTGACTGTTGGATAGCCATCCAACGGCCGTTGTGCTTCTTCAATCTCTGCTCTTCCTGCTCCAGCCGCTCAAACAGGCGCCGGCGGGACTGCCTGCTCCCTCCTCCCCGCGGCCGGCTCTCCTGCCACGCAGGCCTCACCGCCCCACCGTACTCCCATCGCTGGCCTAGCCATCCCTCTACTCACCCACACCTCTGTTATTCTCCGGCGACGGCAGACGAACCAGTAAACCCCCGTACATTCATACTCCCCTCCGCGTGGGAAACAACTGCCGAGTCTTCCCTACCTCCGTGTCGTTCCCTTCCTAGGCCTCGCCGTCGTCCACCGCCCTGGTGCTCTCGGTGCGGCCTGGTTAACATGGTCAACGACCGACATGCATCTGAAGTGGACTTTACGTGGAGAGGCCGACAGCTGGGTCCATGGCCGCACGCAAGGAAATACCTCCTTATTACGCGCAAAATAATGATTCCTCCAGCTCACATCAGGGACCCACCGAAAGGGCCTCTGTATTTCGCGAACAAAATGTTACCACTGCTGACAGCTCGGACCCACCAGCTATATCTTCGCACGTAAGGAAGTGCCTCCTAATTACGCACAAAAAAATGAATACCCCCTGCTAGCTGGGACCCACCTTAGTGGCAGGATGGCTTGTGGGCCTACTAAGTTGACGGGGACGGAGGGCTTTGTCAACTTAGTCAATATGCACAATTCTAGGTCCAGTTACCGTACGATGTCCATCCAACGGCTGTAGTGCTTCTTCAACCTCTGGTGTTCTTGCTCCAGCCGCCCAAACCAGCGCCGGTCGTGCCTCGTGCTCCTGCCTCCTGTGGCCGGCTGCGATGCGGCGGAGGCCTCACCGCCCCCTACTACTCCCACCGTTGGCCAGGACATCCCTCTTCTCACCCACACCCCTTGTTATTCTGCGGCGACGGTAGCCTCACACCGCAGCGAAACAGTGAACCCTTGTACTCCTCTACGCGTGGGCATCCACTGCCGCGTCTTCCCCGGCTCCGCGTCGTCCCCTTCCTAGGCCTCGCCGTCGTCCACCGCCCTAGTGCTCTCGGCGCGGCGTGGTCAAGGAACGGCTTCCATCGGACGTGGATTGTACGTGGAGAGGCTGGCAGCTGGGTCCATGGCCGCAGCAAGGAAGTGCCTCCTTATTACGCGCAAAATAATTATTCCTCCACCTGACAGCGAGGACCCACCGGATGGGCCACCAGTATTTTGCGAAAAAAATCTTTTCCCCCTGACTGCTGGGACCCATTGGACGGGCCACCGTATTTCGGGAAAAAACGTCCCCCCCCCCCCGCTGTCAGCTCGGACCCACCGGAAGTGCCTCCTTATTACGCACAAAAAAATGAATACTCCCCCGGCTAGCTGGGACCCACCTTGCTAGGAAGCTGACTTGTGGGCTTACTAAGTTGACGAGGACGAAGGGCTTTGTCAACTTAGTCAATATGAATGATTCTAGCTCTAGTGACCGTACGATGTCCATCCAACGGCCGTAGTGCTTCTTCAACCTCTGGTCTTCTTGCTCCAGCCGTCCAAAGCAGCGTCAGTCGTGCCGCATGCTCCTGCCTCCCGTGGCCGGCTGTGTTGCCGCAGAGGCCCCACCGCCCCCTACTATTCCCACCGTTGGCTAGGCCCTGCGGTGACGGCAGCCTCACATCGCAGCCTCACCAGTGAACCCTCGTAGTCCTCTCCGCGCGGGCTTCCACTACCGCGTCATCCCCTTCCTGGGCCTCGCCGTCGTCCACCGCCGTGGTGATCTCCGTGCGGCGTGGTCAACGTGGTCAAGGAACGACTTCCGTCGGAAGAGTACTGTACATGGAGAGGCTGACAGCTGGGTCCACGGCCACAACCCAGTTTTTTTGTGATTTGCCAAGTCGCTTTGTCAGGCCTGTTGGGCTGCAAATCTTTCAAGAGGAGGAGAGCTTTCATTCGGCTAGCCGAGAAAATGGCCCATCAGTAATGAGAAATGGGTTGTACATTTTTAAAACACATCAAACCGGCAATTAATTTCAAATATCTTTTTTATTTAATTTCAAGATTTTAAATTACATTAATTTTATGCGTGGAGAATTTGTTGGATTTTATATTGATATACATTTATTTTTAAAATTAGTTTGAATGTGAGTCGAAATTTCGGGATTAAAAATAGTTCGGATCGCACCGAAATATGCAAAATTTCGTATAATGTTTTAACCGTTGCCACAATATGGGCTGTAATGCTAACAAAAAGAATATGGGCTCCAAAAAAACCTTAAGACTTAGCAAATGGGCTGTAAATTATTTGAAATAATGGCAGATGGGCTATATGCTGTTTTCCACAGATTTGAGGCTTTCCTAAAAAAAGGTTGACGCACAAGCACTGACTGTTGGATGTCCATCCAAAGGCCATCGTGCTTCTTTAATCTCTGCTCTTCCTGCTCCAGCCGCTCAAAAAGCGCCGGCGGGACTGCCTGCTCCCTCCTCCTCGTGGCCGGCTGTGCTGCCGCGCAGGCCTCACCACTCGACCATACTCCCATTGCTGGCCTAGCCATCCCTCTACTCACCACACCTATTGTTATTCTCCGGCGACGGCAGACGAACCAGTAAACCCTCGTACAGTCGTACTCCCCTCCGCGTGGGAAACAACTGCCGAGTCTTCCCTGCCTCCGTGTCGTCCCCTTCCTAGGCCTCACCGTCGTCCACCGCCCTGGTGCTCTCGGCACGGCGTGGTCAACGTGGTGAAGGAACGACTTCCATCGGACGTGGACTGTACGTGGAGAGGCTGACAGCTGGGTCCACGGCCGTAGAAAGGAAGTGCACCTTATTACGCGGAAAATAATGATTCCTCCACCTGATAGCTAGGACCCACCGGACGGGCCACTCTATTTCACGAAAAAAACGTTTCCCCCTGACTGCTGGGACCCACCAGCTACATCTTCGCATGCAAGGAAGTGCGTCCGGGCAAAAAAATGATTCGTCCCCTGACTGCTGGGACCCACCAGCTACATCTTCGCAGGCAAGGAAGTGCCTGACAGTCGGGACCCACCTGGTCGAAGCATACGCAGCGTTGTCATTCTGGTCGCGAATGTGTATGTACATACTGGTCGATGTAGAGGCGCGCATGTGTCGTAGTAGAGGCGCGCACGTGTCGTAGTAGAGGCGCGCACGTAGCATGTACATGTACGTACAGCGGCCAGGGTGCAAGAAAGAAAATACGGCCACATATGTGTACATACGGGCGGGGTCTCGAACGCCTACTCGCGCATACGTACGGCGAGGGCTCATGTACATGGCTGGGTCGGAACGGAGAAACAACGTCGTCGTCGTGTTCATGGGGAGGTAATGGAATGCGTCGTATTCATGGGGAGGCAAGGAATGCGTCGTGTTCATCGGGAGGGCTTGGACGGAACATGTGATGGAAACGAGGCCTGGCGTACCGCGGAACGAAGGAAACGGCCTTGTGTTTGACCGGACACGTTCGAAACGGGGTCCTGTTGATCGGGAGGGTCTGGCATACCGCAAAACGGAGGAAATGGACCTCCTACGGTCGAAACGGGGGTCCTGTTGATCGGGAGGGGTGTGGCGTACCGCAAAACGGAGGAAACAGACTTGTGTTGGAGCGCTACGGTCAAAACGGGGTCCTGTTCATCGGGAGGGGTGTGGCGTACCGCAAAATGGGACTCCACGGGATACTATTCATCTCCACCGTCGACCCCCTCCAGCCTCCACGAGCTACTGTTCATCCACCGTCAACCTCCTCCAGCCTCCACCTGCGACTGTTCATCCACGGGCTCTTGTTCATCCAGCCTCCACCGCGCGCTACTCCACCGGCTACTGTTCAACCAGCCCTCTCCACGGGCTCCTGTTCAACCACCCCTCCACGGGCTACTGTTCATCCTGCCCTCCACCGTCTACTGTTCATCCTGCCCTCCACGGGGTGGTCCTGTTCATCCAGCCCTCCACGAGGTCCTGCTCATCCAGCCCCAACCGACTCGATCGATCAGGGTCCTGTTCATTCAGAGGCAACACCACAGGGTCCTGTTCATCCACCCCCACCGGGAACTGTTCATCCAACCCCCCCGGCAACGCTCACTGTTCATCCAGAGGAAGCATCGATCGGCTTCAGTTAGCAGCAGTAGCGAAGGAGTCGCTCGATCGAGTTCAGTTAACAGCCATCGATCGATCGCTCGGGTTCAGTAACACGTAGCCTATAATGCAATCGCTCGGGTTCAGTTAGAGCCCAACGCCTCGCTCGGGTTCAGTTAGAGCCAACGCCTTGCACACACGCGCGTACGTGTATGAGAGAAACGCGCATCGCTCGGCCCCCGACCTCCCACCGTAACCGGGAACTCCCTGAAATTTTCCTCCCCCTCGCTTCTACCACTGTTTTTTTCGTCATGGACGGCCCAAAGAATGTCATGCAGCTGCGTCTCCGGCCCGCCCAGGATGAAAAGCCCATTTTCTTTCATGATTTTTTGTCATAGAAGTAGGAGCCCACCACATCTATGATGATACCAGGTTTTGTCACAATTATCGTCATAGAAGTGTCATATGTATGACAGAAAAAAAATTCATTCGGCCCAAAATGTCACGGATGTGTCTTTTTTTTGTAGTGCATAGTGTGTTTGTTTGCATGATCTAAGGACTATTATGAAATAAGAAGAAAATCACTTGCACAAATTAAACTGAGTTCCAAGTAAGAATTTGATTACAAGATAAAAGTTGTAGTTTTATTTTATGTTGTTTCCTGGGTTCCACCGATGTATAGTTCTAGTGTTGTTTGACGGTTTACATGCATGTTTATGGACTATTTTGTGCAACTAAATAAGTCATTTAGGTCTGACAGACACTCATGTCCTGTATTAGCTTGAGGTATAGCTTATGTATGACTGAAATAAAATATTACACTTTTTCTGCGAATAATAAAAATATTACATTTCTCGATGAAGCAGAATAAAACTTTAGTTAGCATCAGCCATGCAATGTTATGTTATGTGAACAGTGTAAACTTTGCAGTATAGCAGCATCTAAAAAAATCCATTTTTACAGTAATCTAAAAAAAATAGTTAGTAGTAGAGTGTTTATTTCCCAGGTGACAACGGGGAACCAAAATGTGCTAGCTATTTGCCAACTTGTCGTACTTGCATGTGAGGAGGTGGCAGCAGTTTCTAGACATTTCTCAACTTCAGTAGGTGCAATCCAGATTCAACGGGGACTTCTTTATTTGTTTACTTGGAGAGCAGAGTCGGCCATGTGCATAAGGAGTGGGAGCGAATCCGGCAGCTCTTAGCCGTCAGATCATGTCATCCTTTGTTTGATGGACGGCAGTGATATGCATGAGAGGGGAAATGAACGGTGGATTTTGAGCCAATGCTTGTTTGGGCGGGAGAATCGAAGATGGAGTGGTAAATCCAATTTCAAAACTGTCGCATTATAGTAGTAGTAGATTAGAAGTAAAGCTATTTCATATAGTCGACTCAAAGCGTTGGTTCAAATAGGGAAGAAAGTGGGAAAGCTATAGCATGAATCTAGGACTTGGTTCTAAGAGGAAATGGGGGAAACTAGTAATATCTGTCACTGTTTAAATAACCGTATATCTTATTTGCGCAAATAGGGATGTCTGTCTCCATATCGTTTTGGGATGTCTGTCTCCGTATCATTTCTATCCGCGCAATCAAAAGCACACACCACAGTTTTAGTACAACTGCGCAAAATGAGATGGCTATCCCTCGCTGCTGTCGTCTAACCTCCCGTCTTCAAGGTATCCCTACATTGGTAGTAACTAAGGTAGAATGACCAACGCAATCTAAAAGAAGCTGATTCGTACGTTTTAATTCCTGATTGTAGTGCAGGGACAAGCGAAAACAACTGCATCCTAGTCCGGAATGCACTTTCTACCAGTTCATCCATGGACCAAGGACTAGCTGGCACGGCTGCACAGTGGTTTTTTGGACAGGTGCGCGGACAAGAGGCATTGTGGTCTGCTTATTTCTGCAAATAGTGGTGCTTAAATTTAGTGGAATGCACAAGCATTTCAGCTGGTTAGTACACTGCATGGTTCAGTTCAGCATTCAAGCTGATACCACAATTATAGTTGGTTATTCTGGAATGAGAGAACCTAACCCTGAATGGTGGCAACAAGAAAAAACCAGAGTGAACTCTAGGAAATTTAAGCGTGCCAGGAGGCCCTTTGCTCAGAGAGAAGCCTTGCTTGTTTTTTCCTGATTTGTAAACCTTCTCACAACTTTGTCTTTTGCTGTGAACTAGTATATGTTTGATATGTTCCATGAATCATTGAGATGTATAAAATTGCTGAACTTATGCTTTTCAAGTTTTTTATGAAGACGAGTTTAATGTGAGTGTTCCACATGAGCGCTGGACTAGCGTGTGAACGTTTGGAATTTATTACATTGTGGCCTCAATTAACTACATGAACCACTGTAACAAGAGACATAGTTGCTTATATGTCAGACATCAGATTGTTGATTGTTAGCTGGTCGATAGCCTAGTGTTGAAGCGAGCTGAGCCAATGTGTCGTGTTTTGCACAACTGCTTACAAGTGGGGTAGCACCAACAGTGTTTACAAGTACTTATGTATACGTCGGCGCACGGTTCTCGAACGAGTGCTCTATTTCATCAAAACACACACTGCTCGTATGATAAACCGTGACAACTTATGTCTTACCATGCCATATTCATGGTAAAACTAGTGAGGACGCATCTGTTTCGGCAACAATTACGATGGTTCTCACATGATTCACGGGCACACAAAAGTAGCAGCAGTTCCCATAGACGGATTCAAACAGAGTACTAGCCCCAGAGGGGTCGATAACAGGCAAGGTTCGGATAATTAGACACAATCCAAACTACTATTAAACACTAGCTGGGGCAATTATTTCATGCCTCGATCTAATTTGGGCTGGACATAAGACGGACCTTGCCATGAACATCATCGAGGACGTCCCACAGCAGCTCAATCCTGTCAACCTTCATGAAGACAACCTTGTGGCCTTGCCACCGATAAACTTGTTTGTGGAGGCATGCCACATCATTTTCCTGCATAAGCTTGACAAGAACAGTATTCCTCACAAACGAAGGAGTAGCTTTGAACTTCTTTTGCTTTAGTATACCCTGGGCCACACGCCTGACAACAGTGAGGCTGGAATACAACTCTTCATTGGTATAACCGCAAATGGCTTTCAGGATCCAACAGCCTAAGACCTCTGTTTTCCCAGTGCGTATATTCAGGTCGTTCGCCTCATAGCGAGTGACATGTACAACCACACAATCCTTGTGTGCATCAGGACTCTAATTGAAACAGAAACAAATTCTGAATTACTTTTCAGTATAAGAAACACAAGTTATTTAAACCACTACGTATACCATGGCATCGAAGCTAATAAAATTGTGCATTATTAATCACCACATACTTCCTTTTCTAAAAAAAACCACCACATACTTAGATGAAAAATCACAGTCGAGATCGGCAAATAAGGAAATCACCTTGGGCAGCTCAGCGGGG
>NC_041384.1:153013333-153041205 GCF_002162155.2 Triticum dicoccoides | reverse complement strand
AGTGCCACGGGGGCTGTAACTTCAAACGGGGCATTGACCATCTCAGTATCTGGGGTCGCCTCGGTGGTTGCCTCCATCTTCTTGGAGCTCTCTGTCTCGTGGGGATCATCCTCCCGCGTCTGCTCCAATATCGGCAGATCTTTGCCTGGTTCTCCTTGGTCCATCATGAAACTGATGAATACTAGGAGTCCACTGAAAGGAAAACACAATCGCAATGACAATGAAACAAAAAATAGAGTGAGGATCGGTTACTGCTTTGCAAAAGTTCTTTTTTTCTCTCAATGAAAATATACCAACATCACAGATCCGCTTACCTTCCCTTCACTCGGAGAGAAGAACAGTGGCAGATGCAAGTGTTGCCTTTCTTAAAGACGGTGAGGGAGAAGGGGATTCAGCGAAGAGTGAAATGATGGTTGCTTCGTCCGTCAAACTTAGACTGCGGGGAGGTGGGGTTTTGTGATTCGACGGCTCGTTACTGCCGCGCTACGACAGGGGTGACTCTCCGCCTGCATACTGCCTTCTAATTTGGTGGATGGCATTTGGTCCTGCGAGCTGCATGGCCCGCATGTCGGTGAACAAAAGTATAGCGACATTCAGTAGAGGGAGACGTTTCAATGACCTAGGAGGAGCTAGAAGCGGTAGAGTGTCTCCACTGTACTAGTAGTAATTGTTTTTCTGGGTAGTTGTAGAGTGTCTCCACTGTACTAGTAGTAATTGTTTCTCGGGTCCCAAGACAAAACAGCCCATCCACACTAGTAAATAGTAAAATCAATTCAAAAACCTGGGTGCTCTTCTTCCTCCTCGCTCCCACCCACCTCACGTCAGCTCGCTCAACTCGTACCCCCAAATTCCTCACATCACTCCTACAAAAACCCCCAGCTCCCCTTCTTCCTCACTCCTATAGAAAACCCCCAACTCCCCTTCTTCTTCTTCGCTCGCACTACAACTAGGCTCGTCATTCGTTACTCTGTTCAAATCTGTGAGCATGACGCGACTCCCTCGAGGAAAACGGAGTCGGCTGACCCCAGCACCAAGAAGATGAGGCTCCCACTAGCAGCGACGCCTGTTGTAGATCCCGCACCCGGCAACGCGGGGAGAAGCGGTGACCCCGCCCCCACCGGATCCCAGGAACCCGTAGAATCTCGGGTGGACCGCATCAGCGATTTCCCGGACGCCATCCTTGGGGAGATCATCTCGCTTCTCCCCACCAAGGATTGCTACCGCACCAAAGTCCTCTCAATTCGGTGGCGCCCTCTATGGCGCACCGTTCCCCTTAATCTTGACCGTCGTGAGCTATCTCTCTTCAATGATTTTGAAATCCCTAGAGCCATCATATCCTCCCACCAGGGCTCCATTCAAAGCCTCTGCTTCCTGTCATGGTACCTGAGCAAGCATACCATGCCCTGCACGGTGGACGCCTGGCTGGAATCCCCTAAATTCACAGAACTACAGCTACTTGAGTTCTACTATTCCCCTGGAAATCATATACCACATACCGAACGCCATGAACTTGTGCCCTCAGCACCGATGTCCATCTCGGGGTTTTCGTCCTCTCTCCACACCGCCACCTTTGCGTAGTGCTACCTACCAGACAATCTGGTACTAAACCTTCGACTCCCATTTCTCAAGAAACTTTCACTTGTGCGGGTTTGTATATCGGAGGCCACATTGCACAGCATCATCCACTCCAGTTGCCCTGCGCTGGAGTGCTTGGTGCTTGTTTTCACAGTTAGAATCGGTTGTCTCCAAATAAAGTCGCCTAACCTTGTAAGAATTGGAATTTCTTTTGACGGAAGGCAGCTCATCATCCAAGATGCCCCTTCACTTCAAAGGTTGATCCTTGATTCTAGTTATTCACCGTTGCAAATAACCGTCTTCTTTGCACCTAAACTGGAGACCTTGGGTGTAATACATGTTCTCTGTGCTCATTTCAATATGGGTTTGGCTCCATAGTTCTTCAGGTACTTTATATTATCATCTACACTTGTAACCATAAGCTGCATTTTAAATTTCTGCGCATAATTTATATATCATCTTGGAGTACACAATTTGTACTAATATTATGTTCTATGCTCAATGAAGAGTTTCTCCATGGATGGCCTATCAATGGTGCTGGATTCTGTTAAGATCTTATATATCCAAATGAATAGTTTTGATCTGAACAAGATTATTGGCTTGCTGCAATGCTTTCCATGTCTGGAGAAGTTGTACATAAAGGTGATAATTTCATGCGCATTGGAAGCCTGCATATAGTGTACTAGAATTAACCGTTCACCTGTTGCTCTTTCGACACTCTTCTTTTAGACCTTAAGTGTTTTCAATCTTCATGTCTATTTAGGCAACAGGACGAGGTAAGAAAGTTATAACCAATCAGTGGATTCATAAGAATCGGGATTTTCTCACTTCTCATGAGATTCGATTGAAGACAATAATGCTAGAACGATATGTAGCCAACCGTGAAAACACAAGATTTGTCACATTCTTCCTGCTGAATGCGACGTTACTATTTTCCCTCAGGCTTAAGTTTATCAGCAGCATGGTTTTGACGGATGGGTAGGTCGAAGAGTAAAAGAAGGAGTTTCAGGTGGGTAAAAAGAGCTTCTCAATGTGTCGGGCTTCCATTTACAACATATTGTGGTCATAATCCAGTAAATTTTACGACCTAGGATGTTCATTCCATGGACCTGACCGATCCATTTGACTGTGACTGCCGAAAACAGTGCTGGAGTTAGATGTTGTTTCCCTTTTCAATTTGGTTTTTTTGTAAACTTGATGAACAATTAACCATCATGCTTTTGTACAGTTTGTAAGCTGGAGTTAGATGTTCCTGCCCTTTTCAACTTGGCTGTGACTGTCATATTTTCTTTGAAACAAGGCAAATGGCTTGCCATTCATTTAATTTAGAGTGAAATATTGTAACAAATCCAAACCGAGGGAAATAACATCACTCTCGCCGGCTGCTTGAGCTCACTGTGCATTACAGAAGCCAAGTGATTAGCCCCCACCAGCGCCCACAAACTTATTTCGAACTAGCACATGAAATGGGCTGTAAATTTTCATAGGAAAGGCTGCATGACCGTGACTGATTTGGATTCTGACATTTGGGACCCGCAAGGAAATAGCCTATCCAAGGTGGTGTCGACTTACTAGCCAGCCAACAAACAATTCTGCCTACCAGCTGTTGGATTAACATCCAACATCTGTCGTGTATCTTCTATCTCTTGTCTTCTTCTTCCTCCAATCGCCCAAACCAAACTACCCCGTCGGCTCCGCCTGCTCCCGCCTCCCATGGCTGGCTGTGCCTCCGCCGCCCTACCGTACGTACACTCCAACGTTGGCCAGTCCCTCCCTCTATCCCCCCACACGTCCTATTATTCTCCGGCGACGTCAGCCCCAACACGCACCCGCGCCCGAACCAGTCAACCCTCGTACTCCCCTCCGCCTACGACTGGACTAGCGCATCTTCAACGGCTCCTGTTCGTTCCGTCCGAGGCCTCGCCATCATCCTCCGCCTTGCGGCCTTGGTTCCCTCGTCGTGCGTGGTGCGCCGCCCTATTGTGTTTTCAACGTCGTCAACAACCGAGAGGAACAAGGAGATGACTATACGTGGAGAGGATGACAGTAGGGACCCACCAGCGTCATGGCAGTATGCAAGCAAGTGCCTCTATAGTACAAGCCGAAAAATATGGTTCCTCCTAATTGGTTGGACATCTGGGGCTCACGCCATTGTCAACGTAGTCAATGCGAGAGAATTACACTACGAGCGGCTGACACCAGGGACCCAGCAAGTCGCACAGTTTTTTTGAGGAACAAGCAGTTGTTATTTATACTAGTTTTAGCGACGGATCAGGGTAACAACGGGGTTGTGCGGGGGCTGTGGCCCGTCTAGCCTGGGTTTTATTTATGTTTACCACATCATGAGCCCACTTGTGTTTTTTTCTTGCTGAAAATGGCTAGTCCAGTTCTATTTTTTTAAAGAAATACCCAAACAAGGCCTACTTGCTTTATCGGCCCTGCTGGGCTGCAAATCTTTCAAGACGAGGAGAGTTTCATTTAGTTTGCCCAGAAATGGGTTGTACATTTTTAAAACACATCAAACCGGGAATTAGTTTCAATTTTTTTTCATTACAAGATCTTAAATTCCATTGATTTTTATGTGTGGACAATTATTTGGATTTTATATTTATATAAATTATTTTTCAAAATAGTTTGAATGTGAATCGATATTTCTAGATTAAAAACAGTTGACCGCACGGAAATATGCAAAATTTCGTATACTTTTTAACCGTGGCCACAATATGGGGTGTGATGCTAACAAAAAGAAGATGGGATCCAAAAAAATTCTTACGAATTAGCAAATGAGCTGTACATTATTAGAAATAATGGCAGATGGGCTGTATGCTGTTTTCCACAGATTTGAGGCTGACTTGTGCGCCTACTACAGGTTGACGCGTATGCTTTCATAAAAAAAGGTTGACACATACGCAACGCCCTGTCAACTTAGTCAACACACGAGAGCAGTGACTGTTGGATGTCCATCCAACGGCTGTCGTGCTTCTTCAATCTCTGCTCTTCATGCTCAAGCCGCTCAAACAAGCGTCGGCGGGACTGCCTGCTCCCTCCTCCCGCGGCCGGCTATGCTGCCGCGCAGGCCTCACGGCCCCATCGTACTCCCATCGCTGGCCTAGCCATCCCTCTACTCACCCACACCTTCTGTTATTCTCCGACGACGGCAGACGAACCAGTAAACCCTCGTACTCCTCCGCGTGGGAAACAACTGCCGAGTATTCATTGGCTCCGTGTCATTCCATTCCTAGGCCTCGCCGTCGTCCACCGCCCTGGTGCTCTTGGCGCGGCCTGGTCAACGTGGTCAATGAACGACATCCATCGGAACTGGACTGTACGTGGAGAGGCTGACAGCTGGGTCCACGGCCGCACGCAAGGAAATGCCTCCTTATTACATGCAAAATAATGATTCCTCCACCTGACAGCTAGGACCCACAGGAAGGGCCTCTGTATTTCGCGAAAAAAACATTCCCCCCACTGACAGGTCGGACCCACCACCTATATCTTCGCACGCAAGGAAGTGCCTCCTTATTACGCTCAAAAAAATGAATACCCCCTGCTAGCTGGGACCCACCATATTGTTGGGCTGACTTGTGGCCTACTAAGTTGACAGGGACGGAGAGCTTTGTAAACTTACTCAATACTCAAGTGACCCTATGATGTCCATCCAACGGCCATAGTGCTTCTTCAGCCTCTGGTCTTCTTGCTCCAGCCGCCCAAAGCAGCGCCGGTCGTGCCGCCTGCTCTTGCCTCCCATGGCCGGCTGTGCTACCGCAGAGGCCTCACCGCCCCCATACTACTCCCACCACTGGCCAGGCCATCCCTCCACTCACCCACACCTCCTGTTATTCTGCGGCGACGGCAGCCTCACACCACAGCCGAACTAGTGAACGCTCGTACTCCTCTCCGCGTGGGCATCCACTACCGTGTCTTGCACGGCTCCACGTCATCCCCTTCCTAGGCCTCGCCGTCGTCCACCGTCGTGGTGCTCTCGGCGCAGCGTGGTCAATGTGGTCAACGACTGACTTCCATCGGAAGAGTACTGTACGTGGAGAGGCCGATAGCTGGGTCCACCGCAGCCGCAAGGAACTGCCTCCTTATTACATGAAAAATAATTATTCCTCCACCTGACAGCGGGGACCCACCGGACAGGCCACCAGTATTTTGCAAAAAAAACATTTCCCCCTCACTGCTGGGACCCACCGGACGGGCCACCGTATTTCATGAAAAAATGTTCCTCCCGCTGTCAGCTTGGATCCACCGGAAGTGCCTCCTTATTACGCATAAAAAATTGAATACTCCCCCGGTTAGTTGGGACCCACCTTGCTGGGAGGCTCACTTGTGGGCCTACTAAGTTGACGGCGACGAAGGGCTTTGTCAACTTAGTCAATATGAACGATTCTAGCTCCAGTGATCGTACGATGTCCATCCAACGGCCGTAGTGCTTCTTCAACCTCTAGTCTTCTTGCTCCAGCCGCCCAAAGCAGCGCCGGTCGTGCCGCATGCTCCTTCCTCCCGTGGCCGGCTATGCTGCCGTAGAGGCCTCGCTGCCCCTACTATTCCCACCGCTGGCCAGGCCCTGCGGCGATGGCAGCCTCACACCGCAGCCGAACCAGTGAACCCTCGTAGTCCTCTTCGTGCGGGCTTCCACTGCCGCGTCGTCCCCTTCCTAGGCCTCGCCGTCGTCCACTGCCGTGGTGCTCTCCGTGCGGCGTGGTCAACGTGGTCAAGGAATGACTTCCATGGAAAGAGTACTGTACGTGGAGAGGCTGACAGCTGGGTCCATGGCCACAACCCAGTTTTTTTGTGATTTGCCAAGTAAGTCGCTTTCTCAGGCCTGTTGGGCTGCAATTCTTTCAAGACGGGGAGAGCTTTCATTCGGCTGGCTGAGAAAATGGCCCATCGGTAATAAGAAATGTGTTGTACATTTTTAAAACACATCAAACCGGCAATTAGTTTCAAATATCTTTTTTTTCATTTCAAGATTTTAAATTACATTAATTTTTATGCATGGGGAATTTGTTGGATTTTATATTGATATACATTTATTTTTAAAATCAGTTTGAATGTGAGTCAAAATTTTGGGATTAAAAACAGTTCGGACCGCACCGAAATATGCAAAATTTCGTATAATTTTTTAACAGTTGCCACAATATGAGCCGTAATGCTAACAAAAATAATACGAACTCCAAAAAAACCTTAAGAATTAGCAAATGGGCTGCAAATTATTAGAAATAATGGCAGATGGGTTGTATGCTGTTTTCCACAGATTTGAGGCTTTCCTAAAAAAAGGTTGACGCACAAGCACTGACTGTTGGATGTCCATCCAACGGTCGTCGTGCTTCTTTAATCTCTGCTCTTCCACCTCCAGCCGCTCAAACAAGCACCGGCGGGACTGCCTGCTCCCTCCCTCGCGGCCGGCTATGCTGCCGCGCATGCCTCACCGCCCGACCGTACTCCCATTGCTGGCCTAGCCATCCCTCTACTCACCCACACCTGCTGTTATTCTCCAGCGACGGCAGACGAACCAGTAAACCCTCGTATAGTCGTACTCCCCTCCGTGTGGGAAACAACTGCCGAGTCTTCCCTGCCTCCGTGTCGTCCCCTTCCTAGGCGTCGCCGTCGTCCACCGCCCTGGTGCTCTCAGCGCAGCCTGGTCCACATGGTGAACGACCGACATGCATCTGCAGTGGACTTTACGTGGAGAGGCCGACAGCTGGGTCCAAGGCCGCATGCAAGGAAATGCCTCCTCATTACGCGCAAAATAATGATTCCTCCACCTGACATCGGGGACCCACCGAAAGGGCCTCTATATTTCACAAAAAAAACGTTACCGCCGCTGACAGCTCGGACCCACCAGCTATATCTTCGCACGCAAGGAAGTGCCTCCTTATTACGCACAAAAAAATGAATACTCCCCCTGATAGCTGGGACCCAGTATAGTGGCAGGCTGACTTGTGGGCCTACTAAGTTGACGGGGACGGAGGGCTTTGTCAACTTAGTCAATATGCATGATTCTAGCTCCAGTGACCGTACGATGTCCATCCAACGGCCGTAGTGCTTCTTCAACCTCTGGTCTTCTTGCTCCAGCCGCCCAAAGCAGCGCCGGTCGTGCCTCGTGCTCCTACCTCCCGTGGTCGGCTGCGATGCGGCGGAGGCCTCACCGCCCCCTACTACTCCCACCGCTGGCGAGGCCATCCCTCTACTCACCCACACCCCCTATTATTCTGTGGTGATGGCAGCCTCACACTGCAGCGAACCAGTGAACCCTCGTACTCCTCTACGCGTGGGCATCTACTGCCGCGTCTTCCCCGGCTCCGCGTTGTCCCCTTCCTAGGCCTCGCCGTCGTCCATCGCCCTGGTACTCCCGACGCGGCGTGGTCAACATGGTCAAGGAACGGCTTCCATCGGACGTGGACTGTACGTGGAGAGGCTGACAGCTGGGTCCACGGCCGCAGCAAGGAAGTGCCTCCTTATTACGTGCAAACTAATTATTCCTCCACCTGATAGCGGGACCCGCCGGACGGGCCACCGTATTTCACCCCCCTGACTGCTGGGACCCACCAGCTACATCTTCGCACGCAAGGAAGTGCCTGACAGTTAGGACCCACCTGGGCGAAGCGCATGTAGCATTGTCATTCTGGTCGTGAACGTGTACGTACATATATACTGGTCGATGTAGAGGCGCGCACATGTCGTAGTAGAGGCGGCCAGGGTGAAAGAAAGAAAATATGGCCACGTATGTGTACATACGGGCCGGGTCTCGAACGCCTATTCGCGCATACGTACGGCCAGGGCTCGTGTACATGGCTGGGTCAGAACAGAGAAACATCGTCGTCGTCGTGTTCATGGGGAGGCAACGGAATGCGTCGTGTTCATGGGGAGGCAACGAAATGCGTTGTGTTCATCGGGAGGGCTTGGATGGAACAGGCGATGGAAACGAGGCCTGGCGTACCGCAGAACGGAGGAAACGGCCTTGTGTTCGACCGGCCACGTTCGAAACGGGATCCTGTTCATCGGGAGGGGTGTGGCGTACCGCAAAACAGAGGAAACGGACGTCCTACATTCGAAACGGGGGTTATGTTGATCGGGAGGGGTGTGGCGTACCGCAAAATAGAAGAAACAGACTTGTGTTGGAGCGCTACGGTCGAAACGGGGGTCCTGTTCATCGGGAGGGGTGTGGCGTACCGCAAAACGGGACTCCACGGGATACTGTTCATCTCCACCGTTGACCCCCTCCAGCCTCCACGAGCTACTGTTCATCCACCGTCGACCTCCTCCCGCCTCCACCTGCGACTATTCATCCACGGGCTCCTGTTCATCCAACCTCCACCACGCGCTACTCCACCAGCTACTATTCAACCAGCCCTCTCCATGGGCTCCTGTTCAACCTGCCCTCCACCGTCTACTGTTCATCCTGCCCTCCACAGGGTGGTCCTGTTCATCCAGCCCTCCACGGGGTCCTGTTCATCCAGCCCCAACCGGCTCGATCGATCCGGGTCTTGTTCATCCAGAGGCAACACCACGGGGTCCTGTTCATCCACCCCCACCGGGAACTGTTCATCCAGCCCCCCAATGCTCACTGTTCATCCAGAGGCAACATCGATCGGCTTTAGTTAGTAGCAGT
The DNA here is from genome assembly GCF_002162155.2 of Triticum dicoccoides. Classification (NCBI taxonomy): domain Eukaryota; kingdom Viridiplantae; phylum Streptophyta; class Magnoliopsida; order Poales; family Poaceae; genus Triticum; species Triticum dicoccoides. The sequence continues at coordinate 153,032,012 of NC_041384.1, read as the reverse complement.
AGCGAAGGAATCGCTCGATTGGGTTCAGTTAACAGCCATCGATCAATCGCTCGGGTTCAGTAACGCGTAGCCTGCAGTGCAATCGCTCGGGTTCAGTTAGAGCCCAACGCCTCACTTGGGTTCAGTTAGAGCCAACGCCTCGCACACACGCGCGTACATGTATGAGAGAAACGCGCATCGCTCGGCCCCCGACCTCCCACCGTAACCGGGAACTCCCTGAAATTTTCCTCCCCCTCGCTTCTACCATGGTTTTTTCGTCATGGACAGCCCAAAGAATGTCATGCAGCTACGTCTCCTGCCCGCCCAGGACGAAAAGCCCATTTTCTGTCATGATTTTTTGTCATAGAAGTAGGAGCCCACCACATCTATGATGATACCGGGTTTTGTCACAATTATCGTCATAGAAGTGTCATATGTATGACAAAAAAATTTCGTTCGGCCCAAAATGTCACGGATGTGTCTTTTTTTTGTAGTGTAGACCGACTCCTGCCTGTATCTACTACTATTACTCCACTCATCGACCGCTATCCAGCATGCATCTAGAGTATTAAGTTAAAAACAACGTAACGCCTTAAGCAAGATGACATGATGTAGAGGGATAGACTCATGCAATATGAAGAAAACCCCATCTTGTTATCCTCGATGGCAACAATACAATACATGCCTTGCTGCCCCTACTGTCACTGGGAAAGGACACCGCAAGATTGAACCCAAAGCTAAGCACTTCTCCCATTGCAAGAAAGATCAATCTAGTAGGCCAAACCAAACTGATAATTCGAAGAGACTTGCAAAGATAACCAATCATACATAAAAGAATTCAGAGAAGATTCAAATATTATTCATACATAGAATTGATCATAAACCCACAATTCATCGGTCTCAACAAACACACCGCAAAAATAAGATTACATCGAATAGATCTCCACAAGAGAGGGGGAGAACATTGTATTGAGATCCAAAAAGAGAGAAGAAGCCATCTAGCTACTAACTATGGACCCGTAGGTCTGAGGTAAACTACTCACACTTCATCGGAGGGGCTGTGGTGTTGATTTAGAAGCCCTCCGTGATCGATGCCCCCTCCAGCGGAGCTCCGGAACAGGCCCCAAGATGGGATCTCGTGGATACAGAAAGTTGCGGCGGTGGAATTAGGGTTTTGGCTCCGTATTTGATCGTTTGGGGGTACGTAGGTATATATAGGAGGAAGTAGTACGTCGATGGAGCAACAGGGGGCCCACGAGGGTGGAGGGCATGCCTGGGGGGGTAGGCGCGCTCCCTACCTCGTGGCCTCGTCTTTTTTCTTTCTTGACGTAGGGTCCAAGTCTCGCGGGTCTAGTTCGTTGAGAAAATTACGTTCCCGAAGGTTTCATTCCATTTGGACTCCGTTTGATATTCCTTTTCTTCGAAACCCTAAAATAGGCAAAAAACAGCAATTCTGGGCTAGCCCTCCGGTTAATAGGTTAGTCCCAAAAATAATATAAAAGTGGATAATAAAGCCCAATAATGTCCAAAACAGTAGATAATATAGCATGGAGCAATAAAAATTATAGATACGTTGGAGACGTATCAAGCATCCCCAAGCTTAATTCCTGCTCGTCATCGAGTATGTAAATGATAAAAACAGAATTTTTGTTGCGGAGTGCTACTTGGCATAATTTTAATGTAATTCTTCTCAATTGTGGTATGAATATTAAGATCCGAAAGATTCAAGACAAAAGTTCATATTGACATAAAAATAATAATACTTCAAGCATACTAACTAAGCAATTATGTCTTCTCAAAATAACATGTCCAAAGTAAGTTCATCCCTACAAAATCATATGGTTTAGTCATGTTTCATTTTCGTCACACAAGAATGCTCTCATCATGCACAACCCCGATGACAAGCCAAGCAATTGTTTCATACTTTAGTAATCTCAAACCTATAAACTTTCACGCAATATATGAGCGCGAGCCATGGACATATCACTATGGGTGGAATAGAGTATAATGAGGGGGGTTATGTGGAGAAGACAAAAAAGGAGAGAGTCACACATCAACGAGGCTAATCAATGGGCTATGGAGATGCCCACCGATTGATATTAATGCAAGGAGTAGGATTGCCATGCAATGGATGCACTAGAGCTATAAATGTATGAAAGCTCAACATAAGAAACTAGTGGGTGCTGTCGGTGTCAAAACCGGCGGATCTCGGGTAGGGGGTCCCGAACTGTGTGTCTAAGGCAGATGGTAACAGGAGGCAGGGAACATGATATTTTACCCAGGTTTGGGCCCTCTTGATGGAGGTAAAATCCTACGTCCTGCTTGATTTATTCTTGATGATATGGGTATTACAAGAGTTGATCTACCACGAGATCGGAGAGCTAAACCCTAAAAGCTAGCCTATGGTATGATTATATGTTGTCCTATGGACTAAAACCCTCCGGTTTATATAGACACCGGAGGGGGCTAGGGTTACACAAGGTCGTTTACAAAGGAGGAGATATCCATATCCGTACTGCCTAGCTTGCCTTCCACGCCAAGTAGAGTCCCACCCGGACACGAGACGAAGTCTTCAATCTTGTATCTTCATAGTCCAATAGTCCGGCCAAAGGATAGAGTCCGGCTGTCCGGAGACCCCCTAATCTCGGACTCCCTCAGTAGCCCTTGAACCAAGCTTCAATGACGATGAGTCCGGCGCACAGTGTTGTCTTCGGCATTGCAAGGCGGGTTCCTCCTCCAGATATACCACAGAAGAGTTCAAATAAAAGGATAGTGTCCGACCCTGCAAAATAAGTTCCACATACCACCGTAGAGAGAATAATATTTCCACAAATCAGTTCTGCTGACGCATTTTGGCAACACGACATTATGTGATGGCCCGGTGATTGTTTGAACTATTTCCTTTAACTAGCCACGCACCTAACGTGAGGCAGTTTCTTGACACGTCTTGTCAAAGCAGAGATCGTGTTCCCCTTTTTACGGGATTCTCATTAATACAGGCATGGGTAACCCAACCGCGCCATCGATTACGGCGCTTGGGGGATAAGAGAGTTTTTCCAGGCTTGTGGGGGCGCATAGTTTCGGCCTCCCTTATAAAGGGATAAGGTTTAATCTTTTTCTACCCATGCCTTCTTCCTCCTTGCTCATCCATTCTCGCGCACTCGAGCCCCAACGCCCAAGTCCACATATTTCTCCTCAACCTTCTCCAAACATGTCCGGAGCGGGAGGCAAGTGGATGGCTTCCTCCGTTACGGAGGAACACATCAAAAAGCTGCACGGAGCCGGATACTTAGCCGAGAATATCGCGCATAGGCTGCCCGCTGCGGGGGAGATTGTCCCTACCCCGGAACCTCATGAGAGGGTAGTTTTCCTCCACCACTTCCTCCGTGGACTGGGGTTTCCCCTTCATCCATTCGTCCGCGGTCTCATGTTCTACTATGGGCTGGACTTTCATGATCTGGCCCCGAACTTCATCCTCAACATTTCGGTGTTCATTGTCGTTTGTGAGGCCTTTCTCCGCATCCTCCCCCACTTTGGTCTGTGACTGAAGACCTTCAATATCAAGTCAAAGGTGGTGGGCGGCCAACAAGCAGAATGCGGCGGAGCCATGGTGGGAAAGATGCCCAATGTTATATGGCTCGAAGGCTCCTTCGTGGAGACCATAAAGGGGTGGCAATCGGCCTGGTTCTACATCACCGAGCCGCGCGACACCAACTGGGCGGCGGCCCCCGAGTTTCGTTCCAAATTCCCTACACGGCTCACTTCCTGGAAAGAGAAGGGCTTGTCGTGGGGTTCATCGGTGGAGGTGGATGGACTCCAGAAATGTATCCGAAACATGGCAAGCAAGAAACTCAAGCTTGTCAACATAGTCTAGGTCATGCTCATCCGCCGGATCCTCCCGTGTCAACAACGGGATTTTAACTTGTGGGAGTTCGACCCGGCCCGGCACCAAACTCTGAGCGAGCTCTTTGACACGACGCACAAGGACGTCTGGGGGCTGTTGTTCAAGGGCGCCGAGGTCCCTCCCTCTCTCACCGAGGACCGCGGGCTAAGCGTGAAGCACCGAGCGCATTCGGTGCGTTCTATACATCCGGTAGGATATTTATTTCCCCTTGCTTAACCATGTGTGGGGTCTGAGTCTCCACGCCTTTGACAGGACTAGGTGGAGACATCGGGGCAGATTAACTGTCCGGCCCCTCTGTCCGAAGACACTTCGGATGCTCTCCTGACGGAGATACTGACTCCGGCTCCTTACCAGGTGCCGGAGAAGACCAAGAAGGCCAAGGGAACCCAAAAGAGTTCCCGGCGCCAGGTGTTATTGGACTCATCGTCCGATAACTCCACTACGCACTCCTCCTCCGAAGACGAGGAGGAAGATGAAGATGCTCCCCCTTCAGTCGGGGGAGACAAGAAAAGGAAGGCCGCCCCCACTGGGGGGCCAGCGGGTCCAAGAAGGGAAGGACTCTCCTTCCGGACTACTCCAACACCGCCACCGACGGCGAAGACGAGTGGCTGCTCAGCGCCAAGCCCCTGGCGAAGTCATAAGTATTAGGACGCCAGAGTAACTCATAGCATACTTTTGTCGCCCTCCTTCTCCTAACGCCGAATTATGATTATGCAGACCGCCCCGAGCCCGTATCGACGTATCCTCGTCGGACGGCTCCCTGGGCTCGTCGGATATGGATAGTGATCCACTTCCGACCGCCACCTCCCCCTGCCCTACAGACAATGCCAAGGTGTTGTCTCAAGAGGCACCGAGTCGAGGGGAGACAGTCCCGGAGGCGCCTCAAGGCGACCTTACGAACTCCGGGAGCAGAAGGAGCAAGGCTCTCGAGCGCTCCGAGTTCGGCCCTCAGCCGAACACCGCGCTGGAACCTTCAGTGGTTCCAAACTCGGGCAGGCGGCCTTCTTCCATGAGGGGCAAGACGCCTGTGCCGGTGACCTCTGTCCATCCAGAGGCACCGGACAATCTGCTGGGAGCGCTTCGCAGCGCTTCCATTGACGAAGAGCACTGCACTATTATGAGTGCGGTGGTCCAGAAAGTTCAGTCCGCCAAGAGCGGAATGACTGAAGCCTGTGCCAGCCTTCTAACAGGCTTTGAGGTAAGTTTTTGAAATATAGGAAAAATATTACCGCACAGACAGTAGCCCCTGATGCTTTTGTTCGGTGTTCACAAAGAAAAGCTGAGCAGAGGATCAAACAATATCGCTGGAGTCTAATATAAGTATGTCTATATGCGTATGCAGGCTTCGCTGCTGGCCTCTGCCGCACTGACTGTGGAGGTCGTCGCGCTGAAGCAGGACCTCCAAGGGTCCAAGGAAGAGCTCGACCTTTCCAAGAGGCAGCTCGAGGAGAACAAAGGTAAGTAGTACCTAGTCTATGGATATATATAAAATGAATGCGATTGCAAAATAATAGGATCATCATAAATTTGCCAGGGGCCACGGCCGAGGTGGCGACCCTGAAGCAAGTGCTATCCGAGGCTGAAAACAAAGTGGCCAAGGAGCGCACCGAGCGGGAAAGGCAGGAGGCTCGGGTGGGCGAGGTGCAGCAAGAGCTCCAGGCTCTCGTGACGAAGCACGAGGCATTGGAGCTTGACTTGAAGACGCAAGAGTCCGAGCTTGCCATGGCCCTTGAGAGCGCAAAGAATGCCAAGGCCGAAGCCCAAAAGGCCCTCCAGGAGATTGATGCGATGAAGAAGATAGCGGCGGGTAAGGCATTCTATATGCAAATCAAGCATGTAAAAGTAAATTACTTGTTACATACCCGAATCCGGAGCTCTCCAGGAGCATTCGCAGATTTTCCTCGCAGCGTGTCGGATGCCGCGAAATTTTACTGGGCCGAGGAGGGAAGCTCCATAGAGAAGTTGTTATGGTCTCAGTATACTGGGACCGAACACCCGGTGCCTATGAGCGACCAGCTAAAGCAGTTGGTCGAGCTACACAAGGCCGCCGAACAGGCCATGAAGAGTTTTATAGTTCGGATGTAGCTGGCGACGCCCTTCCCAACAGCTACTTCGGCCTGGTGAGGCAGCTTGTGGATGCCTGCCCACGGCTGGAAGTCATCAAGCGGTCCATCTGCATCGAAGGTGCACGCCGGGCATTCGCCAGTGTGAAGGTGCAATGGGCCAAGCTGGACGCCGTGAAGCTGATCAAGGAAGGGCCGCCAGAGGGCAAGGAGCATCGCCACCCCGAGATGTACTATGAGGGTGTCCTGAAGGGTGCCCGTCTCGTAGTGGACGAGTGTACGAAAGATGTAATATTTGAGTAAACTTGCTCATGTAATCCTGTACTCATGAAAACTTGTTCATATGTGCTATGCAACGCTTGTTTGAATTTAAAATATTACCTTCTGTTCGGCTATTTATCAAATCTGAGAGATGGCTAGTCGTCGGCTTCTGCCCCCATGCCACGAGTGCTGGGGTGTTCGGGATAAACCTGAGCACTCTTGTTCCCATTTTTGGGTCCTTCCAGGGAGGTGCTCAGCACAACGAACAAGGCAATCGGACTATAATGCGTTATCACTCTCACTTAGCCATAGAATTCTATAATTTTAAATTTCGGCGAAGCCCCTAGTGTTCGAAAGGCCGAATTCGGGCCGCGATACACGCCTTAAGCCGGATAGGGCCGACTCCTCGCTCTAAGCGGCATAAGTCTTTAGGGACTCGAAACCTCTCGAACAGCGACCAGTCTCTCGTCTTATCATGACAGTCAGTTTTAGCTTTCTCTACTGAGGTGCTTAGCCTAGCAGAACCGGGGCACAATCGCAGTAGTTCTCCCAGTGATACCTTAGCCGATATAGCGGAACGTAAGGTACCAAAACATGGGAGCCGGGCAAACCCAACTATTGACCCAAGACATGATTCGGAGCTGATGCATATAATGCTATAAGTTCGGGGTGTCGCACTGTCGAAAGTGTTCGGACTTCTCACAACGTATTATGGGGTATGCTTAAGCCCGTAGCGTATTGGCCGTACCAGAGTGTACGGGTGCTGGATGTCATGAATGAACATATATATATATAAAAGAAGAATGCAATAATAGTCTTAATGTTATGCATTGTTTATTTAAAAAGGTGCATCATAGCAGAATGATGCAGGTAGTGCGATAAGCAAAAAGTAGGACTATGTCCCCTCCAAGGGCAAGCTGAAGAATAGTATTAAAGCAAGTATTTCACTCGTTATCGTAATCCACCTGGGAGTTCCGTGGTGTGACGTAGTGTAACACCCTCGATGCGACTATAGCTCCCACGTGTCGAGGCACGACTTAGAGACATAATCGCATTGAAGGCATATGTCGCAAGTTAGGCAATCTTCACAACATCCCATGTAATATGAATAATAAAGGGGAGATAACATAGTTGGCTTACACTCGCCACGTCAATCAAGTACATAAATAACATTACATCATCCAAACACTCATGGCCCGACTACGGCGCCAAAATAAAAGAGAACCCAACATGCGACAACGGTCCCAATCACCCCCAACTGGGCACCACTACTGATCATCGGGAAAGGAAACGTAGTATCGTTGAGAGTCTTCGTCGAACTCCCACTTGAGCTCTTACTCGTCACCTGGAGTGATCACCTGGACCTGCATCTGGAGTTATAGTATCTATGAGCCACAGGGACTCAGCAATCTCACACCCTCGCGATCAAGACTATTTAAGCTTATAGGAAGGGGTAAGGCAAATATATGTGGAGCTGCAGCAAGCGACTAGCGTATATGGTGGCTAACTTATACGCAAAAGAGAGCGAGAAGAGGAGGCAAAGCACGAGCGAGAGTCTAAAAGGAACAACCTGCGCAAGCACAACTCCAACACCGTGTCCACTTCCCGGAGTTCGCCGAGAAGAGGCCATCACGGTAACACACTCAGTTGATTCATTTTAATTAATTAAGGTTCAAGTTGTCTACAACCGGACATTAACAAATTCCCATCTGCCCATAACCGCGGGCACGGCTTTCGAAAGTTCAATCCCTACAGGGGAGTCCCAACTTAGCCCATGACAAGCTCTCACAGTCAACGAAGGAATAGACCTCCTCCCAAGACGTTCCGATCAGACTCGGTATCTCGGTAACTCAAGACACTTCGACAGGTTAAAACAAGACCAGCAACACCGCCCGAATGTGCCGACAAACCCCGATAGGAGCTGCACATATCTCGTTCTCAGGGCACACTCAGATAGGTCAAGCTACGAGTAAAACCAACCCTCAAGTTTCCCCGAGGTGGCCCTGCAGGCTGCCCTGTTCGGACCAACACTCAGAGGGAGCACTGGCCCGGGGGGGGGGGGTTAAAATAAGATGACCCTTGGGCTCCGGTAACCCAAGGGAAAAAGAGGCCAGGTGGCGAATGGTAAAACCAAGGTTGGGCATTGCTGGAAAAGCTTTAAACAAGGCGAACTATCAAGGGGTTCCCATTATAACCCAACCGCGTAAGGAACGCAAAATCCGGGAACATAACACCGATAGACGGAAACTAGGGCGGCAAGAGTGGAACAAAACACTAGGCGAGAGGCCGAGCCTTCCACCCTTCACCAAGTATATAGATGCATTAAGATAACATGGAAATATAATGATATCCCAACAAGTAAATAAAAGATGTTCCAACAAGGAACGGCCTCCAATCTTCACCTGCAACTAGCAACGCTATAAGAGGGGCTGAGCAAAGCGGTAACATAGCCAATCAACGCTTTGCTAGGACAATGGTGGGTTAGAGGTTTGACATGGCAATTTGGGAGGCTGACAAGCAAAAGGTAGGCATCGTAGCATTGGCAAGCAAAAGAGCGAGCAAACTAGCATAGCAAAGATAGTAGTGATTTCGAGGGTATGATCATCTTGCCTGCACAGTTGTCAGAGTTGACTGGATCCTCACAAGAAAACTCAACGGGTCCTCGATAGCGAACTCGTCTCCCAGCTCTACCCAAACAAGACAAACAAACAACGAGGACACAATCAACCACGTGCAAGGATCAAGCGATACGATGCAATGATGATATGCTATGCGGGATGCGATGCGGGATGCAAAATGCAAGATATGACAGGAAATGTATGAACCTGGCCTCAACTTGAAATTCCAAGGGTGCCACTGGAAAGATGAGATGAAATCGCTTGAAAACGATATAAAGAACGCCGGAATCGGAGTTACGGTTTGGAAATGGCAAGCGATTCAAAATTGACACCGGTCTGCGATTTACAGCAAGTAGGCATCTAAATGCAATGAGATGAACATGCTACAGCCACCAAACATGACAACAAAATACATGGCAGGGATGCACACAAGATGCTTAACAAAAGACTAGCACTGAGCTACGGCCAATTCATCCATTATGAGGTTCAAACAAGCATGGCAAAAACGCAAATGCAAAACAGATTCCAGACTTAGTGAAATTAACACTTCTCTGAAATTCAGATCACGAAGCCCTCTTCGGAGCAGCAAAACAACATGATACATGACCTGATTAAGACAAGTAAGAACATGGCATGGAGCTACTCAACAAGGTTAACAAAAGACCCAAAGTGACCTGGGGCCAAAAGGGTTCACAAAATATACTAATAAGCACACGGACATAGCTAAAACACAATCAGTTTTCAGACTTGTGAAAACTGAGACATGCTGAAATATAACTCACGAAGGCATGTAAACGAGCTCGATGCACTCAGTACGGTGCAAGTCATGGAAAGGCAAGCATACATCCATTAAGAAGGCACAAAATTCTAGCTAGACATGGCAAGAACAATGGCATAGCATGCACGGATCAACTACAATAGCATCGACAAAATCGCAAACAGTTGACGATCTGCCCAGATTCACCACGAAGCAAAAGTAGAGCTCGATTGACTCAAGCTAGGGTGCTCCATAATTGCAAGTAAAGAAATGGATGGATAGAGCATAACATGATTAACAAAACTCCTTTACTGATCATCCTCAAAAGAGGCACGGATCACTAGGAAACAAGCTGAACATATGGCATCATGATCTAAATAATCCCAAACTTTGTGAAAACTACTAAGTCCCTGGAAACAGATTTACCGGGTGCCTCACTTTGCAAGCTTACACAAGTCACCACACACATCCTAAACATGCATGGGTTGCACCTCTCGAAAGATAACAAAATTCTTAACAAAACATATGAAGGACTCACATGCATATCATGCACACAACAATCATGGCAAAAATGACAAAAGTCTAAGATGAACTAGCAGATCTGACAATTAACTCACGAAGCCTCCTTCTAACAGCATTTCGGGCATCAAGATGCACTCAAATGAAAATAATGCAATGGGATGAAATGATGTACTCGTCGATATGAACATTTTGATATGCTATATGCCCAAATCGGAGCTACAGATGCAAAGTTACGGGGCCTCGAATAGGATCATATGGAGTAAAAATCTAGGGCTTAGCAAAAAAAACAACCTCTGGATCTGGATCTAGGGTTCGCATGAAAACCGAGGCACGTCCTCCACTGTTCACGGGAGGCGGGTCTGAGGTCGCCGGCGTCGGGGTCTCGCCGGAGAGGAGGGAGCTCGCCGGACCGGATGCGGGCGGTGGCCAGGGAGGACGTCGTGGGCGGGGAAGGACGCCGCGGTGGCGCGGCTTGCGGCTTCGGCCACCGGAGTGGAAGGACGGGGCGGCGCGGGACTTGAGGCTCCAGCCACTGGAGTTGCGGGCGGCGGAGGTCGGTAATGGCGTGCGGCGCTGGCGGCCGGCCGCGAGGGAGAGGCGGCGTGAAGCTGGGAGGAGGCGGCGGGGCGACGTCGGCTCGCGGGGGCCCGGATCGGGCTCCGCGGGCCGGCGGCGGTGGGAGGCGACGAGTGCCACGTGTCGGCGCGCGATTGGTGCAGGGCAGAGGCGGCAATTTCGTCCGCTAGGAGGCGGACATGTCCGGCGGCGGAGGGATGAATTTTTAGGGTTTCGGGGAGAGGGGAGATCCGAAAACGGAGGGGTCTTTAAATAGGCATAAGTGGAGCTAGGAGAGTCCAAATGAGGTGCGATTTTCGGCCACGCGATCGTGATCGAATGCTCTAGGACATGGAGCAGAGTTAGATTGGTTTTGGGCCAAATTGGAGGGGTGTTGGGCTGCAACACACACGAGGCCTTTTCGGTCCCTCGGTTAACCGTTGGAGTATCAAACGAAGTCCAAATGGTACGAAACTTGACAGGCGGTCTACCGGTAGTAAACCAAGGCCGCTTGGCAAGTCTCGGTCCAATCCGGAAGTGTTTAATCACCACACACGAAAGAAAGCTAGAAATGGCCATCGGAGGAGAACGAAGCGCCGGAATGCAAAACGGACAACGGGGAAAATGCTCGAATGCATGAGATGAACACGTATGCAAATGCAATGCACATGATGACATGATATGAGATGCATGACAAAGAAAACAACACATGGAGACAAAGACCCGAACCCGAGAAAATAAATATAACTTAACACCGGAAACGGCAAGAGTTGGAGTACAAATTGGGAAAGTTACATTCGGGGTGTTACACGTAGCTTTCTGCCTTCTTGGTTGCTGCATCATATGTTCGGCAATCATACTACCGGACAGGATTTCCAGAGATTAAAGTCCTGAAAGAGGAAAATAACAAAGCAGGAAGCCCCTAGTGCGGTTTAAGCCGCATCTTGGAGGGTGCCGTAATCGTGCTCCCTCCCTACTTGTGCCCATGGTATTTTTAATGCGTAATTATGTACGCGTGGCACGAGTTTCGCCGTTTGGCTTGGGCCAGGGTGGGGGCCGCATTGCTATTTGAGCTTGGAACATGCCAGGCGGTGCTGTTGCCAATTACTCCGGGCGCGCTTGAAGGTGTTCGGGTCCTTAAATGCCGAACTAGTGGATTGCCTTAAGAGGCTGCTTTGCGCTTCCGCTGCGAGGGCCGCAGTGTGCTCCTCCATTCGGAGAGAGCGCTCTGTGTTTCCATTAACTGTAATGACCCCCCGAGGTCCTGGCATCTTGAGCTTGAGGTATGTATAATGCGGTACCGCATTGAATCTCACAAATGCGGTTTGCCCGAGCAGTGCATGATAACCACTGCAGAACGGGACTATATCGAAGATTAACTCTTCGCTTCGGAAATTATCCGGGGATCCGAAGACTACTTCCAGTGTGACTGAGCCTATGGAATGGGCCTCTACACCTGGTATGATGCCTTTAAAGGTTGTTTTTGTGGGTTTGTTCCTTGAGGGGTCTATACCCATTTTGCGCACTATGTCCTGGTACAGGAGGTTCAGGCTGCTGCCGCCATCCATAAGGACTCGAGTGAGGTGAAATCCGTCAATGATTGGGTCTAGGACTAGTGCGGCTGAGGGAGTCCTAGATTAGGGGGTGTCTGGATGGCCGGACTATACCTTCAGCCGGACTCCTGGACTATGAAGATACAGGATTGAAGACTTCGTCCCGTGTCCGGAAGGGACTTTCCTTGGCGTGGGAGGCAAGCTTGGCGATACAGACGTGTAGATCTCCTACCATTGTAACCAACTTTGTGTAACCCTAACCCTCTCCGGTGTCTATATAAACCGGAGGGTTTTAGTCCGTAGGACAACATACAGAACAACAATCATACCATAGGCTAGCTTCTTGGGTTTAGCCTCTCTGATCTCGTGGTAGATCTACTCTTGTACTACCCATATCATCAATATTAATCAAGCAGGACGTAGGGTTTTACCTCCATCAAGAGGGCCCGAACCTGGGTAAAACTTCGTGTCCCTTGCCTCCTGTTACCATCAGGCCTAGACGCATAGTTCGGGACACCCTACCCGAGATCCGCCGGTTTTGGCACCGACATTGGTGCTTTCATTGAGAGTTCCTCTGTGTCGTCACCGTCAGGCTTGATGGCTCCTACGATCATCAATAGTGATGCAGTCCAGGGTGAGACCTTCCTCCCCAGACAGATCTTTGTCTTCGGCGGCTTCGCACTGCGGGCCAATTCACTTGGCCATCTGGAGCAGATCGAAAGCTATGCCCCTGGCCGTCAGGTCAGATTTGGAAGTTTAAACTATCGGCTGACATCCGCAGGGACTTGATCTTCGACGAATTCGAGCCACTGCCGAGCGCGCCGCACTATCACGACGAGCATGATCTAGCTCTGCCGCCAAACAGTGCCCTGGAGGCCGCACCCGCATCGGCTTCGACCCTTAATTCGGAGCCAACTGCGCCGATCGAGGATGGGTGGTTGGACACCGCCGTGGGAGTGCGATCCCAACGGCGATCGAGCCGAACACCAGCCCCGCACTCCGCGAGACTGGTGACTCCAAGGAGCCGGACTCCTCTCCGGAGTCCGAATCCTCCGCGCCCCTGCCGATCGAATCTGATGGGATGCCGATCATGGAGTTTACTGCCGCGGACATCTTTTAGCGCTCGCCTTTCTGCGATATTCTGAAGACACTAAAGTCTCTCTCTTTATCAGGAGAGCCCTGGCTGGACTATGGTCAGCAAGGTTGGGATACGGACGATGAAGAAATTCAAAGCCCACCCACCACCCACTTTGTAGCCACTGTCGACGATTTAACCGACATGCTCGACTTTGACTCCGAAGACATCGACGTTATGGACGCCGATGAAGGAGACAATGAAGAACCAGCGCCTATTGGGCCCCGGAAAGCCACCCCGTCATATGACGTATACATGGTGGACGCACCAAAAGATGAGGACGAGGAGCGGAAGGACGCACCAAAGGCTCGTTCCCTCGAGAAGCAGTCAAAGCGGCGACGCATGCGCCGCCCCAAACCCCGCCTCGACAGAAATAACGATCACACAGACCCAGCGCTGGAGCAGGGCAAACCGCTACCGCACAACGGCAATCCGGATAATCAAACCGAACAAACAAATTCTATCAAGGATAATGGTCCGGACGACATAACGCCGGACAGGCACCCGGAGCAGCAGAATGCCCGTAAAAGGCTTGTTGCCACTGTGAGGAGTCTTAAAAAGCAGAAGCAAAGGCTCAAGGCTGCGCAAGACACACTCCAAATCAGATGGAGTAAAATACTCAACACAGCAGCGAGGTACGGCGACAATCGCCCCTCTAAGAGCTACCCAAAGCGGAAGTTGCTACCTGAATTCGATGAGGAGGCCTCAGACCCCCCACAACCAAATATCAAAGCAGCCACCTGGTCGGATAGACGACCCCTCTGCCAACACAGAGTGGCATACAACGCCACTCACAATACAACATGCGACCCATGCGAGGGCTCGCACCCAAAGGACGGCGCAACAAGATCCATCTATGGACCACGCAAGAACGCCCCAGCATACAATGCAACACAACAAACATCCGAACAACGCAGTACACCCAGCTACAGGGGTGCCGCACACCCTCTATGTTTCACCGATGAGGTGCTGGACCATGAATTTCCAGAGGGATTCAAACCCGTAAACGTAGAGACATACGACGGAACAACAGACCCTGGGGTCTGGATTGGAGACTACATCCTTCATATCCATATGGCTCGAGGAGATGATCTCCACGCCATCAAGTACTTACCCCTCAACCTCAAAGGGCCAGCTCGTCACTGGCTTAAAGGCCTCCCTGAAAGCTCCATTGGAAGTTGGGAAGAGCTCGAAGACGCCTTTCGGGCAAATTTTCAAGGGACTTATGTCCGACCTCCGGATGCGGACGATTTGAGTCATATAACTCAACAGCCCGGAGAGTCAGCCCGAAAGCTTTGGAACAGGTTTCTTACTAAAAAGAACCAGATTGTCGACTGTCCGGACGCCGAAGCCTTGGCAGATTTTAAGCATAGCGTCCGTGACGAATGGCTCGCCAGACACCTCGGCCAAAACAAGCTGAGAACGATGGCTGCATTAACAGGCCTCATGACCCGCTTTTGCGCGGGCGAGGACAGCTGGCTAGCCAGATGCAGCACCAGCGACCCCAGCACATCTGAAGTTAGAGATGGAAACGGAAAATCATAGCGCAACAGCAATAACAAACGCCGGAATAAAGAAGACATCACGAAGAGCACGGCAGTAAACGCTGGATTCAAAAGCTCTCGGCCAGGTCAAAATTCTGGACCAGGTATGTCAGATCCATAGTACCCCTGGTAAACCTGCTAAGCATACCCACAGAGAATGTTGGGTCTTCAAGCAGTCCAGCAAGCTCAACTCCGTACACAAAGGGGAGGATACACCAAGTGAAGACGAGGACGAGCGTCCCAAGCAAGACACTGGGGAACAAAAGAAATTTCCACCAGAAGTTAAAACAGTAAACGTGTTACACGTGATCAAGGGAAAAAACAACGCGACACTCCCAGGAAAACATACCCACGTGCCTGTCACCGCGAAGTCCTGCCACTGGTCATCTCAACCGATCACTTTCGACCATCGCGATTACTCAGCAAGTATCCGACACGCGGGATGGGCTGCCCTGGTATTAGACCCAGTAATTGACGGATATCACTTCACACGAGTCTTGATGGACGGTGGCAGCAATTTAAACCTAATATATCAGGATACAATCCGCGAGATGGGGCTAGACCCAACAAAACTTCGCCATAGCAACACTACCTTTAAAGGAGTAACGCCAGGCCCAGGGGCTCGTTGTACGGGCTCCCTCCTACTACAAGTTATATTCGGCTCCCCCAATAACTTCCGCCGCGAGTATTTAACCTTCCACATCGCTCCATTCCAAAGTGGCTATCAAGCACTGCTCGGACGCGAAGCTTTCGCTCGCTTTAATGCAATACCACACTATGCCTCCCTCACACTCAAGATGCCCGGTCCACGTGGCATCATCTCAGTGAACGGAAATATCAAGCAATCTCTGCGCGCCGAAGAGAGTGCGGCTGCCTTGGCAACCGCACACTAAAGGCTTCCGGACCAGCGAACGCATCCAATAGGTCGTCAAGACCTCAGACACAACTAATCAAGTCCGGCGCCGCTATTTATACCGAATAAATGGTCACACCCCTATTTGTCAATGCAAGGGGCTCAACGCGCGCAGACAAGTGGCAATTTCTTCTCATCTTGAATTATACATGGTTTCTTTAAAAACTATCTTTTTGCACGACAACTTTTTTCACCTAAATTCCTCTCTTTTACAGACGATCATCGTGCTACACCCATCCAGGATACGGCACAACGGGGACACAGCCGTAGACGTGCAGCAGGGACCCGCTCCAAGGATTCTTTTTAGATTAAGACCCTGCGTAAACCTTTTTTACTGTCTCTTGTTGATACATATCGACCGTCGAGAAGGATGCTGATGTCTTGGCATGTGGCCATGCCAGAACAATGCACGTACCTGGACACAAGGGGCTTCTTACAAAGGCCATTATTTGGGCCCGTTTTATACCACAAAGACCGAATACCTTAGGGAGTGTTCGGTGTCGCGAGTTTGGCTCTATATGTATCAGCTCCGAATCACTGTCCTTGGTCAAATGTTGGGTTTGCCGGCTCCTGTGTTTGGGTGCCTTACGTTCCACTTTACCGGCTAAGGTAGCACCAGGAGAACTACTGCGATTGTGCCCTGGTTCATCCGGACGAGTACCTCAGTAGAGAAAGCCGAAAACTGACTGTCATGATATAGCGTGAGACTGGTCAACCACTCGATGACCTGTTGGAATGTTAGAATTCCTCCACCTTAATGAAGGGCTGTTTTCCGGCCAGGCATGTACGCAACCCGGTATCGAGAGAGTGCGGATCCACCAGGGGCTATCTAGTAGCCCCACTGTCAAACTCCTATGGCTAAGTGAAAGTGCTAAAGCATTATAGTCCGGTTGCCTCGCTCGCTCCGCTATCACCTCGTTAATAGTACCAAGACGTTGGGTTAAGTGTGAATGCATGTTTTTTGGGAGCACCTCCGCATTATATGCGTGGGGGTTGAAGCCGACGGCTGCAATCTTTCAAGTTATACACATGTATACATAAACGGCCGCCCAGGAGGCATCATATTACTTCCAGGCAAAAGTATAAAAATAGCCTTATAAAAATTCATAAAAGCGTTTCGCTTACAATGAGATTACATATCACTCAAACATGATATTTTTTGAGCACATGGTCTCTATCAAAAGAGCACCCTCAAGGACTTCTTCAAAGTAGTGCTTAGCAGCCATTCGACCTATGGCCGAATCCCGCACCGCAACAGTGGTAGCATCCATCTCCGCCCAGTATGCTTTAACACGGGCAAAGGCCATGCGTGAGCCCTCTATGCACGCCGACCTATTCATCGCATTAATGCGCGACACCACGTCAAGGAACTGCTGCACCAAGCTGAAATAGCTGTTTGGTTTCGGCCTTTCCGGCCATAGCTGATCCACAACAGACCTCATGGCGAGTCCGAACAACCTATTAAGTTTGGCCCATTCGGCTAGTTTGTCAGTCAATGAAAGTGGACGCTCGGGAGAATGGAATTGTGTCCAAAATAGCTGGTCCACTTCACGGTCCGTCTGACCCTGGAAGTACTTGGCCGCATCGGCAGCGCTCGCCGCCAAATCCATATACACATCCTCCGAACTCCATAGCCGATCCAGAGAGGCATACCGTGGATCTCCGAACTTCCTCCGCAACATAAAGGATTTCCCAGCTACAATATCCCCGGCTTCCTGCAGCTCCTCCTTCTTCGCCCTCATAGCAGAGCGGATGTCTTTTCTCGTCGTAGCAGCCTTCTCAAGGTCCGATGCCTTCGCTAGGTTTTCCTTTTCAAGAACCCGATAACGGTCGGCGGCGGCTTTTAATTCTATGGCCATCTTGGCCATATTATCTCGGCTCTCGCCATGCGCGGCCTTCTCGGCTTTCAACTCTTCGGCTGCCTTCAAAGCACCCGCATTATCAAACCTCGCTTGTTCCTTGGCTTGGGCAAGTTCTGCCCGCAAGGCTTCCACAGTGCCAGCTCCATCTGCAGTCACAACATATTAAAGATACTGGCATCATGCTGCTCTTACTATGTGGCGTTTACCAGATAATGACACTTACCCTGTGCCTCGTCAAGCCTTTTGTTAACAAGCTCAATGTCGGTGTCTGCCGCATCCAACTGCCATTTTAAATGGGCAAACTCGCTAGTTCGGCTAGCCACCGGAGCTTCCATCACCTGCACATAGAGGCAGTATGGTTATTACCTGGGAATACGATCCTTTGTCCGTCGTCGTTTCTGATGACAACCAGAGTCTCAGGAGGCTACTATCTACACAGGGCACACCTAGCATGTGCAGGACTATCATACATTATTTTACGTACCTCAAAGCCTGTCAGTAGACTCATAAAAGCTTCATGCAATCCGCTTTCGGCGGACGAGATTCTCTCCATTACCGTATTCATCACCACACGGTGTTCATCTGAGATGGCCGCTCGCCCCACCAACTCCCTCAGAACATCCGATCGCACACTAGACGGTACCGAACTCTTTTGTCCGCTCTCTTTGGGAGCCAGACACTGGGAGCTTTGGGGGTCAATGGGATTATCTTCTAGCCTCACCGGACTCGGAGAGGCCATCCGCGACGACACTTCGGGGTCGCCCGCTTCCGGAGCGGAGGAGTCCAGAGGAGGCGTTTCGCTCTCCATCATCTCTGGAAGAAGATCCCCCGAAGATGAGCTCATTTGAGAGGGGCTAAGGCCCGAACTGCAAAGATATATGCGGTGGTTATTTTCTCAGAAGAAAAAGATGGCATACCTGTACTATTAAAGTATTTCGGGTCACTTATGACTCGCTAGAGAATTGATCCCCCCGCGGACTTTGTGCGGCAAAAGCCCCCCCCCCCCCGAGGTA
>NC_041384.1:153004502-153013130 GCF_002162155.2 Triticum dicoccoides | reverse complement strand
CTTCCGAATCCCTGGGCGCAGTCCTTTTCCTCCTCCGGTCATCTTCCTTCATGGAGATGCTCGCTCCCTCGGTTAGAATGGGCAGCGTTGGGGGCCCGC
Source organism: Triticum dicoccoides (assembly GCF_002162155.2). Taxonomy (NCBI): domain Eukaryota; kingdom Viridiplantae; phylum Streptophyta; class Magnoliopsida; order Poales; family Poaceae; genus Triticum; species Triticum dicoccoides. The sequence continues at coordinate 153,013,031 of NC_041384.1, read as the reverse complement.
GTCCGCCCGTATTAACCTCCCCAGTATCTTCCTTCAAGGGCTCCGGGCAAGGTGCGACCTGGAGCATCTTTTCCAATACCGGATTTTCCAAACCCTCAGGGAGGGGGGGCGAACACCGAATCAACTTCACCTTTGCTAGCCAATCCTGGTCAAAAAGCAAACTCTCAGAAATAACTTCATAACAAATGAGAGATAGTGTGTTTGGCCGGAAGATTCCTTACCTATTCGGCGGCGCGGTTACTGCTCAGGCCCACGTCCTCGGTGATTTCCGGACACTCTACCTGAGGTCCGAAGAATGACTTGTACATCTCCCCGTGCGTCAGGCCGAGGAAATTTTGGATAACACGCGGTCCCTCGGGATTGAACTCCCACAAGCGAAGGGGCCGGCGTTTGCAAGGCTGGACTTGACGAACCAGCATAACATGTATTACCGCAACCAAATTAAAATCTCCATTGAAGAGATCTCGAATGCGGCTTTGCAGTATAGGCACGTCCTTGGTTGGACCCCAGCTCAGGCCTCTGCTGATCCATGACATCAGTTGTGGTGGAGGGCCCGAGCGGAAAACAGGGGCGGCCGCCCACTTGGCACTTCTAGGAGCCGTGATGTAGAACCACTCCTGTTGCCACAATTCAGACACCTCTGGAATGGAACCTTTGGGCCATGGAGCTCCCGTCATCTTGCATATTGAGGCACCTCCACACGCTGCATGTTGCCCCTCGATCATCTTCGGCTTTACTTCAAAGGTATTGAACCACAGGCCGAAGTGAGGGGTAACCCGGAGGAAGGCCTCACACACGACAATAAATGTCGTAATATGAAGAAAGGAGTCTAGAGCTAGATCATGGAAATCTAGCCCGTAATAAAACATCAAACCCCTGACGAAAGGATCCAGAGCAAGGCCTAGACCTCGGAGGAAGTGGGAGACGAACACGACGTTCTCGTTGGGTTCGGGGGAGGGGACGGCCTGCCCTCGGGCAGGCAGCCGATGCAAAATCTCGGCGGTCAGATATCTGGCCTCCCTCAACTTTTTGATGTCTTCTTCCATGACGGAGGAAGGCACCCATCGGCCTTGAAGGCTAGATCCAGACATGATTGAAGGTTCGTAGCACCTGACCTAAACTTTGGGTGTTTGAGCTTGAGGTGGGGGAAGGATTCGATTCAGCACGGGAGGGGAAAAAATAAAAGCCTTGTCCCTTTATAAAGAGGGTGCATATCAAGCGTCCTCTCCGTGGCCGTTTGGACTTGCCTATAGTCTAGGAGTCCTAGAAGCGGTTGGGTTACCCATGCCCATATTGATGAGAATCCCAGAATAAGGGGACACGATCTCTGCTTTAACAAAGACGTGCCAAGGAAACCGCCTCGCATGACGCACTGAGCTGGGATAATAAAACGATTCGAATAATGGCTTGGCCGTGGTGCGATGTTACACTACGGAATACATCAGCAGATTAGATTTGTGTAAATATTATTCTCTCTATGGCAATATGTGGAAACTTATTTTGCAGAGCCGGACACTATCTTTGTGTTCAAAATCTTCTATGAAGTACTTGGAGGAGGAACCCGCCTTGCAATGCCGAAGACAATCTGCACGCCGGACTCGTCGTCATTGAAGCCTGGTTCAGGGGCTACTGAGGGAGTCCTAGATTAGGGGGTGTCCGGATGGCCGGACTATACCTTCAGTCGGACTCCTGGACTATGAAGATACAAGATTGAAGACTTCGTCCTGTGTCCGGAAGGGACTTTCCTTGGCGTGGGAGGCAAGCTTGGCGATACGGACGTGTAGATCTCCTACCATTGTAACCGACTTTGTGTAACCCTAACCCTCTCCGGTGTCTATATAAACCGGAGGGTTTTAGTCCGTAGGACAACATACATAACAACAATCATACCATAGGCTAGCTTCTAGGATTTAGCCTCTCTGATCTCGTGGTAGATCTACTCTTGTACTACCCATATCATCAATATTAATCAAGTAGGACGTAGGGTTTTACCTCCATCAAGAGGGCCCAAACTTGGATAAAACTTCGTGTCCCTTGCCTCCTGTTACCATCTGGCCTAGACGCACAGTTCGGGACCCCCTACCCAAGATCCGCCGGTTTTGACACCGACAGCGGCGAATCCGCCATGACGGGTACTAGTGGGGTGGTCCCTGCGATTGAAGGTGATCGGATAGGAGGACCATGGGTGGAACTTTGGGGCAACTGGCTCCAACGCATATACGTCCCTGAGCGCACGCTTCCGCTCCCTCTTGGGGATGTGGTTGCATATATCATGTTCACCATCCGCACTTGTGGGGGGAACCTCTTCTGTCCTCCAGTGTTCGGCTGCCGGGGCTCTTCCTCGTCATCGCTATGTGGCCCCTTATCTTTGTTTTCGGCATTTAACTTGCCAGCCTGCTTGAACACCCAACAATCACTGTTGGTGTGGTTGGCTGGCTTGTCGGTGGTGCCGTGTATTTGACACGAGCGATCGAGTATACGGTCCAAACTGGACGGGCCTGGAGTGCGTCTTTTGAATGGCTTTTTCCGCTGACCGGGTTTAGAGCCTTTGAATCCGGCATTGACTGCTGTATCCTTGGTATTGTCGCTGTTAATGCGGCGCTTATGTTTGTTGCGACGTGACCTGCTATTGCCGTCCTTGGTATCTGAACTACCATGGTTCTTTGATATGTTACTATTGTGAGCCAGCCAGCTGGCTTCTCCCGCACAAAAGCGGGTCATGAGTGTCGTGAGGGCTGCCATAGATTTCAGCTTTTCCTGACCAAGGTGCCGGGCTAGCCACTCATCGCGGATGTTGTGCTTGAAAGCTGCTAGGGCCTCTGCATCCGGACAGTCGACGATTTGGTTTTTCTTTGTTAGGAACCGTGTCCAGAATTGCCTGGCTGATTCTTCTGGCTGCTGAATTATGTGGCTCAAGCCATCGGCATCTGGTGGTCGCACATAAGTGCCTAAAAGTTGTTGAGGAATGCGGCTTCCAGATCTTCCCAACAGCCAATGGACTCTACTGGCAAGCTATTGAGCCAATGCCGAGCTGGTCCTTTGAGTTTGAGTGGGAGGTATTTAATGGCGTGTAGATCATCACCGTGTGCCATCTGGATATGTAGGAGGAAATCCTCGATCCATACCGCAGGATCTGTTGTGCCATCGTATGATTCTATATTTACGGGTTTGAAACCCTGTGGGATTTGATGATCCATTACTTCGTCTGTGAAGCATAAGGGGTGTCCGACTCCTCTGTACTGGGCTATATCGCGACGCAGCTCCAATGAGTCTTGCCCGCTGTGCTCGGCCCGACCGGATTTACTTTTACTGTATCCGACGTGACGATTATCGTCTCGCATAGTGGCGTGCCCTCGTGATCCGTAGATCAATCTTGCATGTTTTGGTTTGTCCTCCAATATGTCTTGTAGGTCTGGCGTATTTCCCCATGCCTTTTTATTTGAATGGCGTCGGGGTGCAGGCTAAGCTTTTGGCTGGAATGCCTCTCCGTCGCGGCCACGAGGTGGCCGATCAGCCGCGTCGTACGCTTCTTCCTCTAGTCGAGGTAGCAACTTGCATTTTGGGTAACTCTTGGAGGGTCGTTCGAGTTTATATTCCTCGGCCGCAAGGACTTCAGTCCATCTGTCAGCTAGCAGATCTTGATCAGCTTGAAGCTGCTGCTGCTTTTTCTTAAGGCTATTTGCCGTGGCTATAAGCCGGTGCGTGAAGCGCTCTTGTTTGACGGGATCCTCTGGCACGATGAATTCGTCATCGTCGAGGCTTGCCTCGTCTTCGGAGGGAGGCATGTAATTATCATCCTCCGCCTCTCCGTCTGCCGCTCCTTCTGGAGGGCTGGTTTCTCCATCCTCCTGCCCTAAATCGTGCTGGAGGGGATTGTTGCCATCTTTGGCACTATCCGGAGTGTTATTATCTCCTGTGCCGGTATCACCACTTTTGCATTGGCAGGACTAAGAGCAGCGCCGCTGACGTCGGCGCTTGGGTTGCTTCTTGGAGGGGTCATCCTTCGCTGTCTCGTCGCCATTGCCTTCTTTGGGTGTGTCCACCATGCATATATCGTATGATGAGGTGGCTGTCCAGTGCCCTGTGGGAGTGGTTCCTCTTCATCTCCCGCATCGTCGTCCATACCGTCGATGTCTTCGGAGTCGAAGTCGAGCATGTCGGTTAAGTCGCCGACAGTGGCTACTAAGTGGGTGGTGGGTGGGCAGCGAATTTCTCCGTCGTCCGTTATCCGCATCCCAATCCTACCGGACATAGTTCGGCTAGGGTCCTCCTGACAAGGAGAGAGACCATAATGAGTTCAGTATGTCGCGAAAGGGCAAGTGCTGAAAATATCCGCGGAGGTAAACTCCATGATCGGCGCCCAATCGAATTCGCTAGGAACGGGTGCCGGCAGTTCGGAGTCCATGGCCGGAGAAGGATCCAATAGTTTGACAACACGGCTCTCGTGCAGGGTAAGGTCGATGTTCGACTCGATCGCCACTGAGGATAAGGCCTCCGTGGCGGGGACCATCCACCCGTCCATGGACGGCGCAACTGGCTCCGAATTGAGGGTCGGAGCGGCTGCCGATGCGATCTCCTGAACACTGTCCGATGGTAGAGCTAAATCATACTCATCGTGACTGTGTGACACACAAGGCGGAGGCTCGAATCCGTCGAAGATCAAGTCTCCGCGGATATCGGCCGTGTAGTTTAAGCTTCCAAACCTGACCTGGTGGCCAGGGGCGTAACTTTTGATCTGCTCCAGATGGCCAAGCAAGTTGGCCCGCAGTGCGAAGCCGCCGAACACAAAGATTTGTCCTGGGAGAAAAGTCTCACCCTGGACTGCATCACTATTGATGATCGTAGGAGCCATCAAGCCTAACAGCGACGACACAGAGGAACTCTCAATGAAAGCACCAATGTCGGTGTCAAAACCGGCGGATCTCTAGTAGGGGGTCCCGAACTGTGCGTCTAAGGCGGATGGTAACAGGAGGCAGGGAACACGATGTTTTACCCAGGTTCGGGCCCTCTTGATGGAGGTAAAACCCTACGTCCTGCTTGATTTATTCTTGATGATATGGGTATTACAAGAGTTGATCTACCACGAGATCGGAGAGGCTAAACCCTAAAAGCTAGCCTATGGTATGATTGTATGTTGTCCTACGGACTAAAACCCTCCGGTTTATATAGACACTGGGGGGGGGCTAGGGTTACACAAGGTCGGTTACAAAGGAGGAGATATCCATATCCGTACTGCCTAGCTTGCCTTCCACGCCAAGTAGAGTCCCACCCGGACACGAGATGAAGTCTTCAATCTTGTATCTTCATAGTCCAACAGTCCGGCCAAAGGATAGAGTCCGGCTGTCCGGAGACCCCCTAATCCCGGACTCCCTCGGGTGTGCATCCAACTTGCTTGCTCACGAAGACCTAGGGCACTTGAGGAGGCCCATTGTTGGAATATACAAGCCAAGTTCTATAATGAAAAATTCCCACTAGTATATGAAAGTGACAAAACAAGAGACTCTCTAACATGAAGATTAAGGTGCTACTTTGAAGAACAAGTGTGGCAAAGGATAGTAACATTGTCCCTTCTCTCTTTTTCTCTCTTTTTGGGGCCTTCTCTTTTTTTATATGGCCTTTCTCTTTTTTTCTCACTTGTGACAATGCTCTAGAAAATGATGATCATCACACTTCTATTTATTTACAACTCAATGATTACAAATCGATACTAGAACAAAAAGATGACTCTATATGAATGCCTCCGGTGGTGTACCGGGATATGCAATGGACCAAGAGTGACATGTATGAAAGAATTATGAATGGTGGCTTTGCCACAAATACTATGTCAACTACATGATCATGCTAAGCAATATGACAATAATGAATGTGTCATGATGAAGGGAATGATGGAAAGTTGCATGGCAATATATCTCGGAATGGCTATGGAAATGCCATAATAGGTAGGTATGGTGGCTGTTTTGAGGAAGATATAAGGAGGTTTATGTGTGAAAGAGCGTACCATATCACGGGGCTTGGATGCACCGGCGAAGTTTGTGCCAACTTTCAATGTGAGAAAGGGCAATGCACGGTACCGAAGAGGCTAGCAAGGATGGAAGGGTGAGAGTGCGTATGATCCATGGACTCAACATTAGTCATAAAGAACTCACATACTTATTGCAAAAATCTACAAGTCATCAAAAACCTCGGTACTACGCGCATGATCCTAGGGGGGTAGATTGGTAGGAAAAGACCATCGCTCGTCCCTGACCGCCACTCATAAGGAAGACAATCAAATAACACCTCATGTTTCAAATTTATTGCATAACGTTTACCATACGTGCATTCTATGGGACTTGCAAACTTTAACACAAGTATTTCTCAATTTCACAACTACTCAACTAGCACGACTTTGATATTATTACCTCCATATCTCAAAACAATCACCAAGCATCAAACTTCTCTTAGTATTCAAAACACTCTTACGAAAATTTTACTAACTTTGAATACCTAGCATATTAGGATTTTAAGCAAATTACCATGCTATTAAGGCTCTCAAAATAATCTAAGTGAAGCATGAGAGATAAATAGTTTATATAAAACAAATCCACCACCGTGCTCTAAAAGATATAAGTGAAGTACTAGAGCAAAAGTGCAAAACTATATAACTCAAAAGATATATGTGAAGCACATAGAGTATTCTAACAAATTCCAAATCATGTATGGCTCTCTCAAAAGGTGTGTACATCAAGGATGATTGTGGTAAACTAACAAGAAAAGACTCAAATCATACAAGACTACCAAGTAAAACACATATCATGTGGCGAATAAAAATATAGCTCCAAGTAAAGTTACCGATAGAAATAGACGAAAGAGGGGATGCCTTCCGGGGCATCCCCAATCTTTGGCTTTTAGGTGTCCTTAGATTATCTTGGGGGCGCCATGGGCATCCCCAAGCTTAGGCTCTTGCCACTCCTCGGTCCATAATCCATCAAATCTTTAGCTAAAACTTGAAAACTCCACAACAAAAAACTTAAAGTAGAAAATCTCGTGAGCTCCGTTAGCGAAAGAAAATAAAAGACCACTTCAAGGAACTGTAATGAACTCATTATTTATTTATATTGGTGTTATACCTACTTTATTCCAACTTCTCTATGGTTTATAAACTATTTTACTAGCCATAGATTCATCAAAATAAGCAAACAACACACAAAAAACAGAATCTGTCAAAAACAGAACAGTCTGTAGTAATCTGTCTCTAGCGCAAGATCTGGAACCCCAAAAATTCTATAATAAATTGCTGGACGTGAGTAATTTATCTATTAATCATATGCAAAAAGAATTAACTAAATATCACTTCCAAATAAAAATGACATCAGTTCTCGTGACCGCTAAAGTTTCTGTTTTTTACAGCAAGTTCAACAAGACTTTCCCCAAGTCTTCCCAACGGTTCTACTTGGCACAAAACACTAATTAAACACAAAAAATACAACCAAAACAGAGTCTAGATAAATTATTTATTAAATAACAGCAAGGAAAAATATTGGGTTGTCTCCCAATAAGCGCTTTTCTTTAAAGCCTTTTTAGCTAGGCATTGATAATTTTAATGATGCTCACATGAAAGACAAGAATTGAAGCACAAAGAGAGCATCATAAAACATGTGACAAACACATCTAAGTCTAACATACTTCCTATGCATAGGCATCTTATAGGAAAACAAATTATCAAGGCAAGCAAAAACTAGCATATGCAAGGAAGCGGAATGTAACGCCCCATATGTAACTTGCCATATTTGTATTCCAACTCTTGCCATTTTCGGCACTAAGTTATGATATTCCTCGTTGTTGGGTTTTGTCTTCGTGTTGCTTTTGTCCTTGTCATGCATCTCATATCATGTCATCATGTGCATCGCATTTGCATACGTGTTCATCTCATGCATCCGAGTATTTTCCCCGTTGTCCGTTTTGCATTCCGGTGCTCCTATGTCCTCCGGTGTCCCCTTTTGCCTCTTTTCGTGTACGGGTGTTAAACGTTCTCGGAGTGGACCGAGACTTGCCAAGCGGCCTTGGTTTACTACCGGTAGACCGCCTGTCAAGTTTCGTGCCATTTGGATTTCGTTTGATACTCCAACGGTTAACCGAGGAACCGTAAAGGCCGTGTGTGTATTGCAGCCCAACACCTCTCCAAATTGGACCAAAACCAATCTAAACCCCTTCCATCATCTCGGTCGTTCGATCACGATCGCGTGGCCGCAAACCGAGCTCAATTTGGAGCCTCCTAGCTCCCTCTACCTATAAAAAGGCATCTCCCCCGAAAATCCCGGATCAACTCCAACCCTAATCCTAGCCCCGTTCCCCTCCGCGCGCCGGACAAAAATCGCCGCCGCCACTCCCACGCCGCCACGTGGCCCCTTGGCGCCCACATCGCTGCCGGCCCGCCCGGGCCCGCGGGAGGCCCTCCCGGCCCATTCGTCCCTGCCGCCCGACTCTGCCTGCCCGCGCCCAAGCGCCGCCTCGCCGGCCGCCGTCCGTCGCCGACCGCCGCCTCTTTGT
>NC_041384.1:152966616-153004145 GCF_002162155.2 Triticum dicoccoides | reverse complement strand
CCGCCTCTTTGTCTCATCGCACCTCCTTCGCCGCCCGCCGCCTCGCCCCTGCTCGCCGCCGTCGTCTGCCGTGGCCAGGCAGGCCCCGAGGTTGCCGCCTCGTCGTCTCTCCGCCTCCCCGACGAGCTCCGGCGAGCCCCGACCGAGATCTTCCTCGACTCTGGCTCCAACCCCGTCGAACCTCGATCCACGCACCATCCGGATCTGAGAAACCCTAAGGGTTGACTTTTGTCCCAGTTTTGCATATTTTTTAGCATACTTCATCATGTCATATCTTAGCATCCGTTGCTCCGTTTTGGGCGTGTAGCATATCAAATTGTTCGTCTCGATGTGCACTTCATTTCATTCCATTGTACCATGTTCATTTGAGTTCATCTTGATGTCCAAAATGCTGTGGCAATAGTGCTATGTAATGTTAGTTTCATATTCTTAACAGATATTGGACATTTGTCATTTTTTCCATGTTTAATGTGTGCCTCCTATGAACTTGAGCCCTACATGTGTTTTGAAGTATGCCATGCCATCTTTACAGGGGTGTATGCCATGTATTTTTTGTGATCTTTGTGGTGACTAGCACAAGCATGCAAAGTAGCCCTCGTAATGTTGCTGATTTCAGGGAATTAGAATTCTTCTAAGTCTTTTCCCTGTTAATATTTTTATGCCATGTATTCTTGTTGCTACAGAGTGATCCATGCCTCTTTTGAGCATGTTCAGTAAGGATGATTTTGAGATATTGTTATGCACTATCCATCCATGTCTTTGTTTGCAATTATGGAGCACCCTAGAATGACTCAATCTTGCTCTATTTTTGCTATGAAATGTTCCTGGCAGATTGTTTACATGTTAAGCAATTTTGCCAAGGTTGTTGTAGTTTTTACATGCTTTCTATGAGGTTGTTTTTGCCATGGTTAGCTTAATTATCATGTCTTCTTGCTGGGTGTATGCTTAGTTTGTCATGCAATGCCTTGTGGTGAGTGAATCAAGCTCGTAAAAATGCCTACATAAATCTGTTTTGCCATGTTCCAGTTTTTTGCTAAGTCTGAATCTGTTAACGAAACTTGCTATGTTCACATGGTTGCCATTGTATTTTCTGATCCCTTTTGGCTTATGGTCAGTAAGGGACTTCTGTTATATGCTTTGAGTAGCTTCATTCCATGCTTTGCGTTGCCATGATATGTTCCTGTAACATGTTGTTATCTTTCTCTAAACTTTGCTTCCTGATGTTAAATCCTGCCATGTTGTTATTTTCACCAAGTCTGTAACCTGATATCTTTTGCACTTTTGCCATGCTTGTTTGAACCTGCTATTGAGTGAATTAGCTATAGCTCAGTGTTCATATTTTGTTAAGCATCTTGAGTGGATCACTGCCATGTGCCTTGTTGCTATGTTAGAGTGTAGTAGCTTGTTGTTCTTGATGCATTTATATGGCCTCGTGCTGTTAATTGCAGATCGGTGCCATATTTGTTTTGCTTGCCATTTGCAAACCGTGCATCCGATTCCGGTGATCTTTATATCGATTTCGACCGAAATCAACTCATCTTTCCAGAGACACTCTTGGTTTTCCAAGTTGAGGACAGGTTCAATCTTTCCTTTCCGACGCATGCATATGCATCGCATATCACATCCCGCATATCATGCCGTGTTTTGCATCATGTTGCTTCCGCATTGCACCGTGGTTGATTGTGTCTCCCTTTGCTTGTGTTCTTGCTTTGGGTAGAGCCGGGAGACGAGTACGTGATCGAGGAACCCGTTGAGTACGCTTACGAGGATCAAGCTAACGTCAACTCGGAGAACTTTGCAGGCAAGATGACCATACCCTCGAAATCACTTCTATCTTTGCTTGCTAGATGCTCGCTCCATTGCCATGCCTATGCTACGATAGCCACCACATGCTTTATCATGCCTCCCATATTGCCATGTCAAACCTCTAACCCACCTTGTCCTAGCAAACCGTTGTTTGGCTATGTTACCGCTTTGCTTAGCCCCTCTTATAGCGTTGCTAGTTCAGGTGAAGATTAGAGATTATTCCTTGTTGGAACATGTTTATTGTTGGGATATCACTATTATATCTTGTTTACTTTAATGCACCTATATACTTGGTAAAGGGTGGAAGGCTCAGCCTTATGCCTGGTGTTTTGTTCCACTCTTGCCGCCTTAGTTTCCGTCATACCGGTGTTATGTTCCTTGATTTTGCGTTCCTTACACGGTTGGGTTATAATGGGAACCCCTTGACAGTTCGCCTTGAATAAAACTCCTCCAGCAAGGCCCAAGCTTGGTTTTACCATTCGCCACCTAGCCTCGTTTTCCCTTGGGTTCCGCGGACTCAAGGGTCATCTTTATTTTATACCCCCGGGCCAGTGCACCTCTGAGTGTTGGTCCAAACTAGAGCCCCTTGTAGCGCCACCTCGGGAAAACTCGAGGGTTGGTTTTAGTTGTACGGATAGCTTATCCGCTGTGCCCTGAGAACGAGATATGTGCAGCTCCTATCGGGATTTGTCGGCACATTCAGGTGGCTTTGCTAGTTTAGTTTTACCATTGTCGAGATGTCTTGTAATCGGGATTCCAAGTCTGATCGGGTTGTCCTGGGAGAAGGAATATCCTTCGTTGACCGTGAGAGCTTGTGATGGGCTAAGTTGGGACACCCCTGCAGGGATTTGAACTTTCGAAAGCCGTGCCCGCGGTTATGGGCAGATGGGAATTTGTTAATGTCTGGTTGTAGAACATCTGAAACTTAACTTAATTAAAATGAATCAACAGCGTGTGTAGCCGTGATGGTCTCTTTTCGGCGGAGTCCGGGAAGTGAACACGGTCTCGTGTTATGCTTGAACGTAGGTTGTTCTAGGATCACTTCTTGATCATAGTTTCTCGATTGCGCTTTGCCTTCTCTTCTCGCTCTCATTTGCGTATGATAGCCACCATATATGCTAGTGCTTGCTGCAGCTCCACCTCATACCTTTACCCTACCTATAACCTTAAATAGTCTTGATCGCGAGGGTGTGAGATTGCCGAGTCCCCATGACTCACAGATTACTTCCAAAACTAGATGCAGGGACCGATGATACCGTTCCAGGAGATGCGACTGAGCTCAAGTGGGGGTTCAATGAGGACTCAAGACGATACTATGTTTCCTTTCTAGACGATCAGTAGAGGAGCCCAGTTGGGGCGATTGGGGACATTACGCATTTGGGGTTGTCTTTATTTTGGTTAAGTAGTCGGACCTTGATTGTATTTGGATGATTGTAATGATATATTTATGCTATTGTGTGACGTGGCGATTGTAAGCCAACTATGTACCTCTTTTCTTATTCAGTACATGGGATGTGTTAAGATTACCCCTCTTGCAACATTGCTTACAATGCGGTTATGCCTCTAAGTCGTGCTCCGACACGTGGGAGATATAGCCGCATCGTGGGCGTTACACGGAAGAAACAATAGAAATCTCAACATAACGAGAGGTAATTTAGTAACATGAAAATTTCTACCACCATATTTTCCTCTCTCATAATAATTACATGTAGGATCATAAGAGAATTCAACAATATAGCTATCACATAAAATATTCTTAATATGATCCACATGCATGCAAAGTTGACACTCTTCCGAAATAGTGGGATCAACATTAACTAAAGTCATGACCTTTCCAAATCCACTTTCAGTATTATTACAAACATTATAATCAATCTCATATTCATCATGGGGTTTAAATAAATTTTCAAGATCAAAAGAAGAATCACCCCAATCATGATCATTGCAACAAGTAGAGGACATAGCAAAACTAGCATCCCCAAGCTTATGGTTTTGCATATTATTAGCACAATTTATATCAATAGAATTTATACTATCATCATTGCAATCATGCTTTTTATTCAAAGATCTATCATGAATCACTTCATAAAATTCTTCATCGCAATTTTCAGATTCATGAGTTTCAAGCAAAACTTCATAAAGATAATCTAGTGCACAAAACTCACTAGCAATTGGTTCATCATAATTGTATCTCTTAAAATGATTAGCAAGCGGATGAGGATCCATAGATCTTAGGTTCTCTGTTTAGTAATAAATAAAAAACTATTCTAACCATATGAGCAAACAAGAAACGGGCAAAAAGAGGCAAACGGAAAAGAGAGGAGGAGGATGGAGAGAGAGGGAGAATAAAATGGCAAGGGTGAAGTGGGAGAGAGGAAAACGAGAGGCAAATGGCAAATAATGTAATGCGGGAGATAAGGGTATGTGATGGGTACTTGGTATTTTGACTTTTGGTAGACCTCCCCGGCAACGGCGCCAGAAATCCTTCTTGCTACCTCTTGAGCACTGCGTTGGTTTTCCCCGAAGAGGAAGGGATGATGCAACAAAGTAGCGTAAGTATTTCCCTCGGTTTTTGAGAACCAAGGTATCAATCCAGTAGGAGGCTACGCGTGAGTCCCTCGTACCTGCACAAAACAAATAAATCCTCGCAACCAACGCAAATAGGGGTTGTCAATCCCTAAAAGGCCACTTACAAGAGTGATATCTGATAGATATGATAAGATAATATTTTTGGTATTTTGTGATAAAGATGCAAAGTAAAATAAAGGCAAAGTAAATAGAAAAGGAAATAACTAAGTGGTAGGAGATTAATATGATGAAGATAGACCCGGGGGCCATAGGTTTCACTAGTGGCTTCTCTCGAGAGCATAAGTATTCTACGGTGGCTGAACAAATTACTGTTGAGAAATTGATAGAATTGAGCATAGTTATGAGAATATCTAGGTATGATCATGTATATAGGCATCACGTCCAAGACAAGTAGACCGACTCCTGCCTGCATCTACTACTATTACTCCACTCATCGACCGCTATCCAGCATGCATCTAGAGTATTAAGTTAAAAATAGTGTAACGCCTTAAAAAAGATGACATGATGTAGAGGGATAGACTCATGCAATATGAAGAAAACCCCATCTTGTTATCCTCGATGGCAACAATACAATACGTGCCTTGCTGCCCCTACTGTCACTGGGAAAGGACACCGCAAGATTGAACCCAAAGCTAAGCACTTCTCCCATTGCAAGAACGATCAATCTAGTAGGCCAAACCAAACTGATAATTCAAATAGACTTCCAAAGATAACAAATAATACATAAAAGAATTCAGAGAAGATTCAAATATTATTCATAGACAGACTTGATCATAAACCCACAATTCATTGGTCTCAACAAATAGATCGCAAAAAGAAGATTACATCAAATAGATCTCCACAAGAGAGGGGGAGAACATTGTATTGAGATCCAAAAAGAGAGAAGAAGCCATCTAGCTACTAACTATGGACCTGTAGGTCTGAGGTAAACTACTCACACTTTGTCGGAGGGGCTATGGTGTTGATGTAGAAGCCCTCCATGATCGATGCCCCCTCCGACAGAGCTCCGGAACAGGCCACAAGATGGGATCTCGTGGATACAGAAAGTTGCGGCGGTGGAATTAGGGTTTTGGCTCTGTATCTAATCGTTTGGGGGTATGTAGGTATATATAGGAGGAAGGAGTACGTCGGTGGAGCAACAGGGGGCCCACGAGGGTGGAGGGCGCGCCTGGGGGGGTAGGCGCGCCCCCTACCTAGTGGCCTCCTCTTTTCTTTCTTCACGTAGAGTCCAAGTCTCCCGGGTCTTGTTCGTTGAGAAAATTACGTTCCCAAAGGTTTCATTCCGTTTGGACTCCGTTTGATATTCCTTTTCTTCGAAACCCTAAAACAGGCAAAAAACAACAATTCTGGGCTGGGCCTCCGGTTAATAGGTTAGTCCTAGAAATAATATAAAAGTGGATAATAAAGCCCAATAATGTCCAAAACAGTAGATAATATAGCATGGAGCAATCAAAAATTATAGATACGTTGGAGGCGTATCACCCGCAGCGGAAGTCTCGACCGCAACCCAAGAGGCCTTGCTGCAGTAGCCATCTACCTGCAGCCAGAGTCTGCTTGGACCAGAGACCGACAGTTTGCCGGTGAAGAAGCGCGGGAGTTGGAGCCAGTTGCCGGCCGGGTTCTCTGACCAGACGACGAACTCCGGCGACACCTCGGCCGTGTGGAAGCACGGACAAGGAGGCCGCGCCACCATGGCACGCCTCCCCTCATCAACTGGACCGCCCTGGCTGGGATGACCCACTCTGCGTGTCGTGGCGCTGTCTCGACAATGGGCCACGGCGGGGGTCGCGGCATGTTTACGCGGGCGGCTGTGGCCGCGCTTGGGCGCCGGGGAGCCGGGTCCCTCGTGAGGGGCTTTCTCCTTCTCGGTGGTGGAGAACTTCCTTTGTGGTGCCATGGGTGTCACTGCAAGTGATGGAGCGAGGAAGGAGCAAGCAAGCAAGGAAGAGATGGGCAACGGGGGCTCCGCCCCCTCCCCATTTAGAAAGGGAAGGCCAACCGACGTCTCCCACGATCGCAGGTAATGATGGTTTTCCTTGCATGTCGCGGGTACCTGACAAGTCGAGCAGTTGCCAAGACAACGTGGGGAAGCGGAGACACCCACGTCCAATCAACCGCCACATGTCAATCGAGGCCGCAGGCTTTTGGGGCCCGCGGCGCTACGTACTTGGCCCTCGTCTTCGCCGCAAAGCCAAGCCCGAGCGCACCTTGGGACCGGGGGCTACTGTCGGCATCCTAGGAACGGGGGTCCCTAGACTTGCCTGCCTGCGGCCCGTGGCATGGCTGAGCCTGCAGGCCGTACGGCCCATCTTCACTAGCAAAGCATCCAAGACCCTCGCGAGGGTCCAAGCCTCGCGGGGCGGATGACGCTAGACCTCCTCGGGAGTAGCCTAGCTAGGCAGGCTCACAAGGAGCGGAGATATCAAGGCGGGGCAAACCTCACGAGACCCTCGTGATGTGAGCCATGACGCACGGCACCAGGCGGGCGCCAGGCGGGCGCCAACGCGCGTAGCGTCCTTATTTCCTCTTTGGTGCTAAGGAGGCCAGCACAAGCAAAGAGTACCGAGGCATCAAGCAAAGGTTGCTATATTGGTGCAACGAGACCAAGACAAGGAGGACAGCAAGATGGAGGTCATCATGGATCCCAAGACGGCGTCACCACCACAGCCTTTGGCAGGCGAAGACCACTTTTGTCAGGATAGCTTGTACTAGCTGTCCCCCTTTGAATTAGCCCGCCATTGTTGGCTCCCTTCCCGCTCGATATTTGGGAAGAGGACCAAGGCCTATATAAGTAGGGCTAGCCACCACCTTAGGAGAGGACGGATCACGAAGGCACAGATTATTCAGAGACGGATCACGAAGGCACAAATCATTCGGGGACGGATCATTCAGACCACCCACACACACACAAGCTCACCGAGCTTAAGAACACCTCAACCTTAGGAGGCTGTTCTTCCTTTGTACTGTTCACCATCAGCCCTAGAGACAATCCACCACCACCACACTGGAGTAGGGTATTACACCACAACGGTGGCCCAAACCAGTGTAAATCTTGCGTCTTTCTGTGTTGCGAGTTAGTCGAGTTTGTCCGCGAGATCTTAGTGAGCTAGAGCGTAGATTGGTGGGAAGGAAAGACTTTGCGCGCACCCTAGTGTTCGAACCTTAAGGGTTTGCCAGAACCACACATCCTACATAACCTTAAGGGTTTGCCGGAACCCCACATCCGACAAATTTTTTCCAATAGAATTGATACTGTGGACTTGAGGTTGTTTCCTCAGGAAGTGTACCGTATGCTCATTACCATTAACATGAAAAGTGACATTGCCTTTGGTGCAATCAATAACAGCCCCTACAGTATTCAAAAAGGGTCTTCCAAGAATAAAAGACATACTATCGTCCTCGGGAATATCAAGAATAACAAAGTCCGTTAAGATAGTAATGTTTGCAACCACAACAAGCACATCCTCACAAATACTGACATGTATAGCAGTTGATTTATCAGCCATTTGCAAAGATATTTCAGTAGGTTTCAACTTATTCAAATCAAGTCTATGATATAAAGAGAGAGGCATAACACTAACACCAACTCCAAGATCCATAAAGCGAATTTAACATAGTTTCTTTTAATGGAGCATGGCACAGTTGGTACTCCAGGATCTCCAAGTTTCTTTGGTATTCCACCCTTAAAAGTATAATTAGGAAAAAATGGTAGAAATTTCAGCTTCCGGTATCTTTCTCTTATTTGCAAAAATTTCCTTCATATATTTAGCATAAGGATTAATTTTAAGCATATCAGTTAATCGCATACGCAAAAAGATAGGTCTAATCATTTCAGTAAAGCGCTCAAAATCCTCATCATCCTTTTTCTTGGATGGTTTAGGAGGAAAAGGCATGGGTTTCTGAACCCATGGTTCTCTTTCTTTACCGTGCTTCCTAGCAACAAAGTCTCTCTTATCATAACGTTGATTCTTTGATTGTGGGTTATCAAGATCAACAGCAGGTTCAATCTCTACATCATTATCATTGCTAGTTTGAGCATCAACATGAACATCATTATTAACATTATCACTAGGTTCATGTTCATTACCAGATTGTGTTTCAGCATCAGAAATAGAAATATCATTGGGATTCTCAAGTGTGTCAACAACAGGTTCACTAGAAGCATGCAAAGTCCTATCATTTTTCTTTTTCTTCCTTTTAGAAGGACTAGGTACATCTACATTAGCTCTTTGAGAATCTTGCTCAATTCTCTTAGGATGGCCCACAGGATACAAAGGTTCCTGAGTCATTTTACCACCTCTAGTCATAACTCTAAGAGCATTATCATACTTCTTATTATTTAATTCGTTGAGCAACTCATTCTGAGCTTTAAGTACTTGCTCTACTTGAGTGGTAACCATAGAAGCATGTTTACTAATAAGTTTAAGTTCACCTTTAACATTAGCCATATAATCACTCAAGTGTTCAATCATATAAGCATTATATCTCAATTGTCTACCAACATAAGAATTGAAACCTTCTTGCTTAACCATAAAGTTATCAAATTCATCCAAACATTGGCTAGCAAGCTTAGCATGAGGGATTTCAGCTTTATCATATCTATATAGAGAATTTACCTTTACTACCTGTGTAGGGTTATCGAGATCATGTGTTTCTTCAATAGGTGATGAATTAAGACCATGTATTTCTTCAACAGGCGGTAAATTCTTAACATCTTCAACTTTTATACCTTTTTCTTTCATCGGTTTCTTTGCCTCTTGCATATCTTCAGGACTGAGAAATAGAATACCCCTTTTCTTCAGAGTTGGCTTAGGAGTTGGTTTAGGAAGTGTCCAATTATTTTCATTAGTCAGCATATTATTCAATAGAATTTCAGCTTAATCAATAGTTCTTTCCCTGAAAACACAACCAGTACAAATATCCACGTAATCTCTGGAAGCATTGGTTAGTCCATTATAAAAGATATCAAGTATTTCATTTTTCTTGAGAGGATGATCAGGCAAAGCATTAAGTAATTAGAGAAGCCTCCCCCAAGCTTGTGGGAGACTCTCTTCTTCAATTTGCACAAAATTATATATTTCCCTTAAAGCAGCTTGTTTCTTATGAGAGGGGAAATATTTAGCAGAGAAGTAGTAAATCATATCCTGGGGACTACGCACACAACCAGGATCAAGAGAATTAAACCATATCTTAGCATCACCCTTTAATGAGAACGGAAATAATTTAAGGATATAACAGTAGCGAGTTTTCTCATCATTAGTAAACAGGGTAGCTATATCATTTAATTTAGTAAGATGTGCCACAACAGTTTTAGATTCATAGCCATAGAAAGGATCAGATTCAACCAAAGTAATTAACTCAGGATCAATAGAGAAATCATAATCCTTATTAGTAATAAATATAGGTGAAGTAGCATAAGCAGGATCATATTTCATTCTAGCATTTAGAGATTTTTCTTTAAGCTTGGCTAATAATTTCTTAAGATCAGATCTATCATTGCAAGCAAGAAAGTCTCTAGAAGTTTCTTCATCCATAACATAACCCTCGGGAACAACATGCAATTCATATCTAGGGGAGAATCTTCATCATCACTTTCATCAATATTATCAGTTTCAATAATTTCATTCTCTCTAGCCCTAGCAAGTTGTTCATAAAGAAATTCACCAAGTGGCACAGTAGTATCAAGCATAGAAGTAGTTTCATCATAAGTATCATGCATAGAAGAAGTGGCATCATCAATATCATGCGACATATCAGAATTAATAGCAGAAGCAGGTTTAGGTGTCGCAAACTTACTCAAAACAGAAGGTGAATCAAGTGCAGAGCTAGATGGCAGTTCAAAACCTTCCCTCGTAGTTGAGGGATAAATCTTGGTTCTTGGATCTTTCAAGTTCTTCATAGTGATAAGCAGATATAAATCCTAAGTGACTCAAAGAATAGAGCTATGCTTCCCGGCAACGGCGCTAGAAAATGTTCTTGATAACCCACAAGTATAGGGGATCGCAATAGTTTTTGAGGGTAGAGTATTCTACCCAAATTTATTGATTCGACACAAGGGGAGCCAAAGAATATTCTCAAGTATTAGCAGCTGAGTTGTCAATTCAACCATACCTGGAAACTTAATATCTGCAGCAAGGTATTTAGTAGCAAAGTAATATGATAGTAGTGGTAACGATAGCAAAAGTAATACTTTTGGGTTTTGTAGTGATTGTGACAATAGCAATGGAAAAGTAAATAAGCGAAGAACAATATAGAAAAAGCTCGTAGGCAATGGATCGGTGATGGAGATTTATGCCGGATGCGATCAATCATGTAACAGTCATAACCTAGGGTGACACAGAACTAGCTCTAGTTCATCAATGCAATGTAGGCATGTATTCCGAATATAGTCAAACGTGCTTATGAAAAAGAACTTGCATGACATCTTTTGTCCTACCCTCCAGTGGCAGCGGGGTCCTAATGGAAACTAAGGGATATTAAGGCCTGCTTTGAATAGAGTAGCGGACCAAAGCATTAACACATAGTGAATACATGAACTCCTCAAACTATGGTCATCACCGGTAAGTATCCTGATTATTGTCACTTTGGAGTTAACGAATCATAACACATAATAGGTGACTATAGACTTGCAAGATAGGATCAAGAACTCTCATATATTGATGAAAACATAATAGGTTCAGATCTGAAATTATGGCACTCAGGCCCTAGTGACAAGCATTAAGCATAGCAAAGTCATAGCAACATCAATCTCAGAACATAATGGATACTAGGGATCAGACCCTAACAAAACTTACTCGATTACATGATAAATCTCATCCAACCCATCACCGTCCAGCAAGCCTATGACGGAATTACTCACGCACGGCGGTGAGCATCATGAAATTGGTGATGGAGGAAGGTTGATGATAACAATGGCGATGGATTCCCCTCTTCAGAGCCCTGAACGGACTCCAGATCAGCCCTCCCAAGAGAGTTTAGGGCTTGGCGGCGGCTCCGTATCGTAAAACTCGATGAATCCTTCTCTCTGATTTTTTCTCCCCGAAACTGAATATATGAAGTCAGGGTTGAGGTCGGTGGAGCGTCAGGGGGCCAATGAGGCAGGGGGCGCGCCCCCCACCCTCGTGGATAGGGTGTGGGCCCCCTGACGTGGATCTTTCTTCCAATATTTTTTATATATTCCAAAATAATTCTGCGTTGATTTTCAGGTCATTCTGAGAACTTTTATTTCTGCACAAAAATAACACCATGGCAATTCTGCTGAAAACAGCGTTAGTCCGGGTTAGTTCCATTCAAATCATGCAAGTTAGAGTCCAAAACAAGGGCAAAAGTGTTTGGAAAAGTAGATACGGCGGAGACGTATCAGTGAGGTACACAATAGGTCTGGTACACATCATAGCATACTTTATAAAACCTATGACCGAGGCATAGGGAATGACTTTTCATTCTCTTTCTATTTTCTGCCGTGGTATGGTTTTGAGTCTTTACTCAACTTCACACCACTACAAAAAAAGACACATCTGTGACATTTTGGGCCGAACGAAAAAAAATATGTCATACATATGACACTTCTATGACGATAATTGTGACAAAATCCGGTATCATCATAGATGTGGTGGGCTCCTACTTCTATGACAAAAAATCATGACAGAAAATGGGCTTTTCGTCCTGGGCGGGCCGGAGACGCAGCTGCATGACAGAAGCGAGGGGGAGGAAAATTTCGGGGAGTTCCCGGTTACGGTGGGAGGTCGGGGGCCGAGCGATGCACGTTTCTCTCGTACACATACGCGCATGTGTGTGAGGCGTTGGCTCTAACTGAACACGAGCGAGGCGTTGGGCTCTAACTGAACCCGAGTGATTGCACTACAGGCTACGCATTACTGAACCCGAGCGATCGATCGATGGCTGTTAACTGAACCCGATCGAGCGATTCCTTCGCTACTGCTGCTAACTGAAGCCGATCGATTGGATGAACAGTGAGCGTTGCCGGGGGGATTGGATGAATAGTGAGCGGTGGCGTTGCCTCTGGATGAACAGGACCCCGTGGGGTGGAGGGCTGGATGAACAGTAGACAGTGGAGGGGTGCCCGTGGAGGGGTGTTTGAACATGACCCCGTGGTGTGGAGGGCTGGATGAACAGTAGACGGTGGAGGGGTGCCCGTGGAGGGGTGGTTGAATAATAGTTGATGGAGTAGCGCGTAGTGGAGGCTGGATGAACTGGAGCCCGTGGAGGCTGGAGGAGGTCGACGGTAGCCCGTGGAGGCTGGAGGAGGTCGACGGTGGAGATGAACAGTATCCCGTGGAGTCCCATTTTGTGGTACGCCACACCCCTCCCGATCAACAGGACCCCCGTTCCGACCATAGCGCTCCAAGACAAGTCCGTTTCCTCCATTTTGCGGTACGCCACACCCCTCCCGATAAACATGACCCCCGTTTCTACCATAGGAGGTCAGTTTCCTCCGTTTTGCGGTACTCCAGCCCCTCTTGATGAACAGGATCCCATTTTGAACGTGGCCGGTCGAACACAAAGCCGTTTCCTCCGTTTTGCGGTACGCCAGGCCTCGTTACCATCGCCTGTTTCGTCCAAGTCCTCCCAATGAACACGACCACACATTCTGTTCCGACCCAGCCAGTTGGCTCCCACCCGTTCCGTTGCCTCCCGATGAACACAACACATTCCGTTGCCTCCCCATGAACACGACGCATTCCGTTGCCTCCCCATGAACACGACGCATTCCGTTGCCTCCCCATGAACACGACGATGAAACTGTTTCTCCGTTCCGACCCAGGCATGTACACGAGCCTTGGCCGTACGTATGCGCGAGTAGGCGTTCGAGACCCTGCCCGTATGTATGTACGTGGCCGCATTTTCTTTCTTTCACCCTGACCGCTGTACGTACGTGTACATGCTACGTGCGCGCCTCTACTATGACACGTACGCGCCTCTACTACGACACATGCGCGCCTCTACATCGACCAGTATATATGTACGTACACGTTCACGACCAGAATGACAATGCTACATACGCTTCGACCAGGTGGGTCCCGACTGTCAGGCACTTCCTTGCCTGCGAAGATGTAGCTGGTGGGTCCCAATAGTCAGGGGGGCGAATCGTTTTGTTTTTGTTTTTTTGCCCGGACGCACTTCCTTGCCTGCGAGGGTGTAGCTGCTGGGTCCCAGCAGTCAGGGGGGAATCGTTTTGTTTTTTTGCCCGGACGCACTTCCTTGCGTGCGAAGATGTAGCTGGTGTGTCCCAGCAGTCAGGGGGGCGAATCGTTTTTTTCGGACGCACTTCCTTGCGTGCGAAGATGTAGCTGGTGTGTCCCAGCAGTCAGGGGGGCGAATCGGTTTTTTTTCGGACGCACTTCCTTGCGTGCGAAGATGTAGCTGGTGGGTCCCAACAGTCAGGGGGAATCGTTTTTTCGCGAAATACGGAGGCCTGTCCAGTGGGTCCCTGCTGTCAGGTGGAGGAATAATTATTTTGCGCGTAATAAGGAGGCACTTCCTTGCTGCGGCCGTGGACCCAGCTGTCAGCCTCTCCACATACAGTCCATGTCCGATGGAAGCCATTCCTTGACCACGTTGACCACGGCGCACCGAGAGCACCAGGGCGGTGGACGACGGCGAGGCCTAGGAAGGGGACGACGCGGAGCTGGGGAAGACGCGGCAGTGGATGCCCACGCATAGAGTATGAGGGTTCACTCGTTCGGCTGCGGTGTGAGGCTGTCGTCGCCGCAGAATAACAGGGGGTGTGGGTGCGTAGAGGGATGGCCTGGCCAGCGGTGGGAGTAGTAGGGGGCGGTGAGGCCTCCATGGCATCACAGCTGGCCACGGGCGGCAAGAGCAGGCAGCACGACCGGCGCTGCTTTGGGCGGCTGGAGCAAGAAGACCAGAGGTTGAAGAAGCACTACGGCCGTTGGATGAACATCGTACGGTCACTGGAGCTAGAATCATTCATATATTGACTAAAGTTGACAAAGGCCTCCGTTCCAGTCAACTTAGTAGGCCCACAAGTCAGCCACCCACCAAGGTGGGTCCCAGCTAGCAGGGGGTATTCATTTTTTTGTGCGCAATAAGGAGGCACTTCCGGTGGGTCCGAGATGACAGCAGGGGGAACGTTTTTTCGCGAAATACGCTGGCCCATCCTGTGGGTCCCAGTAGTCAGGGGGAAACGTTTTTTTTCGCGAAATACTAGTGGCCCTACCGATGGGTCCCTGCTGTCAGGTGGAGGAATAATTATTTTCCGCATAATAAGGAGGCACTTCCTTGCAGTTGCTGTGGACCCAACTGTCAGCCTCTCCACGTACAGTACTCTTCTGATGGAAGTCGGTCGTTGACCACATTGACCACGCCGCGCGGAGAGCACCACGGCGGTGGACGATGGCGAGGCCTAGGAAGGGGACGACGCGGAGCCGGGGAAGACGCGGCAGTGGAAGCCCGCGCGGAGAGGAGTACGAGGTTTCACCGGTTCGGCTGCGGTGTGAGGCTGTCGTCGCTGCAGAATAACAGGGGATGTGGGTGAGTAGAGGGATACCCTGGCCAGCGGTGGGAGTAGTAGGGGGCGCTGAGGCCTGCGCGGCAGCACAACCGGCCACGGGAGGCGAGAGTAGGCGGTCCCGCCGGCACTGCTTTGGCAGCTGGAGCAAGAAGATCAGAGATTGAAGAAACACGACGGCCGTTGGATTGACATCCAATGGTTACGTCTGCTAGAATCGTTTGTTGACGTATATAATAACTAAAAAAATCTTGCATACGCGTCAACTAAACAGGCCCACAAGTCAGACCACTCCCTCTTATGGCAACTTATTATGCAATTTATTGCAGTCGTTTTTTTTGGTTGGCCAGGGCCAATTTCGCATATTTCTGTGGGTTCCAAACTATTTTTAATACCGAAATGTCAAGCCAGATTTAAAGTACTTTGAAGATATATTAAAAATTAGGTTAATGCCCAGTGAAATAGGAATCTAAAAATGTGAAAAAATTCAGAAATTATAAAGTAATTGCCAATTTGTCATCTGTTTTTATATTTACAACCCATTTCATATTACTTTCAAGATTTGCAGGCGTCTTGAAAGAGTTGCAGCCCATCAGGGCGTAGAAAAATAAGTAGGCCTAGATTGGGTATTCTTCAGAAAAAATAAATTGGGCTCATTTTCACAAAGAAAAAATAGCTGGGCTGGTCACATGGTGAACATAAAATATAAGCCTGGGCTAGACGGGCCACAACCCAGTTCAAACCCTGCTCCGTCTCAACAATACCAAACAAAAAATACTACTCGAGTAGCTACGTCCCAGGTGTCAGCCGATCATGTGTTGTTCTCTTGTCTATTGACTATATACGCTCACAATGTCGTGGGTCCCAGATGTTAGAAAAACACTAGGAGGACGCATTTTATTTTTCCATACGCTGATGTGGTGGGCCCCTACTGTCATCCTCTCCACGTACTTCTGCCGATTCCTATTGTTTGTTGTCCATGTTGACAACGCGAGAGGGCGGCGCCGCAGCGAGCGCACCAAAGTGTGCGGAGGACATCGGCGTTAATGATTTAGGAGATGGTGGGGCGGCGATGCGTGCGCTGAGGCACAGCCAGCCGTGGGAGGCAGAAGCAGGCGGCCCCGCCAGCGCTGGTTTGGTTTTGGCGGCTAGAGGAAAACCGGACTGAAGAAACACGACAGGCTGTAAAAGTAGCAGGAGTACTTAACAACCTTAACTGAAACCAGCAGGGGCACTTAACAACCAAAGCTGAAAGCAGTATGAGTACTTATACAGGTTCAACCGTACAAAGCACACCTCGAACAGTGCTACTTTGCCTACAGTTAACCAAGGGTGAGGCTACCAAGCCCCAGGACAAGGCCCAGGCGCCACCCCGCGCATCCACAACCTTCTGAAAGCGGTTTCATCTCGCAACGTGGTCAAGAAACAGGATATTCACTTTAGAGCCATGGAAAAGTATGAACATAATCTTATGTCCTCTTCTCAAAGATGGAAGGGCCTTCATTATTTGATACCACCCATGAATAAGTATCTTTTCACCTCCAAGGGGAATTGAGTAGGTCGACATAAACATCATGTTGTGACCAAGCGCAAGTCTGACCCGACCATGGTCAGGCATCTGTATAGGAACAATAGAACTCGGCATTTCCTGTTTCAAGAAGATCACAGCTGTAAAACTGTGTATATGCAATAGTTTATGAACAACATATATAACATAAAACAGCTCGTACCATAAGTTTCTCGACACAGTTGGACCTGTTCAACGAGTGCAGCAGTGGCACACATATCCCACATGGCCTTCCACCATTGAAACGCCCCACAAGGACCTCAAGACGATCAATAAAGTGTAGGAACTTGTGGATGTCGATCCAGTCAACTTCAGTGCCATTAGTAACAACCAAGTTATTACAGAGTAACAAATGAGCAGACTGCTTAACTCTGAAAAAAACCTACATGTGCCACCAATTATAAGAAAATATTAGTTAGAAGTAGCATCTTCGTGAGAGATTCGTTGCTACTTCTAAAGTTAAATTGTGATTAGTTATATAGAATAGGTGGATTAAGAAGTAATCGAGGCAACAAGCAAGAACCAGATACAAAACTAACATGGATGAACAATTGGAACGACATCGGGGTGGAAGATCGCAGTGAAGATGAGACCAGGTTCTGCTATTTCCATCAACATTCGTGCGCCAACTTTCAGTCCGTAACACTTGAGAAAGTTTATCCAAGTTCGGCCATAAAAAAGCAGCGATCTTCTTGGTTCATGAACCCAACTCGGAACTTATATCCATGGCTTGTCTTCACTTTGACCATTAAACTAGTGTATTCAGTTATGGCAAGGCCAAGCATCTTGAGTACATGTGTTATGGCAGACCAAATAATACACTACAGGAAAAATAATATGAGAATACAGCATGTTCAAAAAAAACCCACCCTCCCGGATAGAAAATGGGATTCTAGGAACATACTGTGCGCGTTTCAAAATGTTGTGTTAGGATGAGAAGGAACAAGTGTAGCGTCTCGCCAGGGCGCAGAAACCTGTAGGGTACTCGCACTTTGGGCACTGCAAATGAAACACACTAGATTCAGTAGGAAGAAAAATGCATCAATGGCGGCGGCTGCCATCCTAGCATTACCTGCGACCAAGGGACTTGGATTTATCGGGGATGGATGAAGAATTTGTACCTGGTTCTCCATGAGAAAACCCTATGCAATCACCGAGAGGGGGTTTTCTCTGAACAAGCAGACGAGGGAGAAGGGGATTCAGGCCCAGTGAAATATTGCCACTTCATCCGTCCAACTTACTGCTAAAGCTGGAAAGGGGGGGGGTTGTGATTTGACGGCTCATTGGGTATTACTGCGGCGCTACGAACGGGATGTGTCTACCGTGAAGTTGTGCACTCTAATTTGTGCATATGGCACGTGGACCCCGTTGCCGGTTGCCCCACATATCAGCGAAAGGAAGTAGAAAGACAGGAGTAACTAGTTACACATAAATATATTTTTTGACAGAGAGATACTCCCTCCATAAAGAAATATACAAATATTTTATATCACATGCTCACCTTGCCGAGAAATATACTCCCTCTACAACGCACGTGCATTATGGGGGTTCAGCTTTTTTTATGGGGGTTCAGCTTAGAATATAATACTCAGACAAGCTCACGGTTCTGGACTTTGGGCCGCAGGCTAACCCTGCATGTTTGGGGGCCCATGTGTTCTACCTTAGCGCTTTTCATATTGCAAGTGATCGTTACGGTGCTGGTTTTAGATGCTATCGCAAGGCGAATACACAAAATTGAATAAAGCACGACAGCTGCTGGTTAGAGTTGCAATTCTATCAACGATATACCATGTGATAAATAATGTTGTCGTACTACTTATACACACAGGACACTTGTTTCACCATGCCAGATTATTACATCAAAATCTCTCGAAGGATAGATTAGTTCGGCAGTTGCATGCTGCTACTGAAGAATTTCAAAGTTGATTTGGACCAGCTCTCCTTGCCAAGAAAGTTCGATTTTGACATCATCCGCTACCGCAAGATATGATTTAGATTTGAACCTTGACCATCCTTTAGCATCAATCATCATGCGACCATCCTTTGTACTTACGGTATATTGAGCAGGTTCATTCACACCAAGGCTGTGCATGGTAAGAGAAACTTGGCTACGGTCGCCCGGATTGTTGAACGACTCCCTCGTTGCTCTAGGAATTCTCTGTTTGCAAACAAGAAGACATACCCAAACAGTTAGATCAACACAGTGAATCATGTGAAACAACATGGAAAGAAAAAATAACAAAGCACTTGGGCGGCCAATGCTTACCAAGAAGGTGGACATGTCGGTTTTTGTAAGGACTTTGGTATATGAAGTGTGAACTGCATCCCAGTCTATTGCCGGTGCAACTGCACGGGCCGGAGCAGATGCAAGTGCAAGTGTTGGTGCAGGTGCCGAAGCCGCTGCTGCTGCCGGAGATGGTGCTCCTTGTAGAGCTGGTGCTGGTGTCGGAGCAGGTGTCGGTGTCGATGCCTGATCCTCCGGTAGATCAGACTGATCCGCTGACGCGGTCGGTGCCTAATCCTCAGCTGGATCAGACTGAGTTGCTACCGCTGTCAGTGCTAGAGCAACTGTCGGTGCTCGATCTGTGCGAGACAGCAGCGATCGTGTCTGGTCTGCTATGATCAGCTTTCTAACTTGAGTAGGATCCGTAACCGTGATCCAGTTTTTTTCTTCATTTCTTTTAAACGCGAGAAGGACTAATTGTGGCATTTTTGTTAAACCAAACTGCAGTTCATCATAGGGATTCAACTTGTACTTAGACAACAGACTGATCCAATTTTTTCTAGTAATATAAGTGATGGGCAGTGCCTTCGTTACTGACACGACATAAGAAGTGAAACCTGCAAAAATAGCCATCGTAGAGCAAATCAAACGGTTTATTCTGTGATGAATGTCACATGGCAAAACTTGCATCGTAAAATTGCAGGAAAAGAAAGAAAACATGACATTAAATCAATAAGATTTAGACAGTAAATCAATAAGATTTACTTGATGTGACACGAGTGAATCCTTACCAGGAAATCACTATGTTGAAGTACCAAACAGAAGATTGATCGTCCAACTACGCATGGCATGCGGGGGGGGCCTACTCCCACAAGCAGGACAGTCCAAAGGTCGTGACAAATCATATGGACCGAACATCCATGGGACTGGAAATCCTGGTGGGTGCGATAAACCCTGGAATGCATACAGATATTGGCGTGTAACCATAATTGATAAACCGTCCTCACAAAAAATATGATCTGGATACTTCAAAATATACAGACTGAATTGAGTGGACAGACATTAACATAGACCGTTCTCAGGACTAACCACACACCAAAAGCGCCAGTACTAATAAACAATACAGGGTTCACAAACACAAATCAAGTACTGAACAATAGTACTTACTACGGACAAGCAAAGTTGCACTAACTAAACTCTGCAGACTATTTATTGCCACCGACCTACGGGATGAACCCCGCATAACTGACTAGGCCATGGACTTTGTGTGAGATGTCTACATGCACCATCACCATCTTGTCAACCTTGGAGAACCTAACAGAGTGGTCTTTCCACTCATAAACATGATGATAAAGACATGCCGCATCAGATTTGTTGGGAAGCTTTACAAGAACCACACCCTTCATAATCAAAGGCACAGCCAGGAAATTGTTGTTGGAAATATGCCCTAGAGGCAATAATAAAATGGTTATTATATTTCCTTGTTCATGATAATTGTCTATTGTTCATGCTATAATTGTATTATCCGAAAATCGTGATACATGTGTGAATACATAGACCACAACATGTCCCTAGTGAGCCTCTAGTTGACTAGCTCATTGATCAACAGATGGTCATGGTTTCCTGACTATGGACATTGGATGTCATTGATGACGAGATCACATCATTAAGGGAAAGACGTGATGGACAAGACCCAATCCTAAGCATAGCACAAGATCGTGTAGTTCGTCTGCTAGAGCTTTTCTAATGTCAAGTATCTTTTCCTTAGACCATGAGATTGTGCAACTCCCGGATACTGTAGGAATACTTTGGGTGTGCCAAACGTCACAACGTAACTGGGTGGCTATAAAGGTGCACTACGGGTATCTCCGAAAGTGTCTGTTGGGTTGGCATGAATCGAGACTGGGATTTGTCACCTCGTATGATGGAGAGGTATCTCTGGGCCCACTCGGTAAGACATCATCGCAATGAGCTCAATGTGACTAAAGGGTTGGTCACGGGATGATGTGTTACGGAACGAGTAAAGTGACTTGCCGGTAACGAGATTGAACGAGGTATTGGGATACCGATGATCGAATCTCGGGCAAGTAACGTACCGATTGACAAAGGGAATTGTATACGGGGTTGCTTGAATCCTCGACATCGTGGTTCATCCGATGAGATCATTGTGGAACATGTGGGAGCCAACATGGGTATCCAGATCCCGTTGTTGGTTATTGGCCGGAGAGTTGTCTCGGTCATGTCTGCATGGTTCCCGAACCGGTAGGGTCTACACACTTAAGGTTCGATGACGCTAGGGTTATTAGGAAGATTTGTATGTGATTACCGAATGTTGTTCGGAGTCCCGGATGAGATCCTGGACGTCACGAGGAGTTCCGAAATAGTTCGGAGGTGAAGATTTATATACGGGAAGTCATCATACGGTCACCGGAAATATTCGGGGGTATGCCGGTATTGTACCGGGACCACCAGAGGGGTTCCGGGGTTCTAGCGGGAGGATCCACCTCCCCCGGAGGGCCTAATGGGATGTAGGTGGAAGGGAACCAGCCCCTAGTGGGCTGGGCGCCATCCCACCCTAGGGCCCATGCGCCTAGGGTTTGGGGGGAACACTAAAGGGGGGCGCCACCCTTGCTTGGGGGGCAAGCCCCCTCCCCCTTGGCCGCCCCCCTCTAGATCTCATCTAGAGGGGCCGGCCCCCTTCCCCCTTGTCCCTATAAATAGAGGGGCGAGGGGAGGACTGCAGCACCACATCCAAGGCGCAGCCCCTCCCCTCCCCAACACCTCTCCTCCTCCGCATGAGCTTGGCGAAGCCCTGCCGGAGAACTGCCACTCCATCACCACCATGCCGCTGTGCTGCTGTTGGAGCCTTCTTCCTCAACCTCTCCCTCCTCCTTGCTGGATCAAGGCGCAGGAGACGTCACCGGGCTGCATGTGTGTTGAACGCGGAGGCACCGTTGTTCGGTGCTTAGATCGCATTCGGCCGTGATCTGAATCGCTACGTGTACGACTCCTCCAACCGCGTTCTTGCAACGCTTCCGACTCACGATCTTCAAGGGTATGAAGATGCACTCCCTTCTCTCTAGTTTCTAGTTACTCCATAGATTGATCTTGGTGATGTGTAGAATTTTTTTTAATTTCTGCAACGATCTCCAATAGTGGCATCATGAGCTAGGTCTATGCATAGTTTCTATGCACGAGTGGAACACAAGTTGTTGTGGGCGTCGATTTTGTCAATTTACTTGCCGTTACTAGTCTTATCTTGATTCGGCGGCATCGTGGGATGAAGCGGCCTGGACCGACCTTACACGTACGCTTACGTGAGACTGGTTCCACCGACTGACATGCACTAGTTGCATAAGGTGGCTAGCGGGTGTCTGTCTCTCCCACTTTAGTCGGATCGGATTCGATGAAAAGGGTCCTTATGAAGGGTAAATAGAAATTGGCATATCACGTTGTGCTTTCGGCGTAGGTAAGAAACGTTCTTGCTAGAAACCTATAGCAGCCACGTAAAAACTTGCAACAACAATTAGAGGACGTCTAACTTGTTCTTGCAGCATATGCCGTCTGATGTGATATGGCCAAAAGGATGTGATGAATGATATATGTGATGTATGAGATTGATCATGTTCTTTTAATAGG
Organism: Triticum dicoccoides; assembly: GCF_002162155.2. Classification (NCBI taxonomy): domain Eukaryota; kingdom Viridiplantae; phylum Streptophyta; class Magnoliopsida; order Poales; family Poaceae; genus Triticum; species Triticum dicoccoides. The sequence continues at coordinate 152,981,828 of NC_041384.1, read as the reverse complement.
AATCACGACTTGCATGTCAATGAGTATGACAACCGGCAGGAGCCATAGGAGTTGTCTTAATTTATTTATGACCTGCGTGTCAACATAAACGTCATGTAATTACTTTACTTTATCGCTAACCGTTAGCCATAGTAGTAGAAGTAATAGTTGACGAGACAACTTCATGAAGACACGATGATGGAGGTCATGGTGCCATGCCGGTGACAATGATGATCATGGCGCCCCGAAGATGGAGATCAAAAGGAGCAAAATGATATTGGCCATATCATGTCACTATTTGATTGCATGTGATGTTTATCATGTTTTACATCTTATTTGCTTAGAACTATGGTAGCATAAATAAGACGATCCCTCGCAATAATTTCAAGAAAATGTTCCCCCTAACTGTGCACCGTTGCTAAGGTCCGTTGTTCCGAAGCACCACGTGATGATCGGGTGTGATAGGTTCTAACGTTCGCATACAACGGGTGTAAGTCAGATTTACACACGCAATACACTTAGGTTGACTTGACGAGCCTAGCATGTACAGACAAGGCCTCGGAACACAGAAGACCGAAAGGTCGAACATGAGTCATATAGAAGATACGATCAACATGAAGATGTTCACCGATGATGACTAGTCCGTCTCACGTGATGATCGGACACGGCCTATTTGACTCGAATCATGTATCACTTAGATGACTAGAGGGATGTCTATCTGAGTGGGAGTTCGTTAAATAATTTGATTATATGAACTTAATTATCATGAACATAGTCTAAAATTCTTTGCAATATGTCTTGTAGATCAAATGGCCCACGCTAATGTTGCCCTCAACTTCAACGTGTTCCTAGAGAAAACCAAGCTGAAAGACGATGGCAGCAACTACATGGACTGGGTCCGTAACCTGAGGATTATCCTCATAGATGCCAGGAAAGCATATGTCCTTGATGCACCGCTAGGTGAAGCACCTATTTTCCCAGCAGAACAAGACGTTATGAACGCCTGGCAGACGCGCAGTGATGATTACTCCCTGGTTCAGTGCGGCATGATTTATAGCTTAGAACCGGGGCTCCAAAAGCATTTTGAGCAACACGGAGCATATGAGATGTTCCAAGAGCTAAAAATGGATTTTCAAGCTCATGCTCGGGTCGAGAGATATGAAGTCTCCAACAAGTTCTACAGTTGTAAGATGGAGGAGAATAGTTCCGTTAGCGAGCACATACTCAAAATGTTTGGGTTGCACAACCGCTTGTCTCAGCTGGGAGTTAACCTCGCGGATGATGCGGTCGTTGACAGAATCCTTCAGTCGCTCCCACCTAGCTACAAGAACTTTGTGGTGAACTTCAATATGCAGGGGATGGAAAAGACCATTCCTGAGGTATATTCAATGCTGAAATCAGCGGAGGTGGAAATCAAAAAGGAACATCAAGTATTGATGGTGAATAAAACCACTAAGTTCAAGAAAGGCAAGGGTAAAAGGAACTTCAAGAAGGACGGCAAGGGAGTTTCTGCACCCGGTAAGCAAGCTGCCGGGAAGAAGACAAAGAATGGACCCAAGCCTGAGACTGAGTGCTTTTATTGCAAGGGAAACGGTCACTGGAAGCGGAACTGCCCCAAGTACTTAGCGGATAAGAAGGCCGGCAATGTCAAAGGTATATGTGATATACATGTTATTGATGTGTACCTAACCAGCGCTCGTGGTACCTCATGGGTATTTGATACCGGTGCGGTTGCTCATATTTGTAACTCAAAACAGGAGCTGCGGACGGAGACTGGCGAAGGACGAGGTGACGATGCACGTCGGGAATGGTTCCAAGGTCAATGTGATCGCCGTCGGCACGCTGCCTCTACATTTACCTACGGGATTAGTTTTAAACCTCAATAATTGTTATTTAGTACCAGCTTTGAGCATGAACATTGTATCTGGATCTCGTTTAATGCGAGATAGCTACTCATTTAAATCTGAGAATAATGGTTGTTCTATTTATATGAGGGACATGTTTTATGGTCATGCCCCACTGGTCAATGGTTTATTCTTATTTAATCTCGAACGTGATGTTACACATATTCATAGTGTGAATGCCAAAAGATGTAAGGTTGACAATGATAGTCCCACATACTTGTGGCATTGCCGCCTTGGTCACATTGGTGTCAAACGCATAAAGAAACTCCATGCAGATGGACATTTGGAGTCTCTTGATTATGAATCATTTGACACGTGCGAACCATGCCTCATGGGCAAAATTACCAAGACTCCGTTCTCCGGAACAATGGAGCGAGCAACCAACTTATTGGAAATCATACATACTGATGTGTGCGGTCCAATGAGTGTTGAGGCTCACGGAGGCTATCGTTATGTTCTCACCCTCACTGATGACTTGAGTAGATATGGGTATGTCTACTTAATGAAACACAAGTCCGATACCTTTGAAAATTTCAAGGAATTTTAGAGTGAGGTTGAGAATCAATGTGACAGGAAAATCAAGTTCTTACGATGATATCATGGGGGAGAATATTTGAGTCACGAATTTGGCACGCACTTAAGGAAATGCAGAATTGTTTCACAACTCATGCCGCCTGGAACACCTCAGCGTAATGGTGTGTCTAAACATCGTAATCGCACTCTATTGGATATGGTACGATCTATGATGTCTCTTACCGATCTACCGCTATCATTTTGGGGTTATGCTATAGAGACTGCTACATTCACTTTAAATAGGGCTCCGTCGAAATCCGTTGAGATGACACCGTATGAATTTTGGTTTGGTAAGAAACCTAAGTTGTCATTTCTGAAAGTTTGGGGATGTGATGCTTATGTCAAGAAACTTCAACCTGAAAAGCTCGAACCCAAATCGGAAAAATGCGTCTTCATAGGATACCCTAAGGAAACTATTGGGTATACCTTCTGCCTTAGATCCGAAGGCAAGATCTTTGTTGCCAAGAATGGATCCTTTCTAGAGAAAGAGTTTCTCTCCAAAGAAGTAAGTGGGAGGAAAGTAGAACTTGATGAAGTATTGCCTCTTGAACCGGAGAGTGGCGCAGCTCAAGAAAATGTTTTTGAGGTGCCTGCACCGACTAGAGAGGAAGTTAATGATGATGATCATGAAACTTCAGATCAAGTTGCTACTGAACTTCATAGGTCTACAAGGACACGTTCCGCACCAGAGTGGTACGGCAACCCTGTCCTGGAAATCATGTTGTTAGACAATGGTGAACCTTCGAACTATGAAGAAGAAATGGCAGGCCCAGATTCTGACAAATGGCTAGAAGCCATGAAATCTGAGATAGGATCCATTTATAAAAACAAAGTATGGACTTTGACTGACTTGCCCGATGATCGGCAAGCCATATAAAATAAATGGATCTTTAAGAAGAAGACAGACGCGGATGGTAATGTGACCATCTATAAGGCTCGGCTTGTCGCTAAAGGTTATGGACAAGTTCAAGGGGTTGACTACGATGAGACTTTCTCACCCGTAGCGAAGCTGAAGTCCATCCGAATCATGTTAGCAATTGCCGCATTATATGATTATGAGATATGGCAAATGGACGTTAAAACGGCATTCCTTAATGGTTTCCTTAAGGAAGAATTGTATATGATGCAGCCATAAGGTTTTGTCGATCCTAAGAATGCTGACAAGGTGTGCAAGCTCCAACGCTCAATCTATGGGCTAGTGCAAGCATCTCAGAGTTGGAACATTCAATTTGATGAGATGATCAAAGCGTTTGGGTTTAGGAAGACTTATGGAGAAGCCTGTGTTTACAAGAAAGTCAGTGGGAGCTCTGTAGCATTTCTCATATTATATGTGGATGACATACTATTGATGGGAATGATATAGAATTCTTGGAAAGCATAAAGACCTACTTGAACAAGTGTTTTTCAATGAAGGATCTTGGAGAAGCTGCTTATATATTAGGCATCAAGATCTATAGAGATAGATTGAGACGCCTCATTGGTCTTTCACAAAGTACGTACCTTCACAAGATATTGAAGAAGTTCAATATGGATCAGTCCAAGAAGGGATTCTTGCCTGTATTGCAAGGTATGAGATTGAGCATGGCTCAACGCCCGACCACGGCAGAAGATAGAGAAAAGATGACTGTCGTCCCCTATGCCTCGGCCATAGGGTCTATTATGTTTGCCATGCTGTGTACCAGACCTAATGTAAACTTTGCCGTAAGTTTGGTAGGAAGGTACCAAAGTAATCCCGGCATGGAACACTAGACAGCGGTCAAGAATATCCTGAAGTACCTGAAAAGGACTAAGGATATGTTTCTCATTTATGGAGGTGACGAAGAGCTTGTCGTAAAGGGTTACGTCGATGCTAGCTTCGACATAGATCTGGATGACTCCAAGTCACAAACCGGATACGTGTATATTTTGAATGGTGGGGCAGTCAGCTGGTGTAGTTGCAAGCAAAGCGTCGTGGCGGGATCTGCATGTGAAGCGGAGTACATGGCAGCCTCGGAGGCAGCACAAGAAGCAATCTAGATGAAGGAGTTCATTACCGTCCTAGGAGTTATTCCCAATGTGTCGGGCCCGATGACTCTCTTCTGTGACAACACTGGAGCTATTGCCCTTGCCAAGGATCCCAGGTTTCACAGGAAGACCAGGCATATCAAGCGTCGCTTCAACTCCATTCATGAAAATGTTCAAAATGGAGACATAGATATTTGTAAAGTGCATACGGACCTGAATGTCGCAGATCCGTTGACTAAACCTCTTCCTCGAGCAAAACATGATCAACACCAGAACTCTATGGGTGTTCGATTCATCACAATGTAACTAGATTATTGACTCTAGTGCAACTGGGAGACTGTTGGAAATATGCCCGGTTATTATTATATTTCCTTGTTCATGATAATTGTCTATTGTTCATGCTATAAATGTATTATCCGGAAATCGTGATACATGCGTGAATACATAGACCACAACATGTCCCTAGTGAGCATCTAGTTGACTAGCTCGTTAATCAACAGATGGTCATGGTTTCTTGACTATGGACATTGGATGTCATTGATAACGGGATCACATCATTAAGGGAAACACGTGATGGACAAGACCCAATTCTAAGCATAGCACAAGATCGTGTAGTTCGTCTGCTAGAGCATTTCTAATGTCAAGTATCTTTTCCTTAGACCATGAGATTGTGCAACTCCCGGATACTGTAGGAATACTTTGGGTGTGCCAAACGTCACAACGTAACTGGGTGGCTATAAAGGTGCACTACGGGTATCTCCGAAAGTGTTTGTTGGGTTGGCACGAATCGAGACTGGGATTTGTCACCCCGTATGATGGAGAGGTATCTCTGGGCCCACTCGGTAAGACATCATCGCAATGAGATCAATGTGACTAAAGGATTGGTCACGGGATGATGTGTTACGGAACGAGTAAAGTGACTTGCTGGTAATGAGATTGAATGAGGTATTGGGATACCGACGATCGAATCTCGGGCAAGTAATGTACCGATTGACAAAGGGAATTGTATAAGGGATTGCTTGAATCCTCGACATCGAGGTTCATCTGATGAGATCATCGTGGAATATATGGGAGCCAACATGGGTATCCAGATCCCGCTGTTGGTTATTGGCCGGAGAGTTGTCCCGGTCATGTCTGCATGGTTCCCGAACCCATAGGGTCTACACACTTAAGGTTCGATGACGCTAGGGTTATTAGGAAGATTTGTATGTGGTTACCGAATGTTGTTCGGAGTCCCGGATGAGATCCCGGACGTCACGAGGAGTTCCGGAATAGTCCGGAGGTGAAGATTTCTATATGGTAAGTCATCATATGGTCATCGGAAATATTCAGGGGTATGCGGTATTGTATCGGGACCACCGGAGGGTTTCCGGGGGTCCACCGGGAGGATCCACCTCCCCCGGAGGGCCTTATGGTTTGGGCGCCATCCCACCCTAGGGCCCATGCGCCTAGGGTTTGGGGGGACACTAAAGGGGGGGCGCCACCCTTGCTTGGGGGGCAAGCCCCCTCCCCCTTGGCCGCCCCCCTCTAGATATCATCTAGAGGGGCCGGCCCCCTTCCCCCTTGTCCCTATAAATAGAGGGGCGAGGGGAGGGCTGCAGCACCACATCCAAGGCGCAGCCCCTCCCCTCCCCAACACCTCTCCTCCTTCGCGTGAGCTTGGCGAAGCCCTGCCGGAGAATTGCCACTCCATCACCACCACGCCGTCGTGCTGATGTTGGAGCCTTCTTCCTCGACGTCTCCCTCCTCCTTGCTGGATCAAGGTGCAGGAGACGTCACCGGGCTGCACGTGTGTTGAACGCGGAGGCGCCGTTGTTCGGTGCTTAGATCGGATTCGGCCGTGATCTGAATCGCTACATGTACGACTCCTCCAACCGCGTTCTTGCAACGCTTCCGACTCACGAACTTCAAGGGTATGAAGATGCACTCCCTTCTCTCTCGTTGCTAGTTACTCCATAGATTGATCTTGGTGATGCGTAGAATTTTTTTAATTTCTGCAACGATCTCCAACAATTGTTGTGGCAAGTACAGCCTCGAGAACACGCCTGACAACAATGCTATAGGAAAACACTAGTTTAGGACACGTGGCGACAAGGACACATCAGCTGGATAGTTCAGCAGTAGAACTCATCATCAGGTCTTCCAGTTCACACGGCATGACTTTGAGAACTTCATCTCCACCGCGGACCTGGTTCTCATTCAAACAGAAACCATATTTTATTACTACCTCCGTTCAGAAATATAAGATGATTTTTGATATTATACTCCATATATGACTACTTATACGCACAGAAATGAGTGAACAAAGACACTAGAGCATGTCTTCAAAGGAATGAGAGCAGAGGGATTACATGCAATATCCATAACACAAGTTACTGAGGCAAATATACCCTCTTAAAAGGTAGCATTGATGTTCATAAAGTACTCCCTCCGTCCCAAAATTCTTGTCTTAGATTTGTCTAGATACGGATGTATCAAGTCACATTTTAGTATTAGATACATCCGTATCTAGACAACTCGAAGACAAGAAATTTCGGACAGAGGGAGTAGGTGAAAGTAATCTATAAGAAATCGGTGTCAACCTCTCGCATGCTTTGGTCAAAAGAGGAATTTAGAATCATCATTTGGCACACTAAAATCACATGCAAGATCACCCAGAAAGTTGTACTAGCAGTACTAGTACTGCGTGTTAGATGAAAAAACACAATCAAGATCGAGAAATAGATTGTCAACAAAAGACATTACCTGTACTTGCTTAATGAGGGATCTCGGAGAGGGGGGCTTGGATAGGACGATGGCTTTGAGCTTGTCTGCGGTAGTCTCGGTGGGGTGCTTGCGCTTCTTCGTACCATGAGCCTCGACAGTTTTGGCCAGAGCCATAAGCATCATGTCGGCCCGTGCTCCGGTGTCCATCCAAGAGAGGAAGCTGAGAGAGAAGAGTGAAAGGAGGAACGAGATGAGGGAGAAGCGAAGCGAGTGGGCGTTTTCTTCAAGAGAGGAAGCTGAGAGAGAAGAGTGATATGATGGTTGCTTCGCCCGTCCAACTTACTGCTGGAAATGAGGGGGTTTGGTTATTTGACGGCTCATTGGGCATTACTGTGCCGGTTTGATCGGGGTAGTCTACCGTCACTCTACTACAGAGTAATTTAGTGCATGGCTGGTGGACCCAGGTGCTGGTTGTCCCACGTCGGCGAAAGTGAGTAATTTAGTGCATGGCTGGAGGAGGATCCGCACGGTAGAGCGTGTCCACTGTTTTTTTGAAGAAGAAAATGATTACGACAAGCATTTCCACTCTTACGACGGAGGAGTGCGAAACACGGCAGCCACTTGAACATACACAATGCTCCTACTACTAGGTATGTGCAGTGGTTCATACGTCACTACTACACAATCTTGTTGCTAGTGTAGTAAGATATGACGATAACAAATGATGTTGTGCGCATGTCAACTACTCCTATATGTAACATAGTACCGCTTTTTTGACTGTCCGGTCGAGAATGAACGGTGAGATCAATGTTAACAAAACTAGGTCCACAACGCATGGAGAGTATGGTGCTACAGTACTCCACGAAACATGAACCATTTGAAGCACGAATAGTGTTAGGCAGGGTGTATGAAGGGTGCACGGGATGGGAGCAAAAGTTCCCTTCTCGACCCACTTTTGGGTGTTTGGTAGAGTGCATGAAGGGTGCATGAGTCCACACTAGTAGGTTGACAAAAATACACGAAGAGGAAACTATATTGAGATGAGAATGCAACCAAACACACCCACACGCTTTGTGCTACAGTGACTGATCTGCACCGTCTGAGTTTGATCCAACGATCATGTTGCGCTGAGACATGGACATGCCCATGTAGAGGGCGCCTAAACACCACCGAAGTCCCTCTGCTTCTCGAGGCGCAGGACGTTGGTGATGCAGGGTGCAACCGCCCGCAGAGCCCGATGGCGGTCGACGGGGGCCAGTGTCAGGCGCCTTACCTCGGACTCCGTGATCTGCTGCGCCACCATGGCAACAAGTAGAACCAATGGGGAGAGGAAGCAAAGGGGGCGAAACGGCTGAAAGGCCATGCAATCTACGGGAAGACAGGGGGAGCGGGGAATCTTTTGGTTTTCACCACGGTAAAACACCAGTCGACGACTTCTCACATCAGGGAGCAGTGGGTTTTTACAGGCGGAGTCATCGTGACTAATTGCTGCCGCGCCTGCTCCCGTCAATCAAAAAATTAAAAATCCAGCCGCGCCTGCTCCCGTCAATCAAAAAATTAAAAATCCTGCCGCACCCAAACACCAGAGCAACGCCGCGGTGGATATTTAAATTTACGTGTCGGTAAGTAGATAAAAAAAGGGGTGAAAACACAAATGTGGCAGCGGCCTAGCTAATCGGTCGAACTAGCCCAACTAGCTAGCCACCGTGATTCACTGATGTACTCGGCGGGAAAGGTGGTTTTTCGTGATTTGACGACTCATTTACTTGCTTTGGCGCTGCGACCGAGGAGGACCCAGAAAACGCGCAGTAGGGTGTCCCACGTCAGGAAGAATATATGCGTGCACCACCCGGGAGGACCCCGAAACCACGCGGTAGGGTCTGCCATGTCTCGGCACGGAGGAAAAATGTGCGTGTAAAAATAAACTGTATCAGACGTAGTACCTATGGTTCGAACTCGGGACACAGCCAATCGGTCGAAAACACCCCACTAGCCACACAGCTTCATCATGCAAACGTGGCACGGAGGATAGATGTGGTTAGCTCCGTCTCGACCAGCCACAACGTCTCTTGTTCTAGGCGATTTTTCTATTTCCCAAGCTTTTTTTAGTTGTAATAACACCACGGCAAGCTAGCGCCGCTCTTCGTGTGTGCCCGTGCAAAGGTTAGACGATGGAGAGAAGAGAGATTGAGATCGCAGACCTGGGACCCACCAGTAAGTGAGACAATGGGCATGCACGTGTTGACGAGGCACTCCCTCTACTCTACTCAACGCAAGTACTGTGTAAAATTAAGTTATGGGACAAAGCCAACAACCGTTCGTTTTTTCAGGCTATCGACTTACGCTTTGTAGTCCAGGTTGCTAGTTTGATTCTCGTCTTTCAGATTTGTTAGTTTTAGGTCCAAATTTGATTAATGACAAGTGGGACCCCCATGTGTTGTTCCGATATTTCAGTGTAGGATGGTTTTTTTGAACAAACACTTTGCGCGGTTAGACAAGTAACGACACGAGTTACACGTATTTTGCAAGTTTACGAACAAAAATGACAGCAGCATAGAATATCACATCCACCCCGCAGCTTAGATACTATGGTGATACGAGTTTTTACACCATTGGAAGTGAGATCCAATGGCTTGGGAGCAGTCTTTGTAATTATGCGCAATTTCCAAACTCTGCAAAGGTTTTTTTGCAAATAAAACATTCTAGCCTCGTGTGTGCCGCTGCATCTTCGATCCAACAGCTCCCCGGTGCTCATATTAGGTGCTCCCCGTAGCTTAATCCCGCTACGGTGATATGAGCATCTAGGTCGTATGATCAGTGATCAGATGGCACATGCGTAGTACTTGTACTTTCTGCGCATTTCCAAAACTCTATCAGCCGTATATTGCAAAAACATTCAAACCTCCTACTGTCGGCCGTTAGATCTCAGTGAACTCGTATCACCATAGAATCTACGATGCGGGAGCACCTCATACTCTTCCATGCGAGAAAACATAAGGTGCTATCGCAGCTTGGATGCTACGGTGATACGAGCTTGGAGGTTGTTTGATCTGAGATCCAATGGCATCTGAGCAGTCTTTGTGCTTGTAAGCAGTGGCTGAACTCTTTTGGGGCTTTTCTGCAAAAAACCATTCGAACCACCGAGGAGGTGTTGGGTCACAAATCCAACGCCTCCGATGAGCTTGTATCACCAAAGCATCTAAGGTGTGGTAGCACATCATATTCTTACATACAGGAGAATATGATGTCCTCCTTCATCTTAGATGCTACGGTGATACGAGCTTCGAGGTCGTTGGATATGGGATAAAAGGGCATCTAAGTAGTTTTTGTACAAATTGTGTGCAATTCTCAAACTCATCAAGGTTTCCTGCAAAAATATTAAGACCCGTCATGTGAGCTGCTATATCTCAGATCTACAAGCTCCAAGCAACTCATATCGGCATATAGCATCTAAGGTATGGGGGCACATGATATTCTCCCGAGGAGGAGGGGTGGGGGTGCACAACCAATCGGTGGTTGGGAGGGTGGGGACAAATATAATCTAAACAACCCTAAACAGAGCTCCACAATTTTATCTAAGGTCGAGGGGTTGACCCCCGACAATCATAGCTCCGCCTAAACACAACATTTGCATGTACTGTAGTACTAGACTTAATATTCATGTTTCAGTTACATGTTCATTTTAAATATTGAACTGAGGACCATGGATGTCTTAAATTTTACTCCCTTCGTTCCTAAATATTAGTTTTTAGAGGCTTCAAATGAAGTGGCACATACGGATGTATATAGACATATTTTAGATTCTAGATTCACTCATTTTGCTCCGTATGTAGTCACTTGTTGAACTCTCTAAAAGACTAATATTTAGGAATAGAAGGAGTATTTTTGAATTCGTGTCATACATGCATGGTTTGGAAAAAATATACGCACTATACTTATTGGATTGTTGTTGTGTTCGTGCGTGTGTGTCTCTGTGTGTGTGTGTGTGGTCATATGCTTGATACATACAAAGTTTTCTCACCTCCATACTGATCATCTTTTAAATTTGAATTTGCATTGGAAAACTTACTAGGGATACCATGAAATATGAAATCCATGTTGAGATCACTATATCACAAACTCACTCTAATTCAACAACTCGTCATAAATCAATTACCATGTTGAGATTAGTATTTGCAAGGAAAATACGGGTATTGTAATACACATAGATTCGTTCAGCAATTTAAAAGGTTCCTTTCGTATTCTCGAATGGTAGGACCCAACGGCGTACCAGCTAGACCTTGTCTCGTGTTGATCCTAAAAAAACCGGGCTCGTGTCCTTCGGTGGCGTGCGTGGTACGCACATTAGGCAACCCCAACCAGTCGAGCCTCGGCATTTCAAGTCGAAATATTTGGCGGCTAGAATTCCAGCCCTAGGAAATTCCCCTCATGTCCCCGGTCCATAATGACTACCGATGAACAACGGAGGGATGCTTTAGTAACTAGACAATGTTACCTACCGTGCCGAGCACGGTTCAATTCCCTCGGTTGCCGCTCGTCAAGGTCACCTGTCAACTGCATTGCCTAGTACTACTACTACTACACCAGGATGAGCACAGAATTGAGCCCGTTTGTTCGTGCCTAGTACTTGAGTTAATATATCAGGCAATGCACTGGTACAGAGGGATTATCCTTTTACTCTGCATATATAACTTGTCTGAAGTATAACTAAGTAAAATGTTTGTCCAAATCCTTTCTTAAGAAATACAATAGGACAGATGTATGGCTTGAAAATTTATTGCATGATGCAGGTTATGATATTGTTTCGAATCCTGGATCTTAAATTTCAGAAAATCCAAAAGTGAGCATAAATTCTTGAAACTAAGCATGTTCACGTGGTATGGCACAAATATTACTTCATAAGTTTTTTCTTCAATTTGAGACAAGCTGCTTATGACAAGTTGCACAAATGAAGAGCCAAGGTATTTTGGAACAAAGACCTGTCATGTTAAGGCGGACGCTTTCACTATTGAAACCGTGGGCATTTACGTGCCGCCACGAGTCCCCGCTTCTCATTGGTAGGTGTCGTCCGAGCAAGCGTGTGAGTTGACGGGAGGCATGCGAGCAGACCGCTGCACCGGCTGTTAGGGAGGCATGCGAGCAGACCACTGTGTAGGCTCACCGGGAGGCGAGCCCTTTGACCAGGCTCCGCCGCCCACCGTCGTCCCAACTGCTCCCACTTTTAATGTCGTGGGCGCCGCAGTTTAAAATCAACCCCGCACTACCCGGTATCACTACAATCCTCTCTCTTCCTCTACGATTCTCCTGTCATCTACCTCCAACTAGCCTGACCTAAATGTACGCCATCCCGCATCACGATGGTCTGCCCTTAGTGTTCTAGTTTCCCGAGGAAGACACCCAGCCGGAGTCTCAAGAACATAAGGTGCTTTGGGACGAGCTTGAACTGGCCTTGCGGGAAGACGCCGCGCCTGTCCCTGCTCCCGTTCCGGCTCCCGTCACCCCGATTGCGCCAGCGCCCATCCCGTCACGATGGTCTGCACATTGTCGCCGAGCTTGATCCCACGGGGTTCCACGAGGTCCCCGCCGACTTTCACGCTCCCGTGCACCTACCAGCGCATGCGCCTGAGCCTGCGTTGACACGCACGCCCGTGCACCTGCCAGCGCATGCGCCTGCGCGTGCACTGACATGCGCGCCCGTGCCAGTGCCCGTGCACACGAATGTCTCTGCCGCGCCGTTGACAGCGCCTATCCCCACGCGGGTGCCAGTGCCCCCCTCAATGGCATGGATGGACGATGTCGACCGCTTCCTTGCACCAACTCCAGTTGCCTCCTCCCGCCAGTTGACTCGCTCCGAAGTCCAGAACATTTTGGCCTTCCTTGAAGCTAGGCCAACGTCCAGGAGTACGCCAACAACGGCGCAAGACGCCGCCGTCGCCGTCGTTCAGTGGCCCGATGACACACAGAGCACGGCAGAGGAGCCGCTTCCCACCGTGAGACGCCCCCGCCGCCGCCGCGTAATCTAAATTTGCCATGAAAAACGTTCGGATTGCCATGCTTAAAATCCGAACATTTAACATTTCCGTTTATTTTGTATCGATCGTCGTATAATTTAAAGTCGGAGTCAGACTGAACGAAATGTATGGTTTGAGCGATTGAATGTTCTGCTAGAGCCGTATCAAATTAAATATAAAACGTCATCAAGCCACATGTATTCCTTGTCATCCAACGACCTAGACTGCTTCAATGTCGAGCGCTCAATACGTTTAGCGTGCAGTTAATTTCATGCCAAAAATAGTGCTAATCACATGAGAACACGCAAATAATATCCTAGTAGTTAATATCCGCATGCACTTAATATACTTCCAAATTAACGTGCATTGCACGTACACACTGACTAGTGCTGCTAGTATGTGAAACTGGTGCCGTGACTTGTGAACGCGTCCAGATATGGTCAACGGCAACATCGCCCGTGAGTCCTTCCTGTTTGCCTATGCGTCTAAACGTAGAAGGGGAGGAGAGAGAGAGAGCACACATGGAACCCACCAGTAAGTGAAGGCGAATAGTACTAAAAATAATATTACATGTTATCCATTAATTAGGATGTTGTAATATAATAACATTATGTGAACAAAGGGGGTACAACAAACATTGATATTCTACGTATGCCGCCTATTGATGTGCGGCTAGAAGGCTCGGTCGCATGTTTGATCCTCGTCCTTTATTTTTTAATTTGTATATGGGTCCAAATTTGTTTCATGACATCTGGGCCCCTCGGTGTGTAGTTTGTAGCACTTTAATTTGTGGGTCGAAATTTGTTCCATTCCAAGTGGACTATCGGTGTGTAGTTTTGTAGCTTATTTATAATAATTAAATAGAACAACATAGTTTTTTCAATAATACCATGGTGCAACGTTGAAGGCGAGAAAGGACGTGCAAGAGAGCGATGATCGAGCCAGAGGGAAATCAACTAGGGGAGTTGCGTGGGTTGCAACGGTGTTTGGAGTAGTTGTGGGCCGAATGCTACGAAAATATGATCTAAACTGACCAGAATAAATGCCTACACAAATTAATCTAAGGTTGGAGTGCCCCTCACAATGTAAATAGCTCCGGCTTTGTGAGGGATGGAGAGGTAGTAGCTTCCGCGTGGAAGATACGGTATGACAAAGCGAGGTCAATCGAGAGACATATAGATAGAGAGACAAAGTGAGTGTGGTCCGACATTCATTGAACAAATATATATGCTCTGGAGAGATATTGTCCGATTGAGCTTTTTGGCAAGGGTGAGGGTTGTAAGATAGAGCTTGAGAGATGATCCAGTCACAGACGTGTAGATATATTTTGTGTGTGGGAGGAAGCAAGGTCAACCGATCACATAGGGTCGCCGTGCGATCAAAAGAGTGAGACGGGTTGGAGAGAGTGACCTAGATAGACGATGTGCGTGAGAGAGTATACAATGTGAATAGGTCGAATTGGGCTCAAACATGGTGATATATTGTTCTTGTCCGAGAAAGAGCGAGGTCAATCAAGACATATGGAGAGAGAGAGAGAGAGAGAGATTGAGTGAGCGTGGCCCACCAAGAGGTCGAAAGAGTGGCGGCGACTTGGATGGACTGACCTAGATAGACAATATGCGTGAGAGAGTATAGAGTGTGTCGATCGAGACCCGAACAGGGAGATATATCATTTGTGTGTGAAAGAAAATGAGGTTAAACGAGACTCAGATAAAGAGAGCGAGATTGAGCGATTGTGGCCCACCGTGCGAAAGAAAGAGTGAGACAGTCTCAAGGGAGTGACCTAGATATACAACGTGTGTGCGTGCGCACGAGAGGTTGGGGCGCTAGATAGGCAATGCATGTATTTAGCGCGAGAGGGTGAGAGGGAGACGGGGGAGAGAGAGATCTCGACATGGGGTGCAATGGCGGGTGTGTGAGGTAAATACATTTGGTAAGAGAGTGGAAAAAGGGGTTATGTAGTTGAGAGACTTAGAGATCGAAACATGGAGAGAAAGAATGTACGTTTGTTGGAAACCGATAGCTTCCTAAGGTG
>NC_041384.1:152911377-152966355 GCF_002162155.2 Triticum dicoccoides | reverse complement strand
AAAAACAACATTTGAATGTACATAGTATGAGACTTAACACCGATGTTTCAATTCAGTGTACATTGTAAGATTTGAACCAAGGACCAGTCATACGGGTAATTCTTTCGATTTCCTGCCATACTAAGTTTCGAAAAGTTTACATTGACTCAGTTTGTTGTGCTATTTTGTAGGTCATATGTTTGAATCCATCCAAAAGTTTCCTCACTACCATGGTGTTCATCATATACATATGAATTTGTATTAAAAAAGTAGCATTATACAGTGAAATGCGAAATCCACGTTAGAATTGGAGATCGCTACGTGACACACACTCTAATTCAAATAACTAACTATGTGACACACACTCTAATTCAAATAACTAATTATGTGACACACACTCTAATCCACGTTAGGGTGGGTACCGTTTCGATTTTTTTCAAATAACTCCTCATTAATTAATTTATAGTACTCCCTCTGTTCACTTTTATAAGACCTTGAAGATATTTCAAACAATGTGCAAAACAGTTCATTTTAAGTTGTCTGAAACGACTTACAAAAGTGAACGGATGGAGTATCTCGTTTCGAATGACTAATTATTGCAAGGAAAACACGGGCATGGTAATACATACAGATTCTTTTGCAAATGAAAGAAGATTTGTTTGCATTCTCAAATGTAGGTGCACCAGGTAGACCAGGGTCATGTCGGGGTGGACGCTGCTTCGGTGCCTTAAAGGCAACTGCCTTTGGGTCACTAACATGTGGGACAGCCACCTATTGAGCCCACATGTCATGGACACAAAGGCAGGTGCCTTAAGGCACCGAAGCATAGTCCTGTCGGGGTGGTCGCGTGTGTCGGACGGACGCGTAGCACCCAGCCACCCACCCCCTCCCCCCCAAAAAAGGACGAAGACAATATAGGTTCGTGCTTCCACGTTTTGGATTGAAATATCTAGTGGCCCCAATTCCAGCCCTGCAAAATCTCTCTTCTCCACCGTCCCCTTCCGCGCCCAGATTGCTCAAATCACTAATTCGCCGCCAACCCTCGAATCGCCCCTCGTCTCGTCTCTTTCCCCACCGTTCCCCACCTCTGTGCTGGACGACAACGACGAAGATGATGGTCGTGCTTCACGACCACACCGGTGCTACCTCATCTACGCCCTCGTCCACCGCACCGGGTGGTCCACCAACAACGTCGGCCACCGCAACCGACATGCCTCACAGACACCGAGTTCCACCACATAAGGTGCGCTTCACCGCCGCCGTCTCCCAGCTCACCGGGGCTACTTCACCGAGCACATCATCGCACCTCCGCCCCCCGAGGCCGTTGGGGCTTCATCAACGGTCTCGTCCACCGCATCGTAGCGCTCCGCTGCCACTCAAGATCTGCATACGTGCGCGGCCAGCCAACGCCAGCGCATCACCCTCAACGGCTCTGAAGTGACCCGCATTCTAGCTAGGCGAGCATGCCCAAACGCCGGCCCGAGCTAGGTATCCACGCATCACTCCCTTGTGCACTGTTCCGACGATGTTTGGATATCCTTTCACTGCTCTCTTAGCTTACACGCCTATGCAACTCTGACATTAACTCTTATTTCTTCTAGAGATATCATCTGAAACAAGCAAATCCATTTTTTTAGCGAAACATGACGGCGCTACGGGATCTGGTACACTTCCTGCACACCCGTATAACCTTGTAAGTATCTATCCTCCGGTACAACATCAAGGTCGATTCCTCTTATTTGATCAACCATTCGCCGTGTCAAAAATGCAGAGGGGGATGCAAGGAGCACAAGGCCTGCACATCCAAGCAAGTGGTAACATGGACTTGTACATGGAACATCCCAAGCGCAAGCAGAGCTGCAGTGAGCCTGTACAACGAGCTAGTGTAAGTCCCTGCATTTCATTTAATTCGTACTGGCATTCGTGTATGATTTGTGTGTAGTGGTTGATCCAAGAATTCAAGTTACCAGGGGCGAACATTTAACTTAAAAAATGCGAAGGCACTTGCACTCCGGAAATCAACATAACTTGAGAAATGTGAAGCTACATGCACTTTGAAAACTAGCTAATGATCCAAAGTAGTTCAGATTATAAACACTAGATGATGCAAGCACCAAAAAATAGAAAATGCAACATGGTGTACAAGGACTACAAACATGGTCTGTACCTGCTTGAATTATTCGTTCTCTGGCTGAAAATATCGAAGTGTAATTGCACGTATAACCAGTGCGCAAACTGCATATCAATATATCTATCCTGCACAAGTATGCCAATAGTTTCAAACAACAGATTAGAAAAGTATTTATGCTATGTTGTCATGATATGGGGACTTTCTGGAAGATGGCCTCGACGTTTCCTCAAGCTATGAAAATGCACTATAATTTGCTTGTCATCAATGCCTGCAAATCTCTGTCTCTCTCAACATAGTAGATCATCATTAGACACTAAATCCTTCAATGAGCTTGCAAAATGCTTGCATTAGATCCCTCATTAGACACTATATGTTCATCACCAGGAGCATGTAAAATGTTTGCATCAAATCCTTCATTAGCAGTCTGTTCATTAGACACTTCAGGCTCAAGAACAACATGAGCTTGTATGTTTGCACCGGAAACTTGATTAGATACATCAGATTCTGTCAATTCAGTATTGATTGAGGGAGTTATAAAACAAGTAGAAATTGGTTTCATTTTCTCATAGATTCCCTACATACAAGCAGTTTTACAACACTGTCAGGTTTAACTATTAGCCAGAAATTGAAGAGTTGAATTAGATATAATCAGTGATGTGATGTACCTTCTCGTTGTGCATGCTACTCTTGCAAGCTGCGACTGTCCGTTTGCGCAAGCTCGATGCCATGCCCGTGTTGTCGTCGCGGCCTCCCACGCAGGCTACACCCAGGGTTGGATCTTCATCTTCTTGTCCTTCCGTTCGCTTGAAGCCCGGCGACCGCCCTCCAACGAGGGCGCGAGGAAGTGCTGTGTCGGTCTGTCTAGCGGCGGCTAGGTTAGGAGCGAACCAGACTGGAGGCTGGAGCGAATGAATTGGGATTTTTCCTGGTGTCGATCGATATGGGAGGCGCTCGTTTGGGCCGCGAGCCTGCTATAGGGCCTGCCTTGCACTTATGTTATTGCCCATCCAAATTGAAACATTTTTCTTCATTTTTTACATTGCCTGCTCGTGTGTTGGGACAAACAAAACTAGCATGGGCCAACCTAGACGACTCAAACTAGGTGCACACTTTCCAGCCACCTGAGGCGGCCGCCCATACCAGCCCCTATGGTGGCGTCGCCCATTTTTGCGTGTATGATTGGATAGTGAAAAATAATCCAGTGGCGCTTTTGATTTACCCACTGAATGGTTGAATTGCTTGTTTCTATGAACTGAGTTCGCCAATAATCTGAAGGATGCCAGTCTTTTCATCCTATTGTAGATTGCTTAGATCTCGATATGCCAAAAGTAATCGCATGAAATATACAGTAAAAGCCAGTGTGATATGTTTGGCTACAACTAGTCTGACTACACGTCCTCATATAACATATCAAGGACGCACCATCTTACCAGATTAATCATTCGACTTACCCATGCAGTGTGGGAAGAAATAAGTATTAGGACTGCGTATCCAAGCAATTGATGCCATGGACTCCTTCGTACAACCTTGTAAGCAAAAAAGAAGTTGTAGTGTGCCTGTACAAAGAACTAGCGTAAGTTCAGTTACCTGCTTCTCAGAATTTTAGTTAGCCACTTATTGCAAAATTGTTCAATTATGTTGCTTGGCTTAATTTAGTTTGCTACTGATTACATAATGGCACGGCCTGTTAATCATATTGTAGACTGCGCCTATCTATGTGTTTGATACTTACTGTTAAGAATTACCTGTTTGCCTTAACTTAAATATCTACTTGTTTGTTTAACTGCTTTGCTGATGCAACAGCGGGTTACAATGTTGTTAGTAACTACTTTTCAGCATCCAATTGAAACTCTTTAGTTCCTTGTTTGTTTAACTGGTTTGCTGTTATAACTCCCAGTTGAGATGTTTTGCTAACTTCAACTTTTCCGAATCCAATCGGAACTTTAATGGCAAAATAGGTTAGCCCAAGATCAAAGAGTGAGGTCCCCATGGACGTTGCATCATCCCACAGCAGTGGCACCGGCCCAATCATGCATTATGAATTGCCAACTGCTGATGCTCTAGAGGCTAAACTAGTGGATGTTGGGGATATTACTATCAGTTGAGACCCGCCCAGGAGGGGCCGGGTCAGCCCCAATGGTGGGTCACGCAAGAAGCCCAACAGACATTCAAGATTGGGCCTGAAGGCAGTTTAAGGCCTGATATTATGAACTACCATATGTAAGGAAAGACTTGTAAAGAAAGGCATGTAAAGGAAGTCACCGAGCCGGACACGATTATGAGCTGGCCGGGACTCTGTAGGCTGCCAGGCGTCAACCCATGTATATAAGGGGACGACTCGGTGGCGGCTTAGGGCAAGAAACAACAAGTCGACAACCAAGCCGACGAGTTGAGCCTCTTGGTGATCTAAACCTCAGCAATACCAATCCCAACTAGACGTAGGCTTTTACCTTCATCGTAAGGGGTCGAACTAGTATAAAACTCTCTCGTTCCTTTGTCCCGATTAACCCCTTTAAGCTTCCTAGTGCGATGGCCCTACGACTAAGTCCTTGCTCTAGGACATCTGTCGTGACAATTCCATGACAGTTGGCGCCCACCGTGGGGCCAGCGCATGGTGGATTTGAGTTCTTGAAGGGCAACTTTGAAGGGATCAAGGGATACGCTGTGGGCCGGATGACCAAGAGTCATCGCGACAAGCTCTACATCGATGATGAAGGTTGGGGCCCCGAGGCTGGCTCAATTGAGTATGGGTACCGGGTCCCCTTTGGCGGAATTCATGTCTTCATCGGCCGGATCGGCTAGTCAGGCCCTGAGCCGGACATCCGCACCAACCTCATTGAAACGGCTCAGTGCGCAAGGACCACGGCGGTGAATACTCTGAAGGATCGGTGGAAGGCGGTGAGACGGTCGTCTGTTCTGACATTGCATCATCAACGGGCGAGACGGACTCTTTGTACCAGCTGCAAGACGGCATGCTCGGGGGCTGTTCCGATGGCAGCAGTATTCCGGACCCTCTTGAGCCGCCAAATTGGGCCGGAGTCTTCATGGCAGGGACACAGCCCGGGCAGAACTCTGCAGCAGCGACAACAACAGGTACCGGGTCGGCTGCTGCCGGGTCAGGAGATCCCGCGCGCCCCCCCGGCTCAAATTCTAATGGACCTCACGGATAAACTAACGACTCTGTTGACCGCCATGGTAGAGCCGGTAGATAAAGCCCAGCATGACGCGGAGGTGGCACGCGTACGTGAAGAGATGGTGCAAGCTAAGGAAAATCCAGCCGTAGAGGAAGCTAGGATGGCAGCAGAGCGGGCGGCTTTGGATGTTCGTGCTCAACAGCTTCAAGCGGAGACATTCCGGCTCTCGGTGGATCTTAACGCATCAAACGAGGTCATGAGGAGGAGGCATCAGAAAACTCAGTCACGTCTACCTCTGGCGCTTGATCCTAGGAACCTATTACATACACCCGGGGCTGGGGCAAGCAACCCGCCGGAGGCAAACTAGATCACGACACCCGGCACACTGGTTTAGCCACGTGCCATGGAACCACCTCATATAATTGCCGCTCCACCTCATTATGTACCAACATTGCCGGGTCACTTCTCCAACCCTTTGGAAAACCTCATCGCAGCATCGGCTCGTTTGGCAGCTCTTCCGATGGAAGGTGACTCACCAGCGGCAATCAAAACACGGAGGGTAAGAGAACTTCTTCAAACAGCTCTGGCACAGCAAGATGCGTACTCCTACAGTCAAGACAGGATCCATTCAACTCCTCGCCCAAGCCTGAGCCCGAGTTACAGTAGGCATATGGAGTCCGCGGATATGTCAAGCAATGCTCAATGCCACAGCCGGCCATACAGGCATGAGCCGGTGCGGGCCGGAGCCCTTAACTTGGCGGATCAGGAGAGGATTCGTCAAGAGGCGGGACGAGCAGCTCAAATGGCAGCAGATCAGGAGGCTCATCAAACTTTTCTGGCTTATCCAGCAACCTCGGTCGAGGCAAGAGTGGCCACAAGAACCGGAGGCGTGCCTTGCTTGGTGCCGGCCATACGTAATGAGCGTTTGCCAAAGGACTTCAAGGGGCCTCGTAAAGTGCCTAACTACATAGCTGAACTACATCCTAGGGCTTGGATTGAGAGTTACGAGATGGCTATGGAGTTATTGGAAGTCAGCGATGCTGCAATGGCCAAGTATTTCACCATGATGTTAGATGGAACAGCTCGTACTTGGTTGAAGGGATTGTCACCCAATTCTATCGCCTCATGGCAGGAGTTGAAGGCCCGGTTCATCCAGAACTTTAAGGACACGTGTAAGAAGCATATGTCGATTGTGGACCTGACCAATTGCAAGAAAGAGGATGGTGAATCCACAACCCATTGGGTGCGCCGGGTCAAGGAGATAATACATTCATCTGATAAGATGGATGCCGGCTCAGCAGTCTTCATGTTGGAGAAAAATTGCCGTTTTGAACCTCTGAAGCAGAAGCTAGGGTGGCTCAAGAATGACTGTAATGACATGGGAACATTGATGGAGGCTCTCGTCAAGTATGCTGATTCTGATACTACCAAAGACCCGGTGTCTGACGAAGAAAAGGCAACGGAGGGAAGGAAGAACGGCAACGACAAGGGTCACCAGCATAACCCGACAAATCAGGGAGGTAATAAACGTAAGGCTGATGAGTTTGTTGCTAACACCAATGCACAGGGCGGTAATCAACAGCGTAAGGGCAGACAGCCCCCTCGGTTGGGCGGGTCAGGTCCCACCCTTGAGCAGTTATTAAATGAACCTTGTCCAAAGCACGGCACCCGGGAGAAGCCAGCCACCCACCTATGGAAAGATTGTACGATCATGAAGGCTTTTAAAAATTCAAACGCGTTTGATGGAGGTCATGGTCCAAATGGCGGTTCAGGAGGAGGCGGTTTTTACAGCCCGGGCTCCGATTCAGGTGGAGGAGGATTTCACGGTCAGGGCCATCCTGGTAACCAAGAAGGATATAATCAACAACCCGGCCAGGGTAATCAGCAGCAACAATCCGGTTATCAGAGCAACCCAAAACAGCTGAGCAGTGGGCAATACCATGTGTTCACCACTAGTTTATGTAAGAGGGACCAGAAGCTTTACAAGAGGGTCGTCAATGCCGTTGAGCCGGCGATTCCACGTTATCTACGTTGGTCAGAGCAGCCCATTGTGTGGAGCAGAGAGGATCACCCGCCCCAGGTTGATAATCCGGGTCACTTGGCCTTGGTAGTGGCACCTCAGGTTGGTGGATACAAGTTCACTAAGGTGCTCATGGATGGAGGCATCAGCATCGACATCCTCTACTATGAGACGTTCCGCCGAATGGGATTGACTGGCTGATAAAAATCTTAAACAATCCAACACTGTTTTTCACGGTGTGGTACCTGGTAAATCGGCATACCCAGTTGGTAAGATTGAACTGGAAGTAGCCTTTGGGGATGAGTATGACTCCAGAGCAGAAAAGTGGACCTTTGAGGTGGTTAAGATCAAAAGTCCATATCATGCTCTGTTTGGTCGGCCGGCTTATGCCAAGTTCATGGCTCGGTCATGTTATGTGTATTTGCAGCTCAAGATGCCGGGTCATAAGGGTACCATTATAGTACATGGGAGCCGGAAGATAGCCTTGGAGTGTGAAGAAGGTGATGCTGCCTATGCTGAATCTGTTTATGCAACAGAGGAGTTAAAATTTTACAAAGATCATGTTGACCCGGTAGACATGACGTCATTAAAGAAGCCAACAACAGAGCATGAGCCGACGTTGAAATTCAAATCAGCTGATGACACTAAGATGGTTGACTTTGTGCCTGGCGACTCATCCAAGCGGTTCATCATCAGTGCAAACTTGAATTCGAAATAGGAAAGCGCGCTCATCGAGTTCATCCGTGAGAACCGGGACATCTTTGCATGGAAACCTTTAGACATGTCGGGTGTCCCGAGGGAACTCGTTGAGCACACTCTTAATGTTGATCCAAAGTTCAAACCTGTCAGACAGTTTCTCCAACGGTTCAATGAAGAAAGGCACAAGGCCATTGGAGAAGAGGTGGCCCAGCTCTTGGTGGCCGGGTTCATTGTGGAGGTCTTTCCCCTTGAATGGTTAGCTAACCCGGTGCTTGTACTCAAAAAGAATGGCACCTGGCGTATGTGTCTGGATTACACCGATCTAAACAAGGCCTGTCCGGCTGATCCTTTTGCACTCCCCCGTATTGATCAGATCATTGATGCTACGGCGGGTTGCACGCGTTTGAGTTTCTTGGATCAAGAGAAGACGGCTTTTATCACTCCTTTTGGAGCTTTCTGCTATGTGTCTATGCCTTTTGGGCTTAAGAGTGCCCAGGCGACTTACCAAGGGTGTGTGCAGAATTGTCTTCACGATCAAATTGGGCGCAATGTTCATGCTTATGTCGATGATATAGTGGTAAAATCCAGGAAGGAGGAAACCTTGGTTACAGATCTGAAAGAGACTTTCGATAATCTCCGGATCTACAAAATGATGCTTAACCCGGCCAAGTGTGTTTTTGGAGTCCCAGCCGGCAAGCTCTTGGGTTGTTTGGTATCCAACCGAGGTATTGAAGCTAACCCGGAGAAAACCAAGGCAATTACATCCCTAGCCAAACCAACATGCATCAACGACGTTCAGCGGCTGGCGAGTCGTGTTGCTGCTTTGAGCCGGTTCATAAGCCGGTTAGGGGAGAAGGCAATGCCTTTGTATCAGATGATGAAGAAAACAGATGCTTTTATTTGGAGTGATGCTGCCAATACTG
Source organism: Triticum dicoccoides (assembly GCF_002162155.2). Classification (NCBI taxonomy): domain Eukaryota; kingdom Viridiplantae; phylum Streptophyta; class Magnoliopsida; order Poales; family Poaceae; genus Triticum; species Triticum dicoccoides. Next base: position 152,957,469 of record NC_041384.1, on the reverse strand, counting down.
CTTTTGAGGATCTGAAGACGCAACTTGCTGAGCCGCCAGTCCTTGCTGCTCCAGTTGAAAAAGAGCCGTTGTTATTATACGTGGCCGCCAACTCACGAGCTGTTAGTGTGGCTATTGTGGTGGAGCGCAAGGAGGCTGGCAAGGAACATCCGGTTCAACGGCTGGTTTACTACGTCAGTGAGGTGTTGATTGAATCCAAGCAACGATATCCACGTTGGCAGAAGCTCGTATATGGGGTGTTCATGGCAAGCCGGAAGCTTAAGCATTATTTTTAGGGACATCCAATCACCGTGGTTAGCTTTGCTCCTTTGGGAGACATCATTCAAAATAGAGAAGCCACTGGGCGAGTCGCCAAGTGGGCAATTGAGCTTGGGTCTCATGGGTTGAAGTATGTGCAATGTACTGCGAGACTTCATTAATGACTGGACAGAGATGCAAATGCCAAAAGAGAAACCAGGCAAAATGTATTGGACTATTCATTTTGATGGGTCCAGACAGTTGGAAGGCTCGGGGGCTGGAGTTGTGTTAACTTCTCCATGAGGTGACACATTTTGTTATGTGTTGCGGTTGATGTTTCCTTGCACTAACAACGCAGCAGAGTATGAAGCCTTACTCCATGGTCTTCGAGTGGCAAAAGAGATGAGTTTGAGCCGGGTCAGATGTCTTGGCGACTCAGATCTAGTGGCTCAGCAGGTATCTGGCAAGTGGGATTCCAAGGACCCTCTCATGGCGGCTTATCGCCGGGAGGTTGATGCCGTTGCAGGGCATTTTAAAGGTTATCTGGTGGAGCACATTGACCGTCGAAAGAACGAAGCAGCTGATGCCTTAAGCCAGTTGGGGTCTCAGTGTAAGCCGGTACCACCTAACACCTTTTTGGATATTTTGCATAACCCCTCTGTCAAGTTGCCCACAGAAGAATATTTAGCTGTTCCTGATCCGGAGGCGCAGTTGGTGGTGGCTCTTCATGTCATCCCAGATTGGACAGTACCGTTCTTGGCTTACATGACCCGGGGAGAGTTGCCAGCGGATGAGACCCTGGCTCGACAGATAACCCGACGGTCTAAGTCAATGACGATTTCGGATGGAGAGTTATACCATCGCAGTGTTTTCGGAGCGTTTCAGCGGTGTGTTTCCCCCGAAGAAGGTCATGAAATCCTTCGTGAGATCCATGAAGGCGATTGTGGTCATCACGCCGGATCAAAATCTTTGGTGGCCAAGGCGTTTCGTCACGGTTTTTACTGGTTGACGGCTCACGCTGATGCAAAAGATCTAGTCAGTAGATGTGATGGATGTCAAAAGTTTGCATGACGAGCGCATGTGCTGGCTCAAGAGCTCCGGATGGTTCCAATCACTTGGTCGTTTGCGGTCTGGGGGCTTGACATGGTGGGACCTTTCAAAAGGTGTAAGGATAAAAAGACACATATCTTGGTGGCAGTTGATAAGTTCACCAAGTGGGTTGAGGCGGAGCCTGTGAGTGAGTGTGACGCGGCCATGGCGGTTCAGTTCATGAAAAAGGTGATCTTCCGTTTTGGTTTTCCACACACCATTATCACTGACAATGGCACTAATCTGTCCCAAGGGGCTATGGAGGAGTTTTGTCAACGAGAGCACATCCGGCTTGATGTTTCTTCTGTAGCTCATCCTCAATCCAATGGTCAAGCTGAGAGAGCCAATTAGGAAATTTTGGGATGACTTACCAAAGATTCTGCTTCTGCACTTAGAGATGAAGTTGACATGTTGAGGAAGCAAACAACACAATCACAAGTAGTACTCAAGATAACCTTTAAATATTTGGAGGATTTCAAAACGAAGCAAGCTGAAACTGACCAGATTGTCAAGGTCCTGAAGGAAAAAAGGAAATTAAATTCCTACTTGGTAAGTCATAGGTGAAATGTTCTTTCCATAGTTGAATAACCTTTGTGTTGTCTTTTGATGTAATCAATCAAACCATTTGTTTTAGAGATCATGTAATATATATTTTTTTGGGTTTGTAATTTTATTTGAGCACAAGTCTGTATTAATTGATAAGACTTGGAGACATTTCATTTGGATTGCTGTGCCAGACCTACAAATATGCCAATCGGGCTGAATGTGCATTCAGCAATAGTAGTAGTATAGATGGACCATAAGTGGCATGCATCGGAAAGGGCCAAGATGCTGGCTAAAAAAGGATGCTATTATAGCCAAAAAAGGTACAGCGGCCTGGCTTATGTATGTTAGTTGATTATTATTGATCCATATATTCTATAAGTGTTTATATGTCTGTTAGTTCTGTACATTCTTGGTTGATTGACTCGGTATTTGAATCTTAATACATCGCTTGTGTACATATCTAAATGGGAGTACACATTATGCTGCGTGTGACATTTGAGTTGGACATGAAGTGTTCCAAATATTCGAATTCACCTTAAACTAGATTCTAGTTTCTAAATTTGAGTATCGGCATTTGTAAACCATATTCATATATGACAGTGGAATACATCTTTGTCGTCCTTTTGAAGATATATAAAAACACATAGAATGATTTATAAAGATTCATATAGGAATACAAAATGGATTCAAATTTAGTTGCCAGGGTAAACATGGATGCTTATTGTCCCAAAATTCGAAAGAAGCAGCAAAATGTCCACTCCCACGTCGGCTGCCCGAAGCCAAGTGTTTGGGAGATGGAAATTACTGTCTACCCATGACACGGACAATCCATCGGCCTGATTTCCACTGCTCTAAATAGGGGTAGGTTAGTAACTTCAATTAGACGTGACACGACCGCCTCTGAGCCCATTCTGACACGGTGGGCGTCAAACATGGGCGGCAAAACTCATTTGATTCAAGCTCGTCCGAAAGACCTCTGTTTCTCCCTCCATTCCCCATTCATACATGGTGGGTGGCAAAACAAACTCGACTCGGCCGAAATCGATGTAGGCAAATATTTTCAATAGGGGCAGGTTTGTAACTTCACTCAGACGTGACACAACCGCCCTACCTGTCAGCCCCGTTCATACACCGTGGGCGCCAACCATGGGCGGCAACCACCCTCTCCTCGCCCGAAATGGCTCTGGGCAAATATTGGCGAGATGCGAGATTACCGTCCTATCCCCAACCGACGAGACGTCCAAATTTTAAACGGGGGCTAAGTTTCATAACTTTCCCATATTTCAGACAGGCGCGTCCCAAAAACATGGTTCCCCGTACCTCTCCCTCCATTTTCCATTCATACACCGTCCACGCTAGAACACCCCATCCCCACACCAGCCTCCGTCCGCCACCCCATCCATCGCCGCCGTCCTCCACCACATCCATCACCACCGTCTCCACCATGCCGGAGCTCCTACCAAGACCGTGTCGTCCACTGCTAGAGATGGATGTTTCCCATCCACAGCGACGGACCAATAGCCTTGCATCGCGTCCTCTCGCTTCATCGGCGCCGTCGTCCTCTTTGCCAGGGCTGCTCACACGACCTTCTCTTCCACCGCAACGGGACTTATCCCCCGATGCACCCGTCTACTGTCGCAGATCTGCTTCAACGCCACCGACAGCCATCGCACCACCGATGCCTACACGGCGCCGAAAGAGAGGTGGTACTTCATATCTCCTCAACTTTTTGATCTCAACCAGAAAATAGATCTTAACTTGGTTACTCTACTTTCTTTTCAGCTCTTAGAATTTAGTTCTTAGTTCGAAGCAAACAATGGATGCTAAATATCATTTCTCCGGTTTGCAGCTTAAAATCTGCCATGGCACAGCCATAATACGGTTTAATTGATCATGCTTAGGGTTTAATTAGTCATGTTGGTTCCGTGGTGGTTTCTTTAATAGAAATCGGAGGGGAAACCCTCTTTTGCTAAAAAATATGCTTAGAGTTTCCCCCTTTTATGATCACTATACGATCAGAATATGTGTTTCATGTCATAATAACACTGCTCCACCCATCAAGCTAAACAAACTTAGTTGTTCAAATACGAATCTGATATTATTAAAATAGAGTTGTTTAATTGGTCAGCTAAATGTTCCTAAGTTAGTTTCGAAAATGCATGTTCGCCACTCGGGTGTGTATCTCTACAGGGTGCCCACGGTGGGCTGGCCCACCCTGGGATTTTGGGTCATCCCAGGCCTCGATTCCCCTCTGTTCTGCTGCGCGCTTCCAACCTCTACTCGCCCCCAGCCGCCTGCCTTGCCGGTGACTTGACGTCCCCGGACGGCATGACTCTAGGAGGATACGCCGGACTAACAGGAGGCCAGGAGCCGCTCACACAACAGCATCACCGCTGCTCGGGCGCGCCGCCGTGCCTACCTTCCAAGTTCGTTCAGGTCTCAGGCATGCAGCACCCACCAAGCCAACCCGATTTATCCTGAGATACGTCCTCAACACTCAGCAGCCACTCCTCATCACCCATTTTCTAATTGATTCATTACTCATTAGGCAGGACTGTCATTAGGGTTTGTTGTGTGCTTAGTGCTACCTACACTTAATGGTTCAGATGTATATCGGTAATCTTTAGTACCTCTAAAGTTCACAGGGTTTTCAAAATTCTGGCCCTCAAAACATAAACTAGTCATTTTGGATTGTTGGTCGCAGTGACATTGACCCAGATTACTACTGCAAGCCATGTTTGTTGACAATTTTACTTGTCTTTCTTACTCATTCAATATAATATCCAATTATTCACGTCGATTAGTTGCAAACAATAAGTGCTAGACAAACTTCTTCATTCAGATTTTGGACGGTCTCTTACTGCAGTTACAATTCTGCATACTTGTCCTAGTAAGCTCACAAGTAAATGATTGATTCACTACATCTATGCTTGCCTTGTCATATTTGTTGTCAATATTCTTTTAGGGTGGACCACCCTGTTTCTAAATACTGGAACCGTAGACATGAGTGAATAGTATTTCTCTATGTGATCTCTTCCATCATGTGTGGGTAACGAACACTGCATTGTATAGAAAGGAAGTGTCATTTCTAGCTTTTACATAGGTTTCGATCTTTTACATGGAATACAATTTGCCTACTTGCTTTGTGTCGCACTACCAACACTCCACCCTTGAAGCTAAACATTACGCCACTCATAATTGCTTAGTTTATTTGTTCAAATACAAATTTCATATGATTCTAATGTTCCTACTTCAGTTTTGAAATGTGTGTCTGCCTGTTATAGAGACATAAGGGGTTTGTATTTCTGTGTGTGGTCTGGTCAGCATGGTTGGGGCGGTGAACTTTGCATATGCATGGGTTTATAGGGAGACACTCTCCGAGTTGAATCCGCAATGCATTCCATAGATAGTCTGACTACTTTTTATGTTTGCATGAATCTCATATTCTGAACAGCATCATAATGATTATGAGCTTGCGCGCATGAAAAGAATAAAGTAGAACAATGCCATGGCTGTCAAACTTGGCATTAAGGGACTGAAATCAAGTCTGGATGCAATGCAATGCAAACGCTCTCCACCTACAGATTCATGCTTAGAATATGATCCTAACAGTGATTCTGAGCTAGAGGGAGACCTAAGTCAATGTATCTCCCTAGTGGAGGAGTCAGAGGAAGATGCCCTATCTTATTCACCCATCAAGGTACTTGCTCTAACTTTCCAAGGTTACATTGCTCGCACATATCTTGCAGCTGATGCTTTGCATTGCTTCTAGTTTTTTGAACTGCCATTAGCTTAGTTTACACATCGTGTATGTGAATACGCCCTGCCTATCCATTTTCAGTACATATTCCATTTGTCATCATACCATATTTATCCATTCAAATGATGTTCTTGTGTATCAGACGTTCAAAAGGAAGAGGTCGATTGCTGATCATGGAGGAGCACAAGCAAGGTATTTGGAAAAGGTAGTGGCACCTGATAAATCAAATAGCCCATTAGGTGTAGTTGCAATATCACCTGACCCACAAAATACCCCAACTCTAGCAGACTCTAGCCCTACTACACTGGTCATTTCTGATGCCCCAACTCAGCAGACCCCAACTGCAGCAAACAGTATGATTATGCCAGTTGACATAGCACCAGCTGTACGACGCAAAACCCCCATTCCAGCAAAGAGTACACCAAATCCAGTTGCCAAATCCCTTTTCGAACCAGAGAGAGCCCCAATTGCAGCAAATAGGACCCCTGTTCCATTTCTTCCTAGTTTAGAAGACGAAGCTTATGTTGTTGTCAGGAACTTTCTGCGCATCTTTCCTTCATGGAAAGATTATATCGTAGACACAGAACAATTTCCAGTCTTCCTCCGCAAATTACGCGTAGGTAATGTACTAATGTTATTCATGGTCATTACTCCATATGTTTCTGCTGACAGAAGACACAAGATTTCATTCTTTTAAATGGGCGAGGAGCAAACTGGATTGTGATGACGAGCAAGGGTTGGTTGCACTTTTCAAGCACTCGTTGAAGAAGTATCGTTCCTACCTGAGGCAAGCGCACTTCGATGGCAAGCCTCTGAACGAAATTTCTGTAAAGTCTCCGGTGCTACATTTATCCGACAGTGACTGGAATAATCCTGTTACACATTGGTCTCTGCTGCAGCGTAAGGTACTGTCTATGATATCACATCACAATTTGAACTATTTATGCATTTGCCTTAATGTCTCACTTGTACGAAAACTGTTAGCAGAAGAACATTCGTGCTCAAGGGACCACAAAATCTCGCACTATACTGCACACTGCATTGCTCTTGTGATTACCTCTTGCCCTGTATGACCATACTTACTTTTATAGCTGTTTGATTATGTAGCATCACTGCACATGTTAGCCTCGTAATCGTCCATTTGGTGGACATTATAAGATCCATATGGACTCTTACATAAATTTAGAATCAACCCAATGATTTTGAAGAGGTTTAGCTCTGCAGTCCTCTTGTAAGGACTGAACGTGGTCTATCACTGTACTTACATTAATAGCTACTCCCTCCGTCCCATAATATAAGAGTGTTTTGTACAGTACACCAGTGTTCAAAATACTCTTGTATTATGGGAAGAGGGATTGGTTCATTTTGTAGCATTCTGCATCTTATCTCCCTCGCCCACCATTTACTAAAAAAGACCAAATCTATATTTAATCTTACCAATAAGTAGAATACACAGACAATGCCAGTGCAGAAGTGTAGCTCATTGCTCTTGTCAGTACATTTTGTCCTGTAACGCTTGTACTTCCAGGGATTGGTAGTTGATTATGTAGCATCAATCTGCATCTTATCTTCATTATCCTCTATCCCTTCTAGTATTATCATATCTATAATTACTCTCTACAAAATGTAGAGTACATGCAATGCTTATGAAGAATATTCTGTGCTAAAATTCTTGAGTTATCCTTCCCTTGACATGGAGAAGGGCATTATAAAGCCAATGTTAACTGTTAATGTAAGTCAGTCCTTCTAAAGCCTTTATCCTCAACTGCTGTTTAATTTGCTCATACTCCCTATTGTTTACTGCTGTTTAGTTTGCTGTTTCTACCAAAATGCATGTTCGTAAGAACCGTAAATTCTAAGTTTTACTTGTAAAACCAAATTCCTTATTCATACCATGCACATTACTTAATACTACCTATATGTATGCTTGTTTTTGTGGATCTATAATCCAGTGTGTGGTGAAGCAGCCCACGTTTGCACCTTGTCATCTCCTGTGTTTATCTTACTGATGTGGTTGATGATATGAACAACATGGCATGCACATTATCCAAAATAGATACAATGATTTTCTTTGCCCTTCATCTATGCTTGTTATGTTGACATGATAATCCAGTAGTGTGGTGAAGCTCCCCGCATTATGAATAATGCCAAATTATGCTATTGATAATTTGAACTTACTCTTTATTTTGTAATTTGAAATTGGATAGAATTGACAGAATAGTTATCATCTTTGTTTATACACGTGCAAAACATGTCATCTCTCTGCTTTGTTTCAGGGTGATATGCCTGATGGCATGCACAAGTCTGCTGAAGGCTGTGAGACAAACCCAACATATATTGCAGCAAAGAAGGAAAAACATCTTGAAGATAGCGAGACAACCCCAAAGTCTTGTCTTGATGCAGTGTTCAAGTTACTTGAGACTAACAATCAGACAAGCTCACAGAATTCTTTGTCTGAATCAGTTCGACTTCTTCAGTCCCAAGTTCTAGCAGAAAGGCATTCTGCAACTCAACTTCGACTTGAAGTCCTATCTCTAAGAAAGATTGCAGAGAACACCAATGAGAACCTCATCGCTAAACAGCTACACCTAGAAGCTATGACCGACATGCTAGGCCAGTCTCACAGCCTTGATCAGTAGCTTGCGCAGCAGTTCCCCCACAAGGCTAACCTTTCTTGAACTGTCTTGGAAGTGGTCTCAGTTCAGTATTATTTTGTTACGCTGCAATGGTGCCTAGTTTTTGTAATCTTCTTCTTCATTGCGCTTTATGATCACTGGTGGCGAACTTCGATGCCTAGTGGAAGCAATATACCTTAAATCCTTTATTGTATAGTGTAGGTTTATTCTTAGTTACTATGCTGTAATTTCTTTATTGTATAGAGTATGTTTGTTCTTAATTCCTACTAGTTACTGCCATCATTCGCTATCTGAAAAAATAATCAGATGTAGTCGACCGGACCGAAACATTTGACTCTAACGGGCCAGGTCTTTAGCGGGCCACAATTCGGCCGGCCTGCGTCTTTCTTGGGCCCGAATGATTGGGACCTTCACACATTGCGCCAGGCCCAAACTTACACCGGCCTATATTTTAGTTAGGCCTTTTGTCGACCCAGTGCTTAGTTTGGCCCAGGTAGCGTTGGGCCATTAACAGGCTGAATATTGTACTGGCCTGTTACGGCCGAGATGAAACCACAGGCCTTTAGCAGGCCAAAATGCATGTTGGGCCTCAATTTTCACTAGTCGTCGACAGGCCTTCAGTAGGCCGAAATGTAGAACTAGCTGTTTTGGGCCCAATTAGCTCATGGGCCATTACCAGGCCAAAACATATCTCGGGCCTTAGTTGGCCCACTGATATCATGGGCCTTTAAGAGGCCGAAAGCTTAGCACAGGCATCAACGGGCTGAATTACGTGACAGGCCTTTAACAGGCCCAAAGTCACGTTGGGCTTAACTGTTGCCACCTTTAGCACGGGCCATTAGTGGGCCTGATGTCCCGTCGGGCCATATATGGCCCGTGGGCAGCACCGGCCATTCCCACGCCGAAAGTCACACCGGGCTGAAATGGGCCCATGTCTACATCAGGCCTCTAACAGGCCGAAAGTCACTTGGCTGTAGTTGGGCCCAAATATTCGGCGAACAATTAACGGGCCAGATCTGGCTTCGGGTCGCAAATGGGCCCAAATATTGGGCGAACAATTAACGGGCCAAATATGGCTTCGAGCCATAAATGGGCCTTTATTAGGCTGGCCCACTAGTACCTGATTAAGTTCTATGGGCCTTTGACTGGGCCGGCCTTTTTAACCTATATGGGCCTCTGTTGGGCCCAGCCACGTGTCGACGTATCATAGGCATGTCTCCTCCAATGGATGGGCGACATCTGGCCCACTGACGAGCTGACAGGTGTTCCCTTCGGCCAATCAGAATTTTACACGTGGAAATTTCCCATTGGTCAGGGCTGTTAACGGGTTATCGGATCCAAAATCCGACCCGATAGCTTAACGGTGTTCCGTTACGGTGGATGCCACGTGTCGGTCACCCTTGACGAAAGCACTTCTGTGACGCGCGATTTATCGTCATGGAAGTGGACACTTCCGTGATGATAATTTTGGTAATGTCATGGAACACTTCTACGACAGCACATGTATGACTATCTTGATTCTGTCATAAAATCGTCATGGATGTACATGCATGACAAAAAACACGACCTACTGTGACAAACACGTATCATCACGGAAGTGTATTTTTTTTGTAGTGCACCTCACAACACAGGCAAGAACTTCTTCTTTGACTGTTCCATTTTGAACTACTTCAAAATCTTGTCAAGGTATGTACTCATTGAAAATATATCAAGCGTCTTGATCTATCTCTATAGATCTTGATGCTCAATATGTGAGTAGCTTCACCAAGGTATTTCTTTGAAAAACTCCTTTCAAACACTCCTTTATGCTTTCCAGAAAATTCTACATTATTTCCGATCAACAATATGTCATTCACATATACTTATCAGAAATGATGTAGTGCTCCCACTCACTTTCTTGTAAATACAGGCTTCACCGCAAGTCTATATAAAACCATATGCTTTGATCACTTTATCAAAGCATATATTCCAACTCTGAGATGCTTGCACCAGTCCATAGATGGATCGCTGGAGCTTGCTCACTTTGTTAGCACCTTTAGGATCGACAAAACCTTCTGGTTGCATCATATACAACTCTTCTTTAAGAAATCCAATAAGGAATGCAGTTTCGACATCCATTTGCCAGATTTCATAAAATGCGGCAACTGCTAACATGATCCGGACAGACTTTTAAGCATCGATATGAGTGATAAAATCTCATTGTAGTCAACACCTTGAACTTGTCAAAAAAACATTTCGACAATTCGAGCTTTGTAGATAGTAACACTACTATCAGTGTCTGTATTCCTCTTGAAGATCCATTTATTTTCTATGGATTGCCAATCATTGGTTAAGTCAATCAAAGTCCATATTTTCTTCTTTATACATGGATCCCATCTCAGATTTCATGGCCTTAAGCCATTTCACGGAATCTGGGCTCATCATCGCTTCCTCATAGTTCGTAGGTTTGTCATGGTCTAGTAACATGACTTCCAGAAAGGATTACCGTACCACTCTGGTGCGGACCATACTCTGGTTGTCCTACGAGGTTCGGTAGTAACTTGATCTGAAGTTTCATGATCATCATCATTTAGCTTCCTCATTAATTGGCGTAGAAATCACAAGAACTGATTTTTGTGATGAACTACTTCCCAATTTGGGATAAGGTACAATTACCTTATCAAATTCTACTTTCCTCCCACTTACTTCTTTCGAGAGAAACTCCTTCTCTAGAAAGGATCCATTCTTAGCAACAAAATATCTTGCCTTTGGATATGTGATAGAAGGTGTACCCAACTATCTCCTTTGGGTATCCTATGAAGACACATTTCTCCGATTTGGGTTCGAGCTTATCAGGTTGAAGCTTTTTCACATAAGCATCGCAGCCCCAAACTTTAAGCAACGACAACTTTGGTTTCTTGCCAAACCATAGTTCATAAGGCATCATCTCAACGGATTTCGATGGTGCCCTATTTAATGTGAATGCAGCCGTCTCTAAAGCATAACCCCCAAACGATAGCGGTAAATCAGTAAGAGACGTCATAGATCGCACCATATCTAGTAAAGTACGATTACGACGTTTTGACACACCATTACGCTGTGGTGTTCCGGGAGGCATGAGTTGTGAAACTATTCTGCATTGTTTCAAATGTAGACCAAACTCGTAACTCAAATATTCTCCTCCAAGATTAGATCGTAGAAACTTTATTTTCTTGTTACGATGATTTTCCACTTCACTCTGAAATTCTTTGAACTTTTCAAATGTTTCAGACTTATGTTTCATTAAGTAGATATACCCATATCTGCTCAAATCATCTGTGAAGGTTAGAAAATAACGATACATGTCGCGAGCCTCAACACTTATCGGATTGCATACATCAGTATGTATTATTTCCATTAAGTCAGTTGCTCGCTCCATTGTTCCGAGTCATAGTCATCTTGCCTATGAGGCATGGTTCACAAGCATCAACTGATTCATAATCAAGTGGTTCCAAAAGCCCATCAGCATGGATTTTCTTCATGCGCTTTACACCAATATGACCTAAACGGCAGTGCCACAAATAAGTTGCACTATCATCATTAACTTTGCATATTTTGGCTTCAATATTATGAATATGTGTATCAGTACGATCGAGATTCAATAAACCATTCACCTTGGGTGTATGACCATTGAAGGTTTTATTCATGTAAACAGAACAACAATTATTCTCTGACTTTAAATGAATAACCATATTGCAATAAACATGATCAAATCATATTCATGCTTAACGCAAACACCAAATAACATTTATTTAGGTTCAACACTAATCCCGAAAGTATAGGGAGTGTGTGATGATGATCATATCAATCTTGGAACCACCTCCAACACACATTGTCACTTAACCCTTAACTAGTCTCTGTTCATTCTGCAACTCCTGTTCCGAGTTACTAATTTTTAGCAACTGAACTAGAATCAAATACTAAGGGGTTGATATAAACACTAGTAAAGTACACATCAATAACATGTATATCAAATATACCTTTGTTCACTTTGCCATCCTTCTTATCCGCCAAATACTTGGGGCAGTTCTGCTTCCAGTGACCAGTCCCTTTGCAGTAGAAGCACTTAGTCTTAGGCTTAGGTCTAGACTTGGGCTTCTTCACTTGAGCAACAACTTGCTTGCCGTTCTTCTTGAAGTCCCCCTTCTTCCCTTTGCCCTTTTCTTGAAACTAGTGGTCTTGTCAACCATCAACACTTGATGTTTTTCTTGATTTCTACCTTCGTCGATTTCAGCATCACGAAGAGCTTGGGAATTGTTTCTGCTATCCCTTGCATATTATAGTTCATCACGAAGTTCTAGTAACTTGGTAACAGTGACTAGAGAGCTCTGTCAATCACTATCTTATCTGGAAGATTAACTCCCACTTGATTCAAGTGATTGTAGTACTCGGACAATCTGAGCACATGCTCACTGGTTGAGCTATTCTCCTCCATCTTGTAGGCAAAGTACTTGTCAAAGGTCTCATACCTTTCGACATGGGCATGAGTTTGAAATACCAATTTCAACTCTAGGAACATCTTATATGCTCCGTGGCGTTTCAAAACGTTTTTGACGTCCCGGTTCTAAGCCGTAAAGCTTGGTGCACTAAACTATCAAGTAGTCATCATATCGAGATTTTCAAACGTTCATAACGTTTGTATGTGCTCCTGCAATAGGTCCGTCACCTAGTGGTGTATTAAGGACATAATACTTCTGTGCAACAATGAGGATAATCCTCAGATCACGGAGCTAGTCCGCATCATTGCTACTAACATCTTTCAATATAGTTTTCTCTAGGAACATATCATAAATAAAACGGGGAAGCTATACGCGAGCAATTGATCTACAACATAGATATGCAAATACTATCAGGACTAAGTTCATGATAAATTAAAGTTCAATTAATCATATTACTTAAGAACTCCCACTTAGATAGACATCCCTCTAGTCATCTAAATGATCACATGATCCAAATCAACTAAACCATGTCTGATCATCACGTGAAATGAGGTAGTTTTCAACGGTGAGCATCACTATGTTGATCATATCTACTATATGATTCCACGCTCGACCTTTCAGTCTCAGTGTTCCGAGGCCATGTCTGTATATGCTAGGCTCGTCAAATTTAACCCAAGTATTTTGCGTGTGCAAAACTGGCTTGCACCCGTTGTATAAGAACGTTGAGCTTATCACACCCGATCATCACGTGGTGTCTTGGCACGACGAACTTTTGCAACGGTGCATACTCAGGGAGAACACTTGTACCTTGAAATTTTTAGTGTGAGATCATCTTATAATGCTACCATCAATCAAAGCAGAATAAATGCATAAAGGAAAAACATCACGTGCAATCAACATAAGTTATATGATATGGCCATCACCATCTTGTGCCTTTGATCTCCATCTCCAAAGCACCGTTACGATCAGCATCGTCACCGGTGCGACACCTTGATCTCCATCGTAGCATCGTATTCATCTCGCCAACTATTGCTTCTACGACTATCACTACTGTTTAGTGATAAAGTAAAGCAATTACATGGCGATTGCATTTCATACAATAAAGCGACAACCATATGGCTCCTGCCAGTTGCCGATAACTCTGTTAAAAAACATGATCATCCCATATAATAAAATATAGCATCATGCCTTGACCATATCACATCACAACATGCCCTACAAAAACAAGTTAGATGTCCTCTACTTTGTTGTTGCAAGTTTTACGTGGCTGCTATGGGATGAGCAAGAACCATTCTTACCTATGCATCGAAACCACAACGATAGTTCGTCAAGTTAGTATTGTTTTAACCGTCAACAAGGACCGGGCATAGTCACACTCGGTTCAACTAAAGTTGGAGAAACTGACACCCGCCAGCTACCTGTGTGCAAAGCACGTGGTAGAACCAGTCTCGCGTAAGCGTACGCGTAATGTCGGTCCGGGCTGCTTCATCCAACAATACCGCTGAAACAAAGTATGACATGCTGGTAAGCAGTATGACTTGTATCGCCCACAACTCACTTGTGTTCTACTCGTGCATATAACATCTATGCATAAACCTAGCTCGGATGCCACTGTTAGGGAACATAGTAATTTCAAAAAAATTCCTACGCACACACAAGATCATGGTGATGCATAGCAACGAGAGGGAAGAGTGTCATCTACGTACCCTCGTAGACCATAAGTGGAAGCGTTATGACAGCGTGGTTGATGTAGTCGTACGTCTTCACGATCGACCGATCCTCAGTACCGAACGTACGGCACCTCCGCGTTCTGCACACATTCAGCTCGGTGATGTCCCACGAACTCATGATCCAGTATAGCTTCCTGGAAGAGCTTCGTCAGCGCGATGGCGTGGTGACGGTGTTGATGAAGCTACCGACACAGGGCTTCGCCTAAGCACCGCTATGATATGACTGAGGTGGATTATGGTGGAGGGGGGCACTGCACACGGCTAAGAGATCAATGATCAATTTTTGTCTCCAAGGGGTGCCCCCTCCCCGTATATAAAGGAGTGGAGGGGGGAGGGGGCCGGCCTCCTATGGCGCGTCCCATGAGGAGTCCTACTCCCACCGGGAGTAGGACTCCCCCCTTCCAATTAGGATTAGGAGAGGAGAAGGAAGGGAGAGAAGGAGAGAAGGAAAGGGGGGCGCCGCCCCCCTCCTTGTCCAATTCGGACTAGAGGGGGAGGGGGCGCAGCTGCCCTGGCCGCCCCTCCTCTTCTCCAACTAGGGCCCATTAGGCCCAATATACTCCCCGGGGGGTTCCGGTAACCCCCCGGTACTCCGGTATATGTCTGAAACCTCCCGAAACACATCCGGTGTTTGAGCATAGTCGTCCAATATACTGATCTTTACGTCTCAACCATTTCGAGACTCCTCTTCATGTCCATGATCATATCCGGGACTCCGAACTACCTTCGGTACATCAAAACACAAAAACTCATAATACCGATCGTGACAGAACTTTAAGCGTGCGGACCCTACGGGTTCGAGAACTATGTAGACATGACCGAGACACGTCTCCGGTCAATAACCAACAGCGAAACCTGGATGCTCGTATTGGTTCCTACATATTCTATGAAGATCTTTATCGGTCAAACTGCATAACAACATACGTTGTTCCCTTTGTCATCGGTATGTTACTTGCCCGAGATTCGATCGTCTGTATCCTCATACCTAGTTCAATCTCGTTACCGGCAAGTCTCTTTACTCGTTCCGTAATACATCATCCCGCAACTAACTCATTAGTCACAATGCTTGCAAGGCTTATAGTGATGTGCACTACCGAGAGGGCCCAGAGATACCTCTCTGACAATCGGAGTGACAAATCCTAATCTTGATCTATGCCAACTCAACAAGAACCATTGGAGACACCTGTAGAGCACCTTTATAATCACCCAGTTACGTTGTGATGTTTGGTAGCACACAAAGTGTTCCTCCGGTATTCGGGAGTTGCATAATCTCATAGTCATAGGAACATGTATAAGTCATGAAGAAAGCAACAGCAACAAACTATACGATCATCGTGCTAAGCTAATGGATGGGTCAAGTCAATCACATCATTCTCTAATGATGTGATCCCATTAATCAAATGACAACTCATTTCTATGGCTAGGAAACTTAATCATCTTTGATTCAACGAGCTAGTCAAGTAGAGGCATACTAGTGACACTCTATTTGTATTTCTATTCACATGTGTACTAAGTTTCCGGTTAATACAATTCTAGCATGAATAATAAACATTTATCATGATATAAGGAAATATAAATAACAACTTTATTATTGCCTCTAGGGCATATTTCCTTCGGGAGGAACCCCGGTCGGTTTAACAGGGGAGGAAGAGAGCGACCGGGGGGAGGTGGGCCGGCTTGCTGGGGTGGGCTAAAGCCCAGTGGGTAGGGGGGGCTCTCTTTTCCTTTTTCTCCTTTCTTTGATTTCTGTTTTTTTAATAAACAAAGATGGGTAAGAAAATATTTGGGCATTCTACTTACTTAGAAAAATATGGGAAGTGCCCCTTTTATTCCCTGGTGATCTTAGACAGTGCCACAAATATTTTGGAGACCAGAAGAATTCATTTGGTAATTTTCATAAATGGGATAGCATTTAAAAATGTTGAATTGGTGCTATTATAATTGCTAATGCTCATATTTGCACAAAAGGGATGTTGTGTTCCTTAACAAATAATTGTTATGGAATTTTTGACAAATGATGAACATTTTTCTAGAAACTTTTGAGCTACTTCAAACTTCACTTGAATTTGAATTGACTAGAATTTCAAATGGGATATTGATCAAAGGTGATAAGCACTGTTTGGAAAAATGATTAGTTTAATCACAGAGGGTTACTGTAGCATGACACTGGGGGTGTTACAATGGGTAGGGGGCGCGTAGAACACACACGAACAATTATTAGCCGCGTGTGGCGCCCCTCTCCACAGTTTACGCCTCCGGTCATATTCACGTAGTGCTTAGGCGAAGCCCTGCGCAGATCACTTCACCATCACCGTTACCACGCCATTGTGCTGACGGAACTCTCCTGTAACATTCCAAATTTTCAATTTGGAATGTTATACATTAGATCATCATGCATATCATATTTTATTTGCTTTGGGTTTTGATCCTAGAAAATTCTAAGCAACTCAAGGACCCACGGAGAGAGTTGGGGATTTCGTTATTTTCATATTTGAGTTTTTTCTCAAATTTTGAGAATAGGATCATTTGATTTTATTTATTTTATCATCAATTATTTCTATTACAAAAATATGAGAGAGGGAATAAAATGACTTTTCCAAAATATAGAAATATTGAGGATTTAATAAAAAAATCAAATAGTTTTATTTTGGAGTTTTTTTTGTTGTTTTTATTTGAATTAGGAAAAATGCGTGTTTTTCAAAATTGCATTTAGGGCCCAAATAAATGTTCACTTTGTCGGGCTTGATTTTAGAAGCCCGGGAAAATTTATTTCGGGATTTTTGGAGTCCGTTTAGTATTTATTTTTATTTTTTTTCTTCCGAGCGAAAAAAAACGGAACCGACTATGGGCCGTACTCGGCCAGGACTCCGCCTGGCCGGGGCCTTTATAAGCCGGGGCAAGCCAGCCCGAAGGCCCAGCCGCGCCCTAACCCTAGCCGCGCCCTAGCCGCCAGCTGCCAGCCGCCGCCGCCGCCCCGCCGCTGATCCGCCGGAGCCGCGCGTCACCCGAGGTTCGCCGGACCTCGAAATCCGTGCCGTTTAAAAAAAATCCGTTCGTCGTTTTTCTTTTTCGTCGGATTTTTCCGCGGTTATTTTCTGATCGTGATTTCTGATCCGATTTTCGTTTTAGTTTAACTTTTCGCTCGTTTATCGGAATCAGGCGATTCAAGCGCCTGGAGTTTCGTCTCGAAACCCTCTATCCGAATAATCAACTTAAACAAGTTTTTGCTACTGTAAAATTTGACTTAGGTTCAGATTACTAGAACGAAATTGTTTTCTTTCGCCGTTTGACTTTCTTTGCTTCGTTCGATTTGATTCCTTTTGCCAACCGGAGTTCTTAAGTTGAACCTTCTGGTTAGATCTCTTATTTGAGTTTTACCTGTGCATTAGATGAGTACTTATTGTATACTTGTTTGTTTGCCTGCGATAGAGTACCCGGAGTGCGCCGCGTGTTACTTCGAATCGTTAGGTTTCACGGATCATCAGCAAGGCAAGTAACACTTTGATCATACCTTTTCTACAACCCAGTTTTTTTGCATTAGATCAATCATCACACATTGCATGATTAGGATCTAATTAAACTGTGGGATGGGAAGTAGATGTGGTAGTACCTATTACCTGTTTATTATCAAACCTTTGGGAGTTACTTCTACGTTTGCTTATTATGCCATGCTATGCTATTAGACGTGGATTGGGTTAGTGAAATCCATGACAGATGTGAGATTGATAATTAATGGTTTATCTAAGGTGGCAACTTAAATACACATCTGGGTGGATTGAGGCACCTGGATATTCCAGGACCTGCCTGTTTTCTTTTGGACCGCCACCCAGGCTCAAAGGGATCATGAGATATTTCAAACTAGAAACTTCCGTGTGCAGCCACAAGCCATTATGGGCTCTTGCATAGTTGATTAAGTCGTGCGAACTCTTACAGGGTAGACTAGCAGATGTAGGGGAAAGTAGGTGTACAGGTCTATCCATCGTAAGGTGCTAGCGCTTCTGAAAGACTGTGTCTCGGTCATCTGTTTCTCAAACACCATGTAGTGCGAGAAATCCAACGGAGGCGATCGAGTCTTGTGGGGAAAAGTGCGCAAACCTCTGCAGAGTGTAACAAACTAATCATGATTAGCCGTGTCCCCGGTTATGGACATCTTGAGTATCTAGTATCTGGATTATCATGTGAATCTCAACATGTTACTCTAAAATTAATGTTGTTGGGTTAATGATGATGCTTAATTGGGATTGAGAATGCTGTCAACCATTCTCAATGTTTAACAACCACCATGATAGTAATTAAATTTATTCCTTTTAAAGTAGGGAAAATTTGGCTTTATGCAAAACTATAACCATAGAGCTTTCCAGCAACCAAATATGCATATAGTATAGCTGTTGCATTCCATTACTCTCTATGTGTTACCTTGCCAGCATATTCCATGTGCTGACCCATTTTCGGGCTGCAATGTTAATGTTGCAGACTTTTCAGACGACGATTAAGGAGTTTTTAGGTCGTGGTTCTATACTCAGTGATGCCGTTGGAGTTGATGGACTCACTTATCTTCCAAGCCTTCCGCTGTTATCGTAATTAGATGGCCTTAAGCCATATTTATTGTAGTAAGTTCTCTTTTGAGACACTCGATGTAATAAGTGTGTGATTGCTACTCTGCTATAAATCCTCCGAGTACTGTGTGGTGTCAGCATTACTGATCCAGGGATGACACCGGAGCACAGAGATCAGACTGTTTGAGGTCTGGTCGCTACATCTCCCTCAACACTTTGATGTATCAAGAGTTCGAGGGACATCATCGAGCTGAACATGTGCAGAACTTGGAGGTGTCGTACATTCGGTGCTTGATCGGTCGGAACAAGAAGAAGTTCGACTAGATCAACCGCGTTGTCAAACGCTTCTGCTTTCGGTCTACAAGGGTATGTGGACACACTCTGTCCCTCTCTTTGCTATGCATCTCCTAGATAGATCTTGCGTGAGCATAGGAATTTTTTCGAAATTCCATGCTACATTCCCCAACAGTGGCATCTGAGCCAGGTCTATGCGTAGATAACATGCACGAGTAGAACACAAAGAGTTCTAGGCGGTGATCGTCATACTGCTTACCACCAATGTCTTATTTGGATTCGGTGGTATTGTTGGATGAAGCGGCCCAGACCAACCTTACATGACCACGTTCATGAGACCGGTTCTACCGACAGACATGCAACTAGTTTTGCATCAAGGTGGCTGACGGATGTCTGTTTCTCCAACTTTAGTTGAATCAAAATTGACTATGGCCGGTAATTGCTGAAGGTTAAAACAACAAACTTGATAAATCACCATTGTGGTTTTGATGCGTAGGTAAGAACGGTTCTTGCTAGAAGCCTGTAGCGACCACGTAAAACTTGCAACAACAAAGTAGAGGACGTCTAACTTGTTTTTGCAGGGCATGTTGTGATGTGATATGGTCAAGACATGATGTGATATACGTTATTGTATGAGATGATCATGTTTTGTTGAAGTCACTGGCAACCGGCAGGAGCCTTATGGTTGTCTCTTTTTATTGTATGAAATGCAAACGCCATGATTGATTTACTTTATCACAATGCGTTAGCGATGGTTGTAGAAGCAATAGTTGGCGAGATGACCACGACGCTATGATGGAGATCAAGGTGTCAAGCCGGTGACGATGGAGATCATGACGGTGCTTTGGAGATGGAGATCAAAGGCACAAGATGATGATGGCCATATCATGTCACATATTTTGATTACATGTGATGTTTATCTTTTATGCACCGTATTTTGCTTAGTACGGCGGTAGCATTATAAGATGATCCCTTACTAAAATTTCAAGGTATATGTGTTCTCCCTGAGTATGCACCATTACGACAGTTCGTCGTGCTGAGACACCATGTGATGATCGGGTGTGATAAGCTCTACATTCACATACAACGGCTGCAAGACAGCTTTGCACATGCGGAATACTCAGGTCAAACTTGAGAGCCTAGCATGTACAGACATGGCCACGGAACACTGGAGACCGAAAGTTTGAACGTGAATCACATATTAGATATGATCAACATAGAGATGTTCATCATTGAAAACTACTCCATCTCACGTGATGATCATACATGGTTTAGTTGATTTGGATCACGTGATCATTTAGATGACTCGAGGGATGTCTATCTAAGTGGGAGTTCTTAAGTAATATGATTAATTGAACTTAATTTATCATGAACTTAGTCCTGATAGTTTTTGCTTATATATGTTGTAGATAAATGGCATGTGACACCGTTCCCTTCAATTTTAATGCGTTCCTAGAGAAAGCTAAGTTGAAAGATGATGGTAGCAACTACACGTCTGGGTCCGTAACTTGAGGATTATCCTCATTGCTGCACAGAAGAATTATATCCTTGATGCACCGCTAGGTGTGCCACCCACAGCAACTGCAGACGTTGTGAACGCCTGACAGTCGCGTGTTGATGACTACTCAATAGTTTAGTGTGCCGCTTTACAACTTATAATCGGGACTTCAAAGACGTTTTGAACATCATGGATCATATGAGATGTTCTAGGAGTTGAAGTTAATATTTCAAGAAAATGCCTGAGTTGAGAGATATGAGGTCTCCAACAAGTTCTACAGCTACAATATGGAGGAGAATAGTTTTGTCAATGAACACATACTCAAAATGTCTGGGTATCATAATCACTTGACTCAACTAGGAGTTAATCTTCCAGATGATAGTGTTATTGACAGAGTTCTCCAATCACTGCCACCAAGCTACAAAGGCTTCATGATGAACTATAATATGCTAGGGATGGATAGTACTATTCCCGAGCTCTTCTCTATGCTCAAAGCTGCGGAGGTAAAAAATCAAGAAAGAGCATCAAGTGTTGATGGTTAAGAAGACAACTAGTTTCAAGAAAAAGGGCAAATGAAAGAAGGGAAACTTCAAGAAGAATGGCAAGAAAGTTGCCACTCCCGGGAAGCCCAAATCTGGACCTAAGCTTGAAACTGAATGCTTCTACTACAAAGGGACTGGTCACTAGAAGCGGAACTGCCCCAAGTATTTCGCGGATAAGAAGGATGGCAAAGTGAACAAAGGTATATGTGATATACATGTTATTGATGTGTACTGTCGGTGTCAAAACCGGCGGATCTCGGGTAGGGGGTCCCGAACTGTGCGTCTAGGACGGATGGTAACAGGAGGCAACGAACACGATGTTTTACCCAGGTTCGGGCCCTCTTGATGGAGGTAAAACCCTACGTCCTGCTTGATTAATATTGATGATATGGGTAGTACAAGAGTAGATCTACCACGAGATCAAGGAGGCTAAACCCTAGAAGCTAGCCTAGGGTATGATTGTTGTAAGATGAAGTTGTCCTATGGACTAAAACCCTCTGGTTTATATAGACACCGAAGAGGGTTAGGGTTACACAAAGTCGGTTACAATGGTAGGAGATCTTGAATATCCGCATCGCCAAGCTTGCCTTCCACGCCAAGGAAAGTCCCATCCGGACACGGGACGAAGTCTTCAATCTTGTATCTTCATAGTCCTGGAGTCCAGCTGAAGGTATAGTCCGGCTACCCGAACACCCCCTAATCCAGAACTCCCTCAGTAGCCCCTGAACCAGGCTTCAATGACGATGAGTCTGGTGCGTAGATTGTCTTCGGCATTGCAAGGCGGGTTCCTCCTCCAAATTCTTCATAAAAGTTTTTAAACACCAAGAGTAGTGTCCGGCTCTGCAAAATAAGTTTCCACGTATTGCCACAGAGAGAATAATATTAACACAAATCTAATCTGCTGACGTATTCCGCAGCATGACATCACACTACGGCCAAGCCTTTATTCGAATCGTTTTCACCTTTCCACCTCAGCGTGTTTTGCGAGGCGGTTTCCTTGGCACGTCTTGTCAAAGCAGAGATCGTGTCCCCTTTATTTACGGGATTCTCATCAATACGGACGTGGGTAACCCAATCGTGCCCGTTAGCATGTCTTCTCGATTAAAGGCGAGTCCCAAACGGTTACGGGGAGGGCTCCTGGTATTCAACCTCTTATAAAGAGACCAGGGCCTTACTCCTTTTCTCCAATCTCAAAACAAGTTCGCCCGTCGCCTCGAGTTCCAACACCCTAGGCTCCAGATTCTAGGCGCTTCGGACCTTCGACAATGTCTGGTTCCGACCTTCAAGGCCGATGGATGCCCTCCTCCGTGACGGAGGAGGATGTGCTAAAGTTGAGAGAGGCTAAGTTCTTGACCGCTGAAATTTCGCAAATGTTGCCTGCTCAAAGGCAGGCTATTCCCAGTCCCCAGCCCGGTGAGAGCGTAGTGTTCATGTCTCACTTCCTTCGGGGGTTAGGCTTCCCGATGGATCCCTTCTTGAGGGGGCTGATGTTCTATTATGGGCTGGAATTTCATGACTTAGCTCCGGAGTCCATCCTCCACATTTCCTCATTCATCGTTGTGTGCAAAGCGTTCCTCCGTGTTACTCCTCACTTCGGATTATGGCTCAAGACTTTTGGAGTGGAGCCGAAGATGATCGAGGGACGGCACGCAGAGTGCGGAGGTTCTGTCATAAGTAAGAATGTCGATGCTCCATGGCCCGAGGGCTCCTTTCGAGAGGAGCTCGGCTTGTGGCAACGAGAGTGGTTCTATATCACCGCTCCCAGGAGCACCAAGTGGGTGGCGCCTCTTGCCTTTCGCTCGGGTCCCCCACCACGGCTAGCGTCATGGGTTAACAAAGGGTTAGATTGGGGGTTATCCAAAGACGTGCCCTTGTTGCAGGGCCACATTAGGGATCTCTTAGAAAGAGACCTCAACCTAGTCAAGGTGACGCAGGTCATGCTGATTTGCCGAACACTGCCCGGCAAACGTCGCTCCCTTCGTCTGTGGGAGTTTAATCCGGAGGGACCACAAGCTCTCCAGCATTTTATGGGCGCAAAGCCCGTGGAGATGTATAAAATGTTCTTCGGATCACAAGCAATGTGTCTGGATTTGACCGAGGACGCAAGTTTAAGCTGCAATCGCCCAGATACTCAAGTAAGTAACCTTGTGCCCGAACTCGCTATCCGTAAAATTGTCATAAATTCGCCCCTAAAAGAGACGTCCTTTTAAGAAGGAGTGGATAGCGAAGGCAAAGCTGATCAGGTGTCCGGCTCCCCTTCCTGAGACCACGCCGGATCCCGTGCTAGTCAGGATGTTGAAGATCGTGCCTTTGGAGGGAAGTGAGGAGGAGGACAAGGAAACTATGGCCTCCTCGAAGGAGGCTGCTCCGAAGGGAGGAACCGCCAATTCCTCTCCTAAGGGGAAGAAGAGGGCCGCCTCTGACGACCCGGAGACCATGGCCTCAAAGCGGGGGGAAAACTCCTCGTCAGAGGGTCCGACGTCGGGGAGATCCTCGACCGAACTACGCCCTCAAAGGGATCAGCCCTCCAGCGAGCCGTAAGTAGAGAAAGATTTTCCTTTAGAGGGATGAGAGGAATCCTTGCTTTTTATCTGAGAAGATTAACCGAAATTTTACTTTGTAGCTCGGACCTCAGCCCTTCTCAGCAGAGATCGTCTTTGGGGGATCTTCTTCCGGAGATGATGGAGAGTGGAATGCCTCCCCCTGCCGTACCGCCTGGCAAGGCGGGCGACCCTGAGGTGTCGTCGCGGAGGGTTTCTCCGAATCCGGTAGGGGTGGA
This sequence comes from Triticum dicoccoides, assembly GCF_002162155.2. Lineage (NCBI taxonomy): Eukaryota > Viridiplantae > Streptophyta > Magnoliopsida > Poales > Poaceae > Triticum > Triticum dicoccoides. Next base: position 152,933,345 of record NC_041384.1, on the reverse strand, counting down.
AGGTAGCCATATGTCCCCCCAAGGTTCTCCGCATCCGGCCTTCGATGGAGGTCATAGGACGAGTCCGGCACCGTCCAATGCACGGTCGGAGGAGCTGATGATTCTGCTGGGGCGAGCTTCTATCTTAGAGGAGCACCGTGCATTGATGGGTACGGCGATTGGAAGGATTTCGTCCGCGGAAAGCGGATTGCATGAGGCCGTCAGAAGTTTGCTGACGGGTTTTGAGGTACGTTTGATAATGTACTTATTTGTCAGTTGCGCATAAACAAGATGCGCCCTATGTAGATAGTAGCCCCTGAGACTCTGTGCGTTGTCAAAATTGACGGTGCGCAGAGGATCATAATCCCAGGTCTAAAATGTCGCCTTTGTATACAGGTGGTGAAGTGTCCGGAATCGAGCCGAACTGATGATTTTGCCGAACTAAAGCGGCAACTTGACGTGGCAGATGCCGACATCGCGCTCGTCAACGAGCGGCTTGATGAGGCTCAAGGTATGCAATTCCTCGGGCGGCATCTGGTAAGAGGAGCTTTATGCTAGTATCTTATAATGTGTGTGCTTGACGCAGATGGTGCGGCCGCCGTGGAGAGTCTTCGGGCGGAACTTGCCCGAGCTAAGGAACAAGCCAGGAAAAGTGATGCGGCTACCGAGAAGGCCCTTGAAGAGCTGAGAGCCGAACAGGCTGCTCACTGCCGAAGCAAGAAGGAGATGGCTGGGATGGCCGTGAAGTTAAAAAGTGCTGCTGACCATTGCAAGTTTCTTCAGAAAGAAGACTGGGCGAGACAGACAGACTTAGAGAAGGCCGTTGCTGATGCCAAGGACGCTCGCTCTGCGATGAGAGCTGCGAAGGAGGAGCTACGTCAGGCCGGACAGATTGCGGCTGGAAAGCCCTTTATGCTGCGGAGGAAGTTTTGCGGTCCGAAGTTTGCTCCGTTGGACCGGATGTGGAGTGCGGAGGACACCTATCTGGATTTGGCAGCGAGTGTTGCTGATGCGACTGAATACTTTCGAGATCAAGAAGATCGCGAAGTGGAAAGGCTCTTCTGGTCGCGGTTCCAGAATCCAGAGCGTCCACTGGCAGTGGACGATCGTCTAGCTCAATGGGCCGAACTGAATAGATTCTCCGGACTCGCCATGAAGTACGTCATGGGTCATCTGTGGCCGGGAAGATCGGAGCTGAAAAGTTATTTCAGCTTGGTGCAGCAATTCCTTGAAGCGGTGCCACGTATCAATGCGATGAAGAGGTCAGCATGCATAGAGAGCGCACGGATGGCTCTTGCCCGTGTCAAGACATACTGGGAGGAGATGGAGACCATCGTTGTTGCATCCCGAGATTCGGACAAAAGCCGAGTACCCTCCGAGCACTATTTTCAGGAAGTCCTTGAAGGCGCGCGTGTAATAGAGGCGCAGTGCTCGAAGGATGCTATGTTCTGATAGCATATGTAATTATAAAGCAATATTTTGATGAATTGTAGTAGCCTTTTATACTTGTGCCTTCAAGTATTTGGAACACCTCCTGTGCGGCCGCTTTAAGATATATATATACAAAATCTGAAAGATTGCAGTCGTTGGCTTCAGCCCCCACGCACATAGTGCGGGGGTGCTCGCAGAAGGCGCATTTTCACACTTAATCCAACGTCTTGGTCCTACAAAGGAGGTGATAGCGTAGCGAGCTAGGTAACCGGACTATAATGCTTTAACACTTTCACTTAGCCATAGGAGCTTGACAATGGGACTATTTAGGTAGCCCCTGGTGGCGACTGCGCTCACCCGAATTCGGGGCGCATATGTGCCTGGCCGGGAAACGGCCCTTCGTTAATGCGGAGGAATCCTACAGATTCCGGAGAGTCATCGAGTGGTTGACCAGTCTTACGCCATATCATGATAGTCGGTTTTCGGCTTTCTCTACTGAGGTGCTCGCCTGGCCGAACCAGGGCACAATCACAGTAGTTCTCCTGGTGTCGCCTTAGTCGATAGAGAGGAACATAAGGCGGCCGAACACAGGAGCCGAGCAAACCAACATTTGACCAAAATCATGACTCGGAGCTGATGCATATAAGGCCAAACTCGCGACACCGAACACTCCCTAAGGTATTCGGTCTTTATGAGAGCAGGCGAGGTAACGCTCTGAGGTATAAGCCCCTAGTGTCCAGGTACGCGCAAGAATTCTGACGTGGCCACATGCCAAGACGCCAGCCTCCTCCTTGGTCATAGAACCAGGGGATGTGTATCAACAAGAGACAGTAAAAAAGGTTTACGTAGGGTCTTAATCTGAAAAGAATCCTTGGAATGGGTCCCTACTGCACGTCTGCGCCTGTGTCTCCGTTGTGCCGTATCCTGGACGGGCGCAGCACGACGTTCATCTATAAAAAGAGAGCAACTAAGTTGAAAAAGGGGCGTGCCGAACAAAAGCTATATGAAATAAACAAAGTGTAAAGTAAAATATGAAACATTGAGCTTTATTGTCTCTTATTTTATACGTGTGAAGCCCCTAGTGCAGGGGTATATGGCCACTAAGCCTTTATCAATGATACTTTTGTGCCGGACTCGTCTATCCGTGTCTGTGGTCTGTTCCGATGTTCTGGCTGGTGAAGCCATTGTATTGTGGGGCTGTTAAAGCGGCCCCACAATCCTCCACTTGGGGGAGGTGTTCTCACTGCTTCCCCTTTAAGGAGATGATGCCGCGTGGACCGGGCATCTTAAGCGTAAGAGATGCAAAATGCGGTATTGCGTTAAAGCGGGCGAAAGCTTCGCGTCCCATTAGTGTTTGGTAGCGACTTGAGAATGGGATGATGTGGAAAGTCAGCTTTTCGCGATGAAAGTTATCAGCAAGGCCGAAAATAACCTCGAGCCGGAGAAAACCCATGCAATGGGTGTCCGGACCTGGCGTTACTCCTTGAAAGGAGGTTTTGCTGTGGCGAATTCTTTTTGGGTTGGTCCCCATGTGGCGGATTGAGTCCTGATATATCAGGTTGAGCCCGCTGCCACCGTCCATAAGGACATTTGAAAACTGGAGTCCGCCAATTATTGGATCGAGTACCAGGGCAGTCCAGCCTGGGTTCCTGATACTTCTAGAATAATCCAGATGATCGAAGATGATTGGTTTTGACAACCAGTGGCGGGATTCCTTTGGGATAGGCCGTGGGGAGCGTACCTTTATGGGCGCCGCACGTTTTGTTATGTGGAGTAAGTTTACTGTTTTTACTTCTTGTGGGAAATTCTTTTGTTTCCTGGTACTTTGTTTTTGGGATTCGTCCTCGTCTTCGCTTGGTGTGTCGAGCCCCTTGTGTTCGGCGTTGAGTCTGCCGGATTGTTTGAAAACCCAACAATCTCTGTGGGTATGGTTAGCAGGCTTTCCAGGAGTGTTGTGTATTTGACATATCCTATCCAAGATTTTGTTTAGGTTGGATAGGCCGTCCCTGTTATCTTGGAGGGCGGCTTTTTCTGATTATGTCGTGAGCTTTTGAATCCGGCGTTGACTGCCGTGCTCTTCGGACTTTTTTCTTTAGTCCGGTGACGGTCCTTATTGCATCGTGGTTTTCCGTTTCCATCCCTAGCTTCGGATGTACTTGGTTCACTGGTGCTGCATCTTGCCAACCAGCTGTCTTCTCCTGCGCAAAAGCGGGTCATGAGTCTTGTTAGTGCGGCCATTGTTCTTGGATTTTCTTGGCCGAGGTGTCTGGCGAGCCATTCGTCTCGGACATTATGGCTGAAAGCCGCTAAGGCTTCAGCGTCCGGACAGTCGACTATCTGATTCTTTTTAGTAAGAAATCTATTCCAGAATTGCCGAGCTGACTCTCCGGGCTGTTGAGTTATGTGACTAAGATCGTTTGCATCCGGAGGGCGGACATAGGTCCCTTGAAAATTTGCTCGAAAAGCGTCCTCGAGCTCTTCCCAACTTCCAATTGTGTTTTCAGGAAGGCTTTTGAGCCAATGCCGGGCTGGCCCTTTAAGCTTGAGGGGTAAGTATTTTATGGCGTGGAGGTCATCTCCTCTAGCCATATGTATGTGGAGGATATAATCCTCGATCCAGACTCCAGGGTCTGTTGTTCCATCGTATGCCTCTATGTTTACGGGTTTGAATCCCGCTAGAAATTCATAATCCAGGACCTCATCGTTGAAACATAGGGGGTGTGCGGCACCCCTGTATTTGGGTGTGCCGGATTCTGATAATGGATTTATTGCATTGCTTACGAGACCTTGCTTTCTTGGCCCGTAAATGGACCTGGCTGGGTCATGATGCGAATCCTTAAGTGGGTCGCATGCCGGCTTAAGTGCGGCGCTGCTTGCTGCTTTATGCTGGCCATGGGGTCGTCTATCCGACCGTGTGGCTTTGTCACTTTTGGAATGCGAGGCCTCTAAGGCCTCCTCGTCGAATTCAGGCAGTAGCTTTCTCTTCGGATAGCTTTTAGTGCGGCGATTGTCGCCGTATTTGTCTGCGGTATTGCTTACTTTACTCCATCTGATCTTGAGTGCATCTTCCGCAGTTTTTAACTTCCGCTTCTGCTTTTTCAGGCTGCATGCGGTTGCAACGAGCTGTTTGTGGAGGTTCTTCTGCTTCGTGGGCTTGTCCGGCGTAGGGTCATCCGGAATGCCATTTTCGCCGCGGGAGGGATGTTCGGTTTCTCTATCCGGGTTGTCCTGTTGGGACGGTTGCTCTAAGGCATGCTCGTCGTCTACCGGCTCATCCTACTCTATGGCTGGGTTTTTATCGAGGCGGGGCTTGGGTCGGTGTTTACGCCGACGCTTTTATTGTTTTTCGAGAGATTGATCCCTCTTTCCATCCCTGTTTTCCTCGTTGTTGCTTCCTTTAGGGGTATCCACCATGTACACATCGTCAGATGAGGTGGTTGTTCGATGCCCTATAGGCGTTGGTTCTTGGTTGTCTCCTGCATCATCGTCCATACCGTCGATGTCTTCGGAGTCGAAGTCAAGCATGTCGGTTAAGTCGTCGATAGTGGCTACGAAGTGGGTGGTGGGTGGGTTTTGAATTTCTTCATCATCCGAATCCCATCCTTGCTGACCGTAGTCTGGCCAGGGCTCTCCTGATAAAGAGAGAGACTTTAGCGAATTCAGGATGTCGCCGAAGGGCGAGTGCTGAAAGATGTCTGCGGCGGTGAACTCCATTATTGGTGCCCAATCGGATTCGATCGGCAGGGGCGCGGGGGGCTCAGAGTTCGGAAAGGAATCTGGCTCCTCGGAGTCACGGGCCATGGGGAGTGCGGGGCTGGAATTCGGCTCGATCGCCTCTAAGATCGCAGCCCCTGAGGCAGCGTCCAACCGCTGATCCTCGATCGGCGCAGTAGGCTCCGAATCAATGGTCGGAACCGATGCGTGTGCGGCCTCCAAGGCACTGTTCGGCGGCAGAGCTATATCATACCCATCGAGATAGTGCGGCGCGCTTGGCTGTGGCTCGAATCCGTCAAAGATCAAGTCCCCGCGGATGTCAGCCGTGTAGTTTAGGCTTCCAAACCTGACCTGATGGCCAGGGGCGTAGCTTTCGATCTGCTCAAGGTGGCCAAGCGAATTGGCCCGCAGTGCGAAGCCACCGAAGACGAAGATCTGTCCGGGGAGAAAAGTCTCACCCTGGACTGCATCGTTGTTGATGATCGAAGGAGCCATCGGTCCTAAAAGCGACGACACAGAGGAACTCTCAATGAAAGCACCAATGTCGGTGTCAAAACCGGCGGATCTCGGTTAGGGGGTCCCGAACTGTGCGTCTAGGCCAGATGGTAACAGGAGGCAAGGAACATGATGTTTTACCCAGGTTCGGGCCCTCTTGATGGAGGTAAAACCCTACGTCCCGCTTGATTAATATTGATGATATGGGTAGTACAAGAGTAGATCTACCACGATATCAAGGAGGCTAAACCCTAGAAGCTAGCCTATGGTATGATTGTTGTATGATGAAGTTGTCCTACGGACTAAAACCCTCCGGTTTATATAGACACCGGAGAGGGTTAGGGTTACACAAAGTCGGTTACAATGGTAGGAGCTCTTGAATATCCGCATCGCCAAGCTTGCCTCACGCCAAGGAAAGTCCCATCCGGACACGGGACAAAGTCTTCAATCTTGTATCTTCATAGTCCTGGAGTCCGGCTGAAGGTATAGTACGGCTACCCGAACACACCCTAATCCAGGACTCCCTCATGTACCTTACTAATGCTCGTGGTAGCGCCTGGGTAATTGATACTGGTTCGGTTGCTCATATTTGTAACTCGAAACAGGGGCTATGGATTAAACGAAGATTGGCTAAGGACGAGGTGACGATGCGCGTCGGGAATGGTTCCAATGTCGATGTGATCAACGTCGGCACGCTACCTCTACATCTACCTTTGGGATTAGTTTTAGACCTGAATAATTTTTATTTGGTGCCAACGTAGAGCATGAACATTATATCTGGATCTTGTTTGATGCAAGACGGTTATTCATTTAAATCAGAGAATAATGGTTGTTCTATTTATATGAGTAATATCTTTTATGGTCACGCACCCTTGAAGAGTGGTCTATTTTTGTTGAATCTCAATCGTGGTGATACACATATTCATAATATTGACGCTAAAAGATGCAAAGTTGATAATGATAGTTCAACATATTTGTGGCACTGCCATTTAGGTCATATTGGCGTAAAGCGCATGAAGAAACTCCATGCGGATGGACTTTTGGAATCACTTGATTATGAATCATTTGATGCTTGTGAACCATGCCTCATGGGCAAGATGACTAAGACTCCGTTCTCCAGAACAATGGAGCGGGCCACTGACTTATTGGAAGTAATACATACCGATGTATGTGAAGGAAATATGCCCTAGAGGCAATAATAAAGTTGTTATTCATATTTCCTTACATCATGATAAATGTTTATTATTCATGCTAGAATTATATTAACCGAAAACTTGATACATGTGTGGATACATAGACAAAACACAGTGTCCCTAGTAAGCCTCTACTAGACTAGCTCGTTAATCAAAGATGGTTAACTTTCCTAACCATAGACATGTGTTGTCATTTGATGAACAAGATCACATCATTTGGAGAGTGATGTGATGGACAAGACCCATCCGTTAGCTTAGCATATTGATCGTTCGGTTTTATTGCTATTGCAACTCTCAGATACCGGAGGAATACCTTGTGTTCTATCAAACGTCACAACATAACTGGGTGATTATAAGATGCTCTACAGGTATCTCCGAAGGTGTTTGTTGGGTTGGCATAGATCAAAATTAGGATTTGTCATTCCTAGTATCTGAGAGGTATCTCTAGGCCCTCTCGGTAATACACGTCATGATAAGCCTTCCAAGCAATGTGACTAATGAGTTAGTCACAGGATGATGTATTACGGAACGATTAAAGAGACTTGCCAGTAACGAGATTGAACAAGGTATGAACATACCGACGATTGAATCCCGGGCAAGTAACATACCGATGACAAAGGGAATAACATATGTTTTCATTACGATACGACCGATAAAGATCTTCGTAGAAAACGTGGGAACCAATATGAGCATCCAGGTTCCGTTGTTGGTTATTAATCGGAGAGGTGCCTCGGTCATGTCTACATAGTTCTCGAACCCGTAGGGTCCGCACGCTTAACGTTTGATGACGATTTTGTATTATATGAATTATGTGATTTGGTGACCGGATGTTGTTCGGAGTCCCGGATGATGTCACGAACATGAAGAGGAGTCTCGAAATGGTCAAGAGGTAAAGATTGATATATAGGACAATGGTATTTGGACACCGGAAGTGTTCCGGGGGTACCGGGTACATATCGGGTCACCTACAGGGGTTCTGGGCATCCCCCCGGCAACTACATGGGCCTAATGGGCCAAGAAGGGGACATACCAGCCCCTAGGGGGCTCGTGCGACCCACATAGGCCAAAATAAATGGGAAGGAAATAGGGGAAGAGAGAAAGGAAGGGGAGCAATTCGGCCTCCCCCTTCCTTCCCTCCTCCCTCCTCCTTCCTTCCCCCTCCGGATGAATATGGGAGGGGGGAGGCCGAATTGGGAGGCGCCCAAGTAGGATTCCTCCTACTTGGGGTGCCCCCCTGGCTGCCTATCCTCCCCTCCAACCTATATATATATGAGGGGGGCACCGGTAGAACACACAACAACGATTGTTAGCCGTGTGTGGCGCCCCCCTCCACAGTTTACGCCTCCAGTCATATTGTCGTAGTGCTTAGGCGAAGCCCTGCGCGGATCACTTCACCATAACCGTCACCACGCCATCATGTTGACGGAACTCATCTACTTCCTCGGCACTCTGCTGGATCAAGAGTTTGAGGGGCGTCATCAAGCTGAACGTGTGCAGAAATCGGAGGTGCCGTATGTTCGGTGCTTGATCGGTCGTACGAGAAGAAGTTCGACCACATCAACCGCGTTGTCAAACGCTTCCGCTTTCTATCTACGAGGGTACGTGGACACACTCTCCCCCTCTCGTTACTATGCATCTCCTAGATAGATCTTGCATGAGCGTAGGAATTTTTTTGAAATTGCATGCTACGTTCCCAAACAGTGGCATACGAGCTAGGTCTATGCGAGATGATATGCACGAGTAGAACACAAAGAGTTGTGGGCGGTGATCGTCACACTGCTTACCATGAATGTCTTATTTTGATTCGGCGGTATTGTTGGATGAAGCGGCCCGGACCAACCTTACATGATGACATTCATGAGACCGGTTCCACCGACAGACATGCAACTAGTTTTGCATAAAGGTGGCTGGCGGGGTCTGTTTCTCCAACTTTAGTTGAATCGAATTTGACCGCGGCCGGTCCTTGTTGAAGGTTAAAACAACAAACTTGAGAAATCACCATTGTGGTTTTGATGCGTAGGTCAGAACAGTTCTTGCTAGAAGCCCGTACCAGCCACATAAAACTTGCAACAACAAAGTAGAGGATGTCTAACTTGTTTTTGCAGGGCATGTTGTGATGTGATATGGTCAAGACATGATGTGATATACGTTATTGTATGAGATGATCATGTTTTGTAAAATTTATCGACAACTGGCGGGAGCCTTATGGTTGTCGCTTTATTGTATGAAATGCAAACGCCATGTAATTGATTGACTTTATCACTATGCGTTAGCGATAGTTGTAGAAGCAATAGTTGGTGAGACGACCACGACGCTACGATGGAGATCAAGGTGTGAAGCCGATGACGATGGAGATCATGACGGTGCTTTGGAGATGGAGATCAAAGGCACACGATGATGATGGCCATATCATGTCACATATTTTGAGTGCATGTGATGTTTATCTTTTATGCATCTTATTTTGCTTAGTATGGCGGTAGCATTATAAGATGATCCCTCACAAAAATTTCAAGGTATATGTGTTCTCCTTAAGTATGCACCGTTGCGATAGTTCGTCGTGCTGAGACACCACGTGATTATCGGGTGTGATAGGCTCTACGTTCACATATAATGGGTGCAAGACAGTTTTGCACATGCAGAATACTCAGCTTAAATTTGACGATCCTAGTATGTACAGACATGGCCTCGGAACACTGGAGACAGAAAGGTCGAACATGAATCATATAGTAGATATGATCAACATAGAGATGTTCACCATTGATGACTATTCAATCTCACGTGATGATCGGACATGGTTTAGTTGATTTGGATCACGTATCATTTAGATGACTTGAGGGATGTCTATCTGAGTGGGAGTTCTTATGTAATTTGATTAACTGAACTTAATTTATCATGAACTCAGTCCTGATAGTATTCGCATATCTATGTTGTAGATCAATAGCTCGCGTTGTAGCTCCCCTTTGTTTCTGATATGTTCCTAGAGAAAACTAAGTTGAAAGATGATAGTAGCAATGATACGGACTAAGTCCGTGATCTGAGTATTATCCTCGTTGCTGCACAGAAGAATTATGTCCTTGATGCACCACTAGGTGACAAACCAATTGCAGGAGCAGATGCAGACGTTGTGAACATTTGACAAGCTCGGTATGACGACTACTTGATAGTTTAGTGCACCATGCTTTATGGCTTAGAACCAGGACTTGAAAATGTTTTTAAAGCCACGGAGCATATAATATGTTCCAAGAGTTGAAATTGGTATTTCAGACTCATGCCCATGTCGAGAGGTATGAGACCTCTAACAAGTACTTTGCCTACAAGATGGAGGAGAATGGCTCAGCTAGTGAGCATGTACTCAGAATGTCTCGGTAGTACAATCACTTGAATCAAGTGGGATTTAATCTTCTAGATAAGATAGTGATTGATAGAGTTCTCTAGTCACTATCACCAAGCTACTAGAACTTCGTGATGAACTATAATATGCAAGGGATGACAAAAACGATTCCTGAGCTCTTCGTGATGCTGAAATCAGCGAAGGTAGAAATCAAGAAAAAGTATCAAGTGTTGATGGTTGACAAGACCACTAGTTTAAAGAAAAAGGGCAAATGAAAATAAAGGGGACTTCAAGAAGAATGACAAGCAAGTTGCCACTCCCATGAAGAAACCCAAAACTAGACCTAAGCCTTAAACTAAGTGCTTATACCAAATACTTGACAGATAAGAAGGATGGCAAAGTGAACAAAAGTATATTTGATATACATGTTATTGATGTGTACTTTAGTAGTGTTCATAGAAACCCCTGGATATTTGATACTGGTTCAGTTGCTAAGATTATAACTCAAAACAGGAGTTGCAGAATGAACAGAGACTAGTTATGGGTGAAGTGACGATGTGTGTTGGAAGTGATTCCAAGGTTGATACTGTCGGGGATATACCCCGCGGCATGACCCGGACGGACTTGGCGGCTCACAGAGACTAGGCGAGTATTTGGAGACTTACTGATGACCCCAACGGCGGGTCAGATGGATGACAAGGCCCAAGGCCCAGAAGGCCGGTTCATGTGATGGTGGGCCGACTTAAGAGGAAGATATAAGGAATATTCTCCTACAAAGGAAGCAAGACTAGGACTCCACTTGTAATAGAGTAATCCTAATTCTACTAGGACTACTCATGTAACCCGCCCCTTCAACATATATAAGGAGGGGCAGGGCACCCCAAAAGGGGACAAGCAACAAGAAACAATATCTAGGGCTAGACACAAAGGGGGAGCCGGCTTATACGGCGAGTCTCTCGTGTTGATAATGAGACCTGGCCACAAACAGCATGTAGGGCTATTACCGGATGATGTTTCCCGGGGCGCGAAGCTGTCTAAATCTTCGTCTTGCGTGTTGCGTCTCTCGATTCCGATCAACCCCTTCAAGCTACCGCATAGATGCATTGGCCTCACGACTAAGTCCTCACACTAGGACATCTGCCGTGACAATTCCACGACCGTTGGCCCCCACTGTGGGGCTCGCGCGTGGTGGTGTTGAGTTTTTGGAGGGATCTCTCCTAGGGTTCGAGAAGTTCGCAAGTTTCCGGTTGAGGAAGAGACAGAGTGGATAATTATACATGAATTGCAAAGTTTGATCTTCATCAATAGCGACCTGAGTCGGCCTTCTGCTGGTCCTTGGTTAAATTGCCATGAGAGCCGGCCATGTTATTATTGGAACTCCATCGCGGTTGAATCGCCATCGCCGTCGCCCAGTGGGCCGCCGCGACCTTGCTACAGCCCCGTCTTGCTGGTGCCCCTCCGCAGTTGCACTCCGCATTGCTGGGGGCTTACGCAACCGTGGATGCCCTGGACCGTCGCGGCCTTGTTCAACCTCGATCCAACCCCCCGTGTAGTTTTGCTTCTAAGACGGTCTCGTCTCGTCTGTAAGTCGCCAGGGTATGAAGTCGCCAATGAGTTCTGAAGCCGCCGGTCTCTGTCACCGTGATCTCGCCTGCTCGTGGGTCGTTGCTCCGCAACAGTGTCTCCTGATGAGCCTCCCCGGCCAGATCGCCGTCGTGTTAAAAAAAATTCACCAAGCCACCATTTGGGCCGCTACCTGGCTCTGTCTCGATTCATCACAAGTTCCTGCGGCCTCAATCCGAGTCGCCGCCACGGTCTTAAGTTGGCCCCGAGTCCTTTTCGCTCCAAGCCACCTCCGCATCTCCGAGCAATCTCTGCTTTTGAGCCGCCTTGATGGCCCGTCTTTGCTGAAGTTTTGACTGGCGCATTTGTTTTCTGAGCCGTTTTTCAATCGCTATGGGGTGCACCTGCCGTGACCCGATGTAGCCAAGATGCCTCCGGTCCACCACTCGGACTTTCCCATGCCATGGAACATTGCTCCTCCGTGAGCCGCCCGTTGCGCCGTCCCTGCCTCCTGCCGAGTCGCGCTCCCGGACACCTGTTGCTTTGGCCGGTTCAGTATGCCCGGGCCGCACCTCACCTCTGTGGCATCATCGAGCCGCCGAGCTGCCTCTGAGCAGACGCGCCCGAGCAGAGGAGGGTCACATCAAGCTGTTTCCACCGGCCCTATTGAGCCACCGGCCGTGACCGCCATCAAAACACCGTCATCATGACCTGCCTGAACCGCTGCTCGCCTCCGCCGGTTGTTTCTCTGCTGCTGCGACACCGCCAAGGCCACGGTGAGCCGCCTGATGCGAGAGGTCTTGCCTCTGCTGTCTCGCTGGCTTACCTCACCGTAAGCTTCCACGGTTCCTACTCCGCACCCACCAATCATCGGTCGGTCGCAAACCTTTAAAGCCGCCTTGCCAAGTCACTCGCCGTTGTGCCTCTGACGAGAAGCCATCGTCACTATCCACGTCGCTCCTCTGCCGTGCCTCTACAATGGCCTACCTCTACCCCCTTCCAAGCCGCTGCTCCAATCACGGCTGAAACCTCAAGCTGATGGCCGCCTCACGAGCGGCATCAATGTTCCGAGTCACCTCCACAGAACCGCCGAGCCACTTCCGAGCCGCCTGCATTCTGTAGCCCCGAGCTGGCCGGACTATGAGCCGCCACCGTGTCGTTCTGCTGTGGCCCGCCCTTGCCAGTCGTCTTCACTCTGAGTTGCCCCAAGCCTCTATTGCAAGCCGGTCGCGACCGCCACTGACAAAGCCTCATTTTCTGGAGCTGTGGTTGTCACACGCCATGCCTTCTGGAGCCACTAGCACGCTGCGCCTCTAGAGACGCCGCTGATTTTGTCGCCATAGCCGTGCCAGACCACCTCGCTTCGGTTCGCGGTTGAGCCACCCTGTATTTGTGTCTTGCCATGTCGCTGAGGCCATGGAGTTTTTGCAGCTTTGCCTTTCTCTTGCTGCAGAGTTGCTTCTACGGTTCCGGATCAATAGACTACCACTGCGGGCATACAAACCTTCGTTTGCTATGGAGTTTTAATCACGTGAGGGAGCAACATGCTGGTTACATATTGCAGGCCGGGATGCAATGTCTTGTGCAGTCAATTATGGCCACAAAGCCTGTTTCTTTACTTGGGAGCTAAGGAATCTAGAAGTATGACAAGGATCAAACTGGATACACGTACATGCAAGAGGGAATACTAGTCCACGGAAGAATCAGTCAGCAAATAACCTTTGTTAAACCGTCGTTTCCGCCGTTGTGGCTACTACGGTCAACAGTTGTTTCCCGTGACCGCATTTTAACAACCCGCCAGAGCGCCCTCATCGGAGCGGACTCACCTCCAAATCGCTATGCCTTGAGCCAGTCCTTTGCTGTAGCTGGCCTGCGCCATCGCCTCTGAGCCGCCGTGTCACGCTTGACCCACACGACCGACCTGACTAAGTGCCCAGCCAGAATTGCAAATCAACACCTTCCAAATATCAAGAGAAAGGTATGGAGGAAACAAGAGAACACACAGTACATGTACCAGTTGATGCTGGCAGTCTGCCTGCAGATCATCTATCGTCAAAGTGAATCAGGTGCTATTTACCCTATTTATTTTTAAGTACATATTAATTCATCCAAGCAAAACTACTTTGCCCTGCTGTATTTCATATACAGGAGAATTGTTCATTATAAAGTGGCGTTATGCCACGGAGATGGAGGTACGCCAACATCATTCAACACGGGAGGTCGTCCTTACTCAATGGACTCCCACACCGGCTTACAACGCTGTGGCCGTCTCTCGCGATCGCACCAGTTGACAACGCCATGGACGACTCGCTCGTCCGCTCTCGCGGCCGGTTCACATGTCCGCACTGGCTTACAACGAGGTGGACAACTTGCTCGTCCGCACCGGCTTACAACGCTGCGGCCAACTCATCTGTCTATTTCTCGCGGCCGACTCGCTCGTGATTGATTTCAGCTTCATCATGGTGATCAACTCCGCGGTGAATAATTACTGCCTGACATATCAGGTGAAATCTATCCAGTATATTTTTATAATATATATTCCTTTTCTTTAAAAGAGCAATCACTCTGGCTTGCAAGTTCTCCAATGCAGGATAGGTTATATCACTGAGCTGTTGACTGACTCATACTGGTTTATATCACGGTCAAATATGGAGAGTCTCAAGCCAACTCCTCGAGTAGTCTTAAGACTCGGTTGCTACAATGACATGACTCGGGAACTCCGGGTCATTGGAGGGAATGATAACCCGGTTCCGGAGGACACCGCCATATTGATGAAAATTTAAAGTCTGTCAGAAAATTGTCAATTCAAAATAAAGATTCCGGTTTAAAATCCGGTTCAAGAGACATCTCTCTCCCGCAAAGCTTTGAAGCTCTCAAATCCGGTTCAAACATCGGCTCAAGGTAAATTTGTCTCTTAGCTTTTAAGCCCTCAAATCCGGTGCAAACATCTGGCTCAAGGTAAATTTGTCTCTTAGCTTTTAAGATGTAAAATCCGGTTCAAACATCCAGCTCAAGGACAATCTGTATCCCACAAAGTTTTGAAGCTTTCAAATCCGGTTTAAAGTTCCAATTCAAAAAGAATTAATGTCTCGCAAGATTCGAGTTCTTAGAAAAATTAAAGGTTGCCAAAGAGAACTTGTTGCCATGATGCGCGGTTCAAACATGGGTATCCTGCCTTACGGCTTATCTTATTATGGTCACTTGGGGGCTTCCTGCTCATCGAGCATAGCTGTCGGTACCCTCTTGATCGGCGCGATGCCAAAATTTATATGGTCACTTGGGGGCTTCCTGTTCAAACACAGGTCGTATTCGAACCAAAGAGAACATAGCTGTCGGTACCCTCTTGATCGGCACACTACCAAACTCACTAGGGGGCTTTTTGATCGTATTCGAATCATAGCTTAACCCCTTTTGGGTCCGACTTGGATCTTATTTGAATCAGGGTCGCTAAAAACCTCTCAAGTTCATTTGGGGGCTTCCTGTTCAAACATAGGTCATATTCGAACCAAAGAGAACATAGCTGTCGGTACCCTCTTTATCGGCACACTGCCAAAGCCACTAGGGGCTACATGATCGTATTCGAATCCTAGCTTAACCACTTTGGAATGGTTGACTGATCGTATTCGAATCAGAAACCTCGATTTTTATTTGGTTTAAGTTTTTGCAAACAATCTTTGGTTTTGTCTTGAGACTTTTTTGTTCAGATCTAAGTATAAGTGTGGTTTCGTTTAAACCCGGCTTGGCTTTGAACGATAAGTCGACAGCATGTGACAATCATCATATATTTGGAAGTATTGGCTTCTAAGGATTGGGTTATCACCCTTACTGCATAGGTCATGTAAACCGGCAGTACAAATTCAATATCACAATGGTTATATGTGGGATATTATGACCCGCCCCGCGGTAAACCGCCAAGGGATCTTGTGATTTACTTGTGTGCAGGATAAGACTACATTTGGGTGGTTACCCGCCCTGGCTTTTGATGATAAGTCACGAGGCATATGTTGTTTAAACTCTGTGCAGGATTTACAGAGCTATGACTTACATAAATGATTAAGTTCCAGCCCATCATCAAAGATTGAAATTGGTGTCTCAAAAGGTCTATTAATTCTTGATTTTCTCAAAGGCTATAAGCCGTCGGGTTATAAAAAATCCGGTTTACAATGGAGGTGTATTACATCGTCATCGGCCAAGAGCCGCCGGGTATTTAAACTCCGGATTTACTTGTCAACAGATAAGGTATTCAAAGTCACTTTGGAGCAATGGCTATTATTTTATCAATGGATATGGTTTACTCTACAATGGAAGGAATAGTCCCGAGTCGCTACAGGCTTACGACCAACACTTGGGGGCTACATTATTCAAATTGAGATTACATCGAATATGCAAGTCCCATGTCACTGCCAGCATGCACCATGGCACTTGGGGGCTAATGTAAAGTCATTTTTTGCTCGCTTTATTGAAGACCCGACCCATCACATTATAATGAGCCGACCCTTGGGGGCTACCAATTGCTCCTGTCAAAAATTCAAGGTACACAAGCATTAATCCATTATATTGAACGGTTCGCTATTCAGATGGTAGAGTACAAAGCTCTTAACCTTTTGGACGTGGGTTCAAGCCCCATGGTGGAGATAATATTATATGATGTTATTATCAATAAATTATATACAAAGTCCCATCTCAGTATTATCTTACTAAGCCGGCCTTTGGGGGCTACACGTTGCTGTTCAAGTTTACATGGTTATATCTACAATAGTCCCTGCTCATTATTGCATAATGACCCAGCCCTTGGGGGCTACACTGGCTGAAGTTTTCATATGCATAAGGCAATTACAAGTCCCAGGTTGCTGCAAGCATGACAACCCGGCACTTGGGGGCTATAGGTGATATGCATATAAGGTAGAAAAAAATCTTCAAATTCTCAGTTTGGCAAATTCTTAGATTAACCCAGTTTCTGCAACAATGATGACCCGTCATCATTTATTTATAACCTGGAAATTTTGGCAATCATAAATCGGCAAGATCTACATCTTTAAGCCGGCTGAATATCAGTTGAATATTTCAAGACCAATATTTTTTCAGAGCATTGAAGGCCGACTCAAATGGATTATTTCTTACAATATTTTTCTACAAGAGACCAATGTCAAGAAACTGACTCTGAAGCTGTCCTATTGACCCGGATTTCTCGAAAGAAGTATCTGAATTTTTGCATTGACAAAGTTGAAACATATCTGCTATAGAAGATTTGCTATGAGATCATGGACATGTACATATCAAACAAGGAAATGACAAGGACTTAACGATGATCAAGTGTCGGCTCAAAAGAGCCTTCGACCTAGCGTGTAATCTATCAAAGTGTTGATCTTGATTTTCAGGATCAGTTTAACATGGATAAATCCAAATTAAACTGGTGGCTAATGTCAGGGATATACCCCGCAGAATGACCCGGCCGGACTTGGCGGCTCACAGAGACCCAGCGAGTATTTAGAGACTTACTGATGACCCCAACAATGGGTCAGATGGATGACAAGGCCCAAGGCCCAGAAGGCTGGTTCATGTGATGGTGGGCCGATTTAAGAGGAAGATATAAGGAATATTCTCCTACAAAGGAAGCAAGACTAGGACTCCACTTGTAATAGAGTAATCCTAATTCTACTAGGACTAGTCATGTAACCCACCCCTTCAACATATATAAGGAGGGGCAGGGCACCCCATGAGGGGACAAGCATCAAGAAAAAATATCTAGGGCTAGACACAAAGGGGGAGCCGGCTTATACGACGACTCTCTCGTGATGATAATGAGACCTAGCCACAAACAGCATGTAGGGCTATTACCGGATGATGTTTCCCGGGGCCCGAAGCTGTCTAAATCTTTGTCTTGCGTGTTGCGTCTCTCGATTCCGATCAACCCCTTCAAGCTACCGCATAGATGTGTTGGCCTCATGACTAAGTCATCACTCTAGGACATCTGCCGCGACAATTCCACGACAAATACGATCACCATCGCACACTCCCTCTACCTTCAGGATTAGTGTTGAACCTAAATAAATATTATTTGGTGTTTGCGTTGAGCATTAATATGATTAGATCATGTTTATTGCAATACGGTTATTCATTTAAGCCAGAGAATAATTGTTGTTATGTTTATATGAATAAAACCTTCTATGGTCATATACCCAATGTGAATGGTTTATTGAATATCTATCGTAGTGATACACATATTCATAATATTGATGCCAAAAGATGCAAAGTTGATAATGATAGTGCAACATATTTGTGGCACTGCCGTTTAGGTCATATTGGTGTAAAAACACATGAAGAAACTCCATGTAGATGGGCTTTTGGAATCACTTGATTATGAATAATTTGATACTTGCGAACCATGCCTCATGGGCAAGATGACTAAAACTCCGTTCTCCGGAACAATGGAGCAAGCTAATGCTTATTGGAAATAATACATACCAATGTATGCGGTCCAATGAGTGTTGAAGCTCGCGGCACGTATCGTTATTTTCTGACCTTCACAGATGATTTGAGCATATATGGGTATAACTACTTGATGAAAACAAGTCAGAAACATTTGAAAAGTTCAAAGAATTTCAGAGTGAAGTGCAGAATCATCGTAACAAGAAAATAAAGTTTCTGTGATCTAATCGCAGAGGCGAATATTTGAGTTATGAGTTTAGCCTTCATTTAAAACAATGTGGAATAGTTTTAGAACTCACGCCACCTGGAACACCACAGTGTAATGGTGTGTCCGAACGTCGTAACCATACTTTATTAGATATGGTGCGATCTATGATGTCTCTTACGGATTTACCACTATCGTTTTGGGGTTATGTGCAACACCCTCGATGCGGTTATATCTCCCACGTGTCGGAGCACGACTTAGAGGCATAACCGCATTGAAGGCAATATCGCAAGAGGGGTAATCTTTACACATCCCATGTACTGAATAAGAAAGAGATACAGGGTTGGCTTACAATCGCCACTTCACACAATACATGAATAAAGCATTACATCATCCAGATACAATCAAGGTCCGACTACGGAACCAAAACAAAAGAATACCACCCCTAATGCTACAGATCCCCGATCGACCCAACTAGGCTCCACTACTGATCAACTGAAACGAAACAACACAATGAACAAGATCTTCGTCGAGCTCCTCCTTGAGCTCGGTTGCATCACCTGCACAGTTTCATCGGCACCTGCAACTGGTTTTGGAAGTAATCTGTGAGTCACGGGGACTCAGCAATCTCACAACCTCGCGATCAAGACTATTTAAGCTTATAGGTAGGGAAAAGGTATGAGGTGGAGCTGCAGCAAGCACTAGCATATATGGTGGCTAACATACGCAAATGAGAGCGAGAAGAGAAGGCAAAGCACGTTCGAGAATCTATGATCAATAAGTGATCCTAGAACAACCTACATTCAAGCATAACTCCAACACCGTGTTCACTTCCCGGACTTCGCCGGAAAGAGACCATCACGGCTACATACGCGGTAGATGCATTTTAATTAAGATAAGTTTCAGGTTTTCTACAACCGGACATTAACAAATTCCCATCTGCCCATAACCGCGGGCATGGCTTTCGAAAGTTCAAAACCCTGCAGGTGTGTCCCAACTTAGCCCATCACAAGCTCTCATGGTCAACGAATGATATTCCTTCTCCCAGGACGGCCCGGTCAGACTCAAAATCCAGGGTACAAGACATCTAGACAATGGTAAAACTAAACCAGCAAAGTCGCCCGATGTGCCGACAATCCTGATAGGAGCTGCACATATCTCGTTCTCAGGGCAACACCGGATGAGACATCCTACGAGTAAAACCAACCATCAAGTATCCCCGAGGTGGCCCCGCAGTCTACTTAGTTTCGAACAACACTTAGATAAGCACTGGCCCGGGGGGGTAAAATAAAGATGACACTTGAGTCTGCAGAACCCAAGGGAAGGTGGTAGATTGTTAGTGCAAATGGTAAAACCAAGGTTGGGCCTTGCTGGAGGATTTTTATTAAAGGCGAACTGTCAAGGGGTTCCCATTATAACCCAACCGTATAAGGAACACAAAATCAAGGAACATAACACCGGTATGACGGAAACTAGGGCAGCAAGAGTGGAACAAAACACCAGGCATAAGGCCGAGCCTTCCATCCTTTATCAAGTATATCGATGCATTAATTAAATAAGAGATATTGTGATATCCCAACAAAATATCCATGTTCCAACAAGGAAAAAACTTCAATCTTCACCTGCAACTAGCAACGCTATAAGAGGGGCTGAGCAAAGCGGTAACATAGCCAAACAATGGTTTGCTAGGGCAAGGTATGTTAGAGGCTTGACATGGCAATATTGGGAGGCATGATAAGCAAGTGGTAGGTATTGCAGTATAGGCACAACAATAGAGCGAGCAACTAGCAAGCAAAGATAGAAGTGATTTCAAGGGTATGGTCATCTTGCCTGCAAAGTTCTTCGAGAAGACGAAAGCTTGAACCTCGTAAACATACTCAACGGGTCCTCGAACATGAACTCGTCTCCCAGCTCTAACCAAGCAAGAACACAAGCAAAGGGAGACACAATCAACCATGGGCAATGCACAAGCAACATGATGCAAGACATGGCATGATATGCGGGATGTGATATGCAATGCATATGCATGTTTCGGAAAGGAAAGATTGAACCTGGACTCAACTTGGAAAACCAAGAGTGCCACTGGAAATATGAGTTGATTTCGGTCGAAATCGATATAAAGATCACCGGAATCGGATGCACGGTTTGCAAATGGCAAGCAAAACAAATATGGCACCGAACTACGATTAACAGCACGAGGCCATCTAAATGCATCAAGAACAACAAGCTACTGCACTCTAACATAACAAAAAACCACATGGCAGGGATCCACTCAAGATGCTTGAGAAAAGATGAACACTGAGCTACGGCTAATTCACTCAATAGCAGGTTCAAACAAGCATGGCAAAAGTGCAAAAGATATCAGGTTACAGACTTAGTGAAAATAACATGTCATGAATTTACCATCAGGAAGCAATGTTTAGAGCAAGGTAACAACATGCTACAGGAACATATCATGGCAAAGCAAGGCATCGCATGAAGCTACTCAAAGCATACAACAAAAGTCCCTTACTGACCATAAGCCAAAAGGGATCAGAAAGTACAATGGCAACCATGTGAACATAGCAATTATCGTTAACAGATTCAGATTTAGTAGAAAACTGGAACATGGCAAAACAGATATTAAGTAGGCATGTTTACGAGCTCGATGCACTCACCACGAGGCATTGCATGACAAGTAAGCATACGCCCAGCAATTATACATGGCATAGAAGCTAAACATGGTAAGAGCAACCTCATAGCATGCATGGATCAACTACAACAACCTCGGCCAAAATGCTTAACACGTAAACATTCTGCCAGGAACATTTTATAGCAAAAATAGAGCTCGATTGAGTCAAGCTAGGTTGCTCCATAAATGCAAACAAGGACATGGATGGATAGAACATAACAACATCTACAAAACATCCTTACTAATCATGCTCAAAAGAGCCATGGATCACTCTGTAGCGACATGAATACTTGGCATAAAAATATTATCAGAGCAATGACTTAGAATATTTCTAAGTCCCTGAAACCAGCAACATGAAGAGGGCTACTTTGCATGCTTGTGCTAGCCACCACAGAGATCACAAAAATACATGGCATATACCCCTCTAAAGATGGCATGGCATACTTCAAAACACATGTAGGGCTCAAGTTCATAGGAGGCACACATTAATCATGGCAAAAATGACAAATGCCCAATTACTGATAAGAATCTGAAACTAACATAAACTAGCACTCTTGCAACAGCATTTAGGGCAACAAGATGAACTCAAATGAACATGGTGCAATGGAATGAAATGAAGTACTCGTCGAGACGAACAATTCGATATGCTACACGCCCAAAACGGAGCCACTGATAATGAGTTATGTTGCGATGAAAAATGCATAAGAATACTAGGATCTGGGGACTTAGCAGATTTCACCTCACGGGAAACGGGACGGGGAGGACCCGGGATAGAGGGATCCGGGGCTCGGGACGGCGTTTGGTTGGGGGTGCTGGTGGATCTCATCCACCCAGCATCCAGATCCGGCCGGAGTTGGATCTCCGGCGAGCTTGCCGGCCAGCGCGAGGAGGAGGCGACCTCCGGTGGCGGTGGCGCGGTGGTGACGGCGCTGCGGAGGCGGTCGGCGCCGGCAAGCG